>NW_003852604.1:427605-451585 GCF_000181295.1 Otolemur garnettii | reverse complement strand
AAAAAAAAAAAAAAAAAACCTACCATCTTAGCCACTTTTTTATTGATACATGGTGTTTGTACATATTTATGGAGTACGCATGATTTTTTGTTGTGTGCACAGAATGAGTAATGCTCAAGTCAGAGCATTTGGGGTGTCCATCACCCTGAGCATTTATCATTTCTATGTGTTGGGAACATTTCAAGTCCATTCTTCTAGCTATTTTGAGGTCTTAACAATTTTCAAGTGTACAGTTCAGTGGTATTAAGTACGTTCACATTGTTGTGCAACCATCAGCACCGTCCGTCTCTAGAACTCTTTTCTTTCCTTATTTTTTTAGAGACAGAGTCTCATTATGTCACCCTGGGTAGAGTGCTGTGGTGTCGCAGCACACCGCGACCTCAAACTCTTGGACTTAAGCAATTCTCTGGCCTCAACCTCCCAAGTAGCTAGGACTACAGGCACCTGCCACAACGCCCAGCTATATTTTGGTTGTAGTTGTCGTTGTTTAGCAGGCCCAGGCTGGGTTTGAACTCACTAGCCTTGGTGTATGTGGCCAGCACTGTAACCTCTGAGCTATGGGCACTGCCCATCTAGAACTCTTTTCATCTTATAAGGTTGGGTCTCTGGGTGGCACCCCTAGCTCAGTGGGTAGAACAGCATTCTACCCAGGGTGACATAGTGAGACTCTGTCTCAAAATAATAATAATAATAAGATTGGAACTCTGAACCCATTAAACACTAGCTCCTCATTCCTCCCACCCCCGCCCCTGGCAAACACCACTCTGTTTTCTATCTCTATGAATCTGACTACTCTGGTACTTCCTGTGAGTGGAATAATACCATACTCGCCCTTTCATCACCAGCTCATTTCACTCAGCATAGTGTTCTGATGGTTCATCCAAGTTGTAGCATGAGGCATAATTTCCTTAAGGCTGGAGAATATTCCACTGAATGTACATAACACATCGTCTTTAGCCATTCATCCATTGACGAGTGCTTGGATTGCTTCCATCTTTGGGCTCCTGTATGAGCATCATGCTGACTCTTTCTTCCTCCTTCTGCAGCTTCTCTACGAACGAGGCATCAGCCTCAGGGCCTCCTTCATCTTCCTCTCAGTCTGCAGTACGTGGCATGTGGCCCGGACTTTGTTCCTGATGCCCCGAGGGCACATCCCCTTCCCACTGCCCCCCAACTACAGCTATGGGTAAGGACTGTGGTCTGGCAATTCTGGGCCAAAGCCCCTTTTCTGACATAGGCTGGGATGACAGGGCAGAGCACACCTGCCACAGGGGTGGGGGACAGGAGCCAGGCTGTATCAGTTAGCCATTGCTGCATGACAAATTATCCCAACACTCAATGGCTAAAACACTAAGCATTTATTATTTCTCACAAGTCAGTGGGTGGCTGGTTAGTTCTACTGATCAGGGCCAGACTTGGAGGATGCTGATGGGGCTTGCTCATACTTCTGATCATTGGGCAGGTCAGCTGGGGGCCAGCTGGCCTGGGATGGGGGATGGCTGGGTCACGTGGGTCTCACCCTCCAACAGGCTGGCATGGGTTTGAACACACAATGGTTCCAGGGTTCCAAGAGAAAGTGCAGAAAATGCACAAGGTTTATTGAGGTGTAGGCTTGGAATTAGCACATCACTTCTGCGTTCTCTTGGCTGAAGCAGTTCACAAGGCCAGCCTAGATATAGGACACAGGGAAACAGAGCTGCAAGATCCCACTACAGAGAGTGGAGATACAGAGAGGGTGAAGAAAGGACCCCCCACAAGGACTAGCAAGAGGGCATTCATTTGCTGCTGGCTTACTGTTTGTGTTAAGTCTGAGCCATGGTTCTGCTGGTGAGAAGAGACAGAGCTGGGATTTGAACCCAGGCCTGTCCTCTTTCCACGCCCCCGGCGGTTCCCAGACTTTGCTGCATGTTAGAATCACTCGGAGATCTTAAAGAAAAATGAACAAAAGAAAGTCTGGCTCTCACCCCCAGACATTCTGATTTCATTGGTCTGGACTATAACCTGGACATCGGGGTGGTTAAAAGGTGTTTCCAAAATGTGAAATTCAGGATCCAGCCCACCATTCCCTCCAGTCTGACCCTCAGGTTCAGCTCACAGTCCTTGGCCTCACTGGTGGGGCTTTTGTTTCCATAGCCTGTGCTCTGGGAATGCAAAGGAAGAGAAGAAGGAAGACGGGGAGCCCCAGACAGAGGAGGGTGAGTCCTGCTGGGCAGCCCGTCTCTCCTTCAGAACCCAGGCCTCCAGGGACTAGGATCAGGAAAGGTCAGGCAGAGAAAAGACTTTAAAGGATCCTCTCAGCCCCCACGCTTTATAGCGGGTTCAGGAACAGCCTCTTTTCTGTTCTTGTCTTTTTTCTGGTCTCTCTTTCTTGACCCACCCCACCCCACCCCTGCAGTCTGTCTGCCTGCCATGACTTGCCTCCCCCCTCCCCCCGTGCCCTCTTCCATGATGCCATTGCATTCAGTCTGGTTTAACTGTCCCCATTTCTGTCAGTCTCCTGAGTCTGCCCTCTGTCATTGTCCCAACTCTGCCTCCTTTCCTTCCTCTATCTGTTTTGGGTCTTTGGTTACAAACATAACAAACCGCAGCAGCTGGCTACAGTCTAAATAAGATTGGCCGGGGGAGGGGAGAAGCTGGGAGAGTTAGGTCAAAGAGTACAAAGCAGCAGATACGAGGGAGAATGCTTCTGAGGACTGTAGTTAGTAAAATTGCCTTGTATTTGGGACTTTTACTAAATGAGTAGATTTTAACTGCTCTTGCTACAAAAACAAGGTATGTTAATTTGCTTCACTATAGTAACCGTCCTACTCTCTATATGGATCCCATGGTATCATGTTGTTTACCCTAAATATACACAATAGGACTTTTTTTTTTTTAAGTAAGAATGGGATTCTGGGAAACTTACAAAATCAAGGGGGGAGATTGAACTTGCTAGGCTCTGGGAAGGGTTAGGAGCAGGATACCTAGGGGGTCTCCCGGTCTAAAATCGTGGCCAACCTGCCTCTTTAGAGACAATGATCTAATTGGTCAACCCTAGGTGGGGAACAGAACAGTTAATCCACAGTCCCATGTGCACCACTGGGAATAGGGCAGGGGGTGAATTCCTGAGGACACTCAGAGTGCTGGTAGCAAAAGAAAGGGAGGGGTGAGGAGCCAGCCAGAGCAGTAGCTGCCCACCGGTCATCCCCATCTCACCTCTGACTTTGCCCTCTCCTTGTCATTCTTTTCATCATTCTGGCTGAGAAAGATCAGGAAGGTGTTTCTGCAAGAAGTGTCATTGACCAGGCTGTGACAGACAGATCGGATTTCAATAGACGGAGAACAGAGGGTCATTCAAGGTGGTAGGGCCAGGATGACAAAGCAGGGGGGTGGGGAGGTGCTGGCTCTGGGAGACAAGGTGGAAGGAGGGCTTGACCTGTGAAGGCCTCTGTGCTGTGGCCTATCCTGCCCCTCCACTCTCCTTGTAATTCATGCCGGGGTCCTTTCCCCATCAGAGATGGCGGGAGCAGGGGAGAAGCAGGAGCCTAGCTCTTTCTGGAGGTACGCCTTCTCTTGGCGCTTCGCCTGGCACCTGGTGTGGCTGTCTGTGATTCAGCTGTGGCACTACCTCTTCATCGGCACTCTCAACTCTGTGCTGACCAACTTGGCCCAGGGGGACAGGGTAACAGGTATGTGGCTGGGCTGAGAGGCAGCCTGTCTGCCCCTCTCAGGTTCTGAGTGGAGCCTGGGCCAGAGCCGTGGACTCCAGGGGAGGCTCTGAAGGGGAAAGAGGGGGGTGGGCAGGACACCCACAGGATGGGAGAGTCCTCTCCTGGAAGGTGGCCCTGGGGCTTTCTCACCACCCTCCCCTTCTCTGCCCCCTGCAGTCAGTGCCTACACAAATGCCTTTGCCATCACTCAGTTCTTCGGAGTGCTGTGTGCCCCCTGGAATGGCCTGCTCATGGACAGGCTTAAACAGAAGTACCAGAAGGAAGAGAGAGAGACAGGTGAGACGGGGGTG
Source organism: Otolemur garnettii (assembly GCF_000181295.1). Lineage (NCBI taxonomy): Eukaryota > Metazoa > Chordata > Mammalia > Primates > Galagidae > Otolemur > Otolemur garnettii. The sequence continues at coordinate 447,585 of NW_003852604.1, read as the reverse complement.
GGGGTGGGGGTCGGAGACAGAGGGAACAGACAGATATTTATCCCCATGCCCACCTTTACTTGTGTTCTCAACCCTTTCCACTTGTACTCACTCATTCATTCATTCAAACACTAGTCACCAAGTGACACTTATGCACTAGCCATAGTGCCAGACAGCAGAATTCAACAGCGCGCCAGACAGAAATGCCCTTTTGCTCAAGCTGTTCTCAGGCCAGAGGATGGAGAAAGGCGGGCTGTCAGGCCATTACCGTTCATGAAGTCAACCTGCAGTGGGCCATGGGGACACAAAGAAGGGGACCCGTTCTGGGTGAGGACGGGCCGTCTCAGGGAAGCCTTCCTGGAGGAAGTGGCTCTTAGCCACAACCTGAAGGATGAGTGAGAAGTGAGGAGAGAGAGGGGTGGAGCCTGGGAAAGTGGCCCAGGAAAAAAGTGGGGTCAGGGTAATGAGGGGGAGAATGAAACACGGGAATTTGAGGGGTCTGGGCAGGTGGTTCAGGCTGGCCAGGTCACAGAGTGCTCCAGGAGGGGTAGGGAAGAGGCAGGAGAGAGAGGTAAGGGGGTGAGGCTGCTTCCAATGCCACAGAGTTTGGACGTGATCCGGGACCTGACTGGGAAAGGGAGCAGCGCTGAGGTGTCTTACCCTGGGGCGTCTGGAGGAACAAACGTGGAGACTGCCTCCTGCCTGCTTGTGTCTGCTGTGCCCCCTCTACTCCCTGTCCTCATTGTTCCTCACACCCCTGGCAGAGGACTGCAGAGCAAATTGCAGATCTTGCATCATTTCTCCTGTGAATACTTCAGTATGTGTCTTTAACAGAGGCCTCTTTTACTTGAACATCACCATGGTATTACCACTAAAAACAAAAACAAAAACAATTTCTTCATATTGTCCAATATGCAGTCACTGTTCATGTCCTCCTAACTGGCTGGGTGCGGTGGCTCATGCCTGTAATCCTAGCACTTTGGGAGGCTGAGGCAAGTGGATTGCTTGAGCTCATGAGTTTGAGACCAACCTGAGCAAGAGAGGACCCCCTCTTTAGAAAGAGCTTGGCATTGTGGCGAGTGCCTGTAGCCCCAACTACTGGGGAGGCTGAGGCAAGGGGATACCTTGAACCCAGATGTTTGAGATTGCTGTGAGCTCTGATTACTCCACAGCAGTCTATGGAGGGGGATAGAGAGAGACTATGTCTCAGAAAAAAAAAATCCTTCTAATTATCTAAGTACATCTTTTTACAATTGGTTTGTGCAGATTAGGATTCATACATGGTTCATATGGAACATTTGGTTGATTTGTTGAAGGAACTGGTCATCTCTTCTGTCAAATCTCCCACATTTTGTATTTGACTTTTCTTTTCTTTTGGTGTCACTTCAATATGCTGCTTTGGTTATTCTGTAAAACACGTGGATTAGAGGCTTGGAGGAAACTCAGTTTAATCTTTTTTTTTTTTTTTTTGACTTAGCATGCCACTAAGTTGCCTGGACTAGTCTCAAACTCATGGCCTCAAGCAATCCTTCTGCCTCAGCCTCCTATCAATTTATTGGTTATTGTCTGGCAAGAATAGCTCAGAGATGGAGCTGTGGGCTTCCTCTGGTCTCCCATCAGCAGCCCCTGGTATCTGTTGTCTCCTTATGATGTTAAGACTGATCAACTGGGCTTGGCGCCTGTAGCTCAAGCGGCTAAAGTGCCAGCCACATACACCAGAGCTGGCAGGTTCAAATCCAGTCCGGGCCTGCCAAAAAACAATGACAACTACAACCAAAGAATAGCCAGGTGTTGTGGCAGGCACCTGTAGTCCCGGCTACTTGGGAAGCTGAGGCAAGAGAATTGCTTAAGCCCAGGAGTTGGAGGTTGCTGTGAGCTGTGATGCCATGGCACTCTACCCAGGGCAACAGCTTGAGGCTCTGTCTCAAAAAACAAAACAAACAAACAAAAAAACTGATCAATTGGTTCAGACATTGTCAATCCCATCTATCTATTATAAAGTTTCCTAATGGGTTTACTAGCTATTAAAATGATCAATGCCTAGGTCTATTATTTTGTTAGGGTTGCAAAGGAAGGATTTTCTTTTTCTTGCAGTCTTTGGTCGGGGCTGGGTTTGAACCCGCCACCTCTGGTATATGGGGCCAGCGCCCTACTCCTTGAGCCACAGGCACCACCCAGGACTTTCTATCTTCTGCTATTAATCGCTAGAATTTCTCTAGACAGAAAAAACTTTCCCTTGCTGTTTTGGTGTGGTGAAATAAATGCGGTTTCCCACTCTATTTACCAGTTTCAGAATAATGAGTCAGTGCCCTGATGACCTCCGCGGATGACTACCAGTTGTTTCTTTCTTAACAGTCTCATATGAAGTATATTTGGTATCTTTCAGTCTGTTTATGATTCTTCTTGATGCTCAAATTTTCTCTCCTTTGGCCAGTGGGGTCTTTGCCAACCCACTATCTGTGTCCTTTGGACAGAACCCCATTAGTTTAGATAGTGTCCTTACTTTCTAGCACAGTGAGATGTTTAGGTCCATTTCCCTGGGTATGTTTCCTGCCTCAGCACTGAAATTGGCCATTTATCTAACTGGCCTGGGGCTTTTTAATGGGAAATTTTATTTAGAGACTGTAGTTTGGATATTGGGGTTTCTCATTGCTCCTGGGCCTTGGCAGGAGTTAAGGTGCATGTAATTTTTCATACATAAAAGAGATTTTCATTCAAATGTTTATTTCCTTGACTTCTCTTCCTCTGAAAATCTTGGTTCTTAACAATACTATATACATATGTATATATATATATGCATGCCTATACATACATATAACATTTTAAATATGATTACTGGTTTTAGCAATATCAATATTACTTATAAGGACACAATGGCTAAATGCTATTGTTGTCATTCCTGCCTCCCTCCCCCTCCTTTCTCATTCTTAGGATATATCCCATAAGAGATGCCCAGTCATATTACTGTGTTTTTGAGACTCTACCAACTTGCCATAGAGTTATGTTCATTGGTTTTGCTTTATTTTGTTTTTGATTTGGGGGAATGGTTTTGCTTGTTTCCCCCCCCACTATCATTTGCATTTAAATTTATTTGCAACACATATACATATCAAATATTTACATTTTACCAAAGGTAAAACAGAAAGAAAAGATATATTCAAAGAAGTTTAGTTTCCTTCTCTGTTTATTGTGGCCTCTCCTTCTCTCTTCTTTAGGTAACCATTTTAATTGTTTTTGTTTTTTTAATGCACTTTGTTGTGTGTGTATTTCCCCCTTTCTGAGATAAAAGGCAGGCCCTGTGCACGCTGTTCTGCAGGGCTGTCTGTGTGACTCCATCCTGAGATTGCTTCTCATTCCCTTTACTGCTGCTTGGTTCTCCATTATGTGGCTGCCGCAGAGTTGAGGCAGCATTCCCCTACCGACCGACAGCTCTTTGGATCGTTCCCAGTCTTTTGCTATAATCAGTGATGCTACGCGAGGAATGCCTGGCTACAGGCTAGAGGGGGCAGGTGTGCAGCCTGTCAGGAGGCCAGTTGCAATCATCTATGAATGAGTTAATGGTGGCTGGGAAGAGTCAGTGGGGTTGGAGAGGAGCACACCATTGGAATGGTACGTAGGAGGTGAATGATCAACATTATGGATGGACTGGAGATGGAGCCTGTGGGAGAAAGAGGGCTCAAGGATGACACCCAGGTTTCTGCCTGGATAGGTGGGTGGGTGGTGGCTCCCCATTTTCCCACCTGTCTTGGCCCCGCCCCTGCCTTTGGTTGCTTTGTTCTCCAAGCAGCCTCTCCTCCTCCCTGTTGGACCAGGCTCTTCCACCTCGGCAGCGGCCCTCCGCTCTGCAGTACCCTCGCTGGCCCTGACATCCCTGCTGTGCTTTGGCTTCGCCATCTGTGCCTCAGTCCCTGTTCTCCCCCTCCAGTACCTCACCTTCATCTTGCAAGTGATCAGCCGCTCCTTCCTCTACGGGGGCAATGCTGCCTTCCTCACCATCGCGTAAGTGGCCTTGGGGTGTGAGCCACAGTGGGGAACATGCTGGGACAGAGGGAAGAAGGGAAGGGAAAGAATTTGGGAGGTGAGTTGGGCCTGGAAGTGATCAGGTGAGGAGACGGTGCTGTCCAGAGTTGGAAACTGGTGGAGGGGATCTGCTGTGCTCTCTGCCTTTGTTCTACCTGGTGAACTTCTCTTTATCCTCCAATGCCCACTTCCGTTCCAGCTTCCCCAGAGGAGAGTTGGAAAGTATCTTCCCTTTTTTGTGCCCTTGGTACTCTATTCTTGGTTCCTTTGATGGTGTCCTTGTCATCTGGCACACAGTGCTCTGTTTATGTCTGTCTGCTTCCTAAGACCTCCTGGGTGCAGCCTGTGTCTGGATCCCTGCTGTGTTCCTCAGCTCCACACGTGCTCTATGTTCTGAGGTCTAAATGTCTGTACAAAGGTGAAGAAGAAAGGGTTGAGTGGGAGTGGTGGGTGAAGGGCAGGCTTAGGACAGGGAGTTGGGAACAAGTGGCTGATAAAGGCCCACTGAGGCCAGGTGCCTGCTTTGAGGGAGAGTACCTGAAGCTCACTGGAGCCCCCTTTGTTTCTCTCCCCAGTTTCCCTTCTGAGCACTTTGGAAAGCTCTTTGGGCTGATGATGGCGCTGTCAGCCATTGTATCCCTGTTGCAGTTCCCCATCTTCACCCTCATCAAAGGACCCCTCCACAATGACCCCTTCTATGTGAGTACTGCAGGGAAGGACATCCCTATTGGGTCTGTGCCGGCAAACCCAACTCAGCAGGACTCCAGCAGGGGGCGCCCCAACCCTGCTGCCCCAGCCTGGGTGTGGTCTCTGCAGGGACAGTTCTGCAGTCTCACAAGTTGGTCTTGCTTCTCAAACTCAGGTGGTAACCGAAGGACCAAGACCTGTGCTGGGGCTACCTGAGGCCACAGGATTGGCACGGCACAGCTTCCCAAAGAGTCTGTGTTACTCAGATTTGGGGAGAAATCACCCAAATCTGTCACCCTGGGTAGAGTGCTGTGGCATCACAGCAACCTCAAACTCTTGCGCTTAAGCGATTATCTTGCCTCAGTCTCCTAAGTAGCTGGGACTATAGGTGCCTGCCCAGCTATATTTTGGTTGCAATTGTCATTGTTGCTTAGCAGGCCCGGGCTGGGTTCGAACCTGCCACCCTAGGTGTATGTGGCTGGTGCACTGCCAACTGAGCTATTGGCACCGCCAAGGGGAGAAAATATTTTTGTGTTTATGGGGAACAAAAGTCATATTCTGGAGTAGGATGAAAAATCCTTGCCCAATTTCAAGCATAAACCTAAGACTTCAGAGACTTTTCCTGCCTGTAGTGAGAGCCCTCCCTGGCCTCTTCCCTAAGGTTACCAGGGCCACCAGTTTCCACAGTTGGCCCAAGGGGCAGGACACCCTGCATCCTCACCCCTAGAGGGCTGCTCATGGGCTCTGCCCAGAAGGTGGGCACGACTCTCTAGATTCTTGCGGAGACCAAGACCTAAAAGGTCACATGACTTCTGTATTCACAGGTACCCAGCTCAAGAGCAGAAAAGCTTTTGACTTTGAATTCAGTTTTGACCACTGCACAGCTCTGTTTGCCTCATTTAAAAAAGAAAAAACAGCAAAGTATAGCACAGGAGTTTAAATTAGTCCTTTAGAGAAAAAAAGACTAAACTTAAAAACCAAGAATTACTTGATTATGATAATCAGGTGACCTGACCTAATGTTCTAGCTGGCGCTGCTGTCAGCTTTCCGTGTGACTTTGAGCAGGTCATTGAATGTTTTCCAGGCCTCTGATTCTTCACCTGTGAAATGGGCATAATATTCCTCCCCCACCCACCGTACAGGGCAGAGTGAAAAATTACTAGAAGTCCTTCCTCGAGGGCACTAGAGCATGTGGGTGGAAAGCAGAATCTAAACTGGGTGAATTTTAGTCCCCTCGTTGGATATGGGCATTGATCAGAGTCCCAGGTCCTTGTCTCACTCTCTCCTCTCTCCCATGCAGGTGTATGTGACGCTGGTACTTGCCACAGTTCTAACATTCGTCCACCCCTTTCTGGTGTACCGGGAGTGGCGAACAAAGAAAGAGAATCCTCCCTCTGTCTTATAGTTCAGAAGCCCTCACTTTTCAGCCCTGGAGATGTTTCTTTTGCTTATCTTTCTCCACTTTTGAGGAGTCCAGTTAGATTCTACCTACTCAGCTTACTTGCATTAAATAGGCTTGATTTTCTCATTAAAAAAAGCAAACCTTACTTAGCTGCCAGCCAGGACTTCTGATCAGCAAGAGGAAAATCTCAGTAGCTACGTGGATTGATGTCATACAGACCAATAGCAAAGGCTTGTAGAAGCTGGAGCGGCTCCCTGCACATGGCCTTGGCAGACCTTGACCCCAGGGGGGTGATGGCAGGAGGAAGAGGCCACCTACTCTTGTTTCAGGCCTGTTTGACCCTGAAACCTGGGTGTGCCTGGACTCTCTGTCTCCAGGTAAATTCCCAGATGAAGAGTGAGGTGGTCATGGCCTCAGCGGTACTGCTGGTGTTTACACGTGGTGCTGGAAGCAGCCCCAGCTTTCCCTCTAAGGCATAGCCTTGGTTAGAGAACTCACAGTGAGCTTTGGGGGTGAGGACACAGGGGTGAGAGGGCCACATTCCTGGGCCTCATCCCAGCTCTGCCACAGATGCTGGGATGACCTTGGCCCAGCCCCTTTCTGATCTGAGCATCACTTTCCCATCTGTAAAATGAGAGTGTTTTGCAGTTGAAGGTTCTTTCTGGAGCTAATGTCCTAGAAGAGGTTAAGAACAGTGATAGAGTCAGGCCACCCCAAGGACCTCGGGAACCAGCTGACTTGTCCAACCGATGGATTTCTGATGAAACATCTTGGGGATGTTTTCCTCTTCAAGAGCGGGGATAGTTATTTACTTTGGGCCTTTTATAAACAATTTCTTTGGGGAATGATTTATAGAAAAATAAAGCATCTGTGTCTAAGGCAACTACTGTTTCCACCTCTCTAGACGGTGGGGCTGGTGTGTATGTGTGTGTGTGTGCCTGAGGTTCTGAGGGTGTCCCTTTCTTCCCCCACCCACCCAGGGTATGGACATATCTGGGGTGGTGGGGATCTAACTGCACGTCCTAGTGTGGCAGCTGCACCCAGAGCTGGGGCAGGAGCCCTCAGACTAGGGTCTGCCTCCTGGGCTTGGGGTCGTGGGCTCAGAAACTCTCTCCCCCAAGAGGCCCTTCCTCTGCCTCCTCTTCCTCCCCTCCCCTCCCTCACTCCACATCCCCGGCTAAAGGCACTAGATGGAACCAGAAGGTCACAGTTGGAGTGTCAGTTCTGCCCCTCAGCAGCTGTGTGAGTCCCTTAACCATCTGAGTCACAATTTCCCCACCTGCAAAGTACAGTTAATCATTTCTACCCCTGGGGGCAATTGTGAAGTGTAAAGATATTGCTGCCTCCTGGTGGGCTGAGAGCATGGGACAGGGTGGGGAGGACAGCAGGAAGAGGTGAGGGAGGACAGGGTGGGTGGGTTAGGCCAACCTGGAGGATCTGGAACATACCAGCTGTTTTATTCCAATTAACCAATCTAGGAATGGATGGGGGTGGGGAAGGGATGGGACTGGTGGCAGGTTTGTCATCCTTTCATCCTTCCATCATTCAGCAGATGTCTGTGGAGCACCTACAACGTGTCAGCCTGGGCATGTGAGGAGGCACAGGTCTGAAGCCCAGATCTTCCCTTTTTTAGGGGTCTAGGATCCTGGGTCTGAAGACGGACACCAGAGTTGAAATGGATGGGTTTGATCTCATTTCCCTGCTCGAAAGCTTTCAGTGGCTCCCCTCTGCCCAGAATGCAGCCTGACTTTCAAGGCTCCCAGCAGGTATGATCCCAGCTTCTCTCTGACCCCCCTCACCTCCCACCAACAGGGACAAACACATCCCTTGGTTCCTAGTCTCTGGGTCTGTGTGTGTACCAGTTCCTCACCATGTTTGCCAGATCCTGCTCAAAATGCCTCTAAAATTCATTCTTTGGGCTCTCCACCATGTCTGAGACTCTGGAAGCTCATACCCTTCCTGGTGACGTTTCCTCACCTGGGCAGCAAACTCCAGGAGGTGAGGTCTGCTGTCCCTGGCTCTGACTAATGTGTGCTTGCCGTCCACACAGTTGTTGAATGAATGATCACTGGTTGAGTAGAATCTTGTTCTAGCTTCAGACCCAATTGCAGGGAGACAGAACACTTGGGGGTGGAAGGTTCAATGTGGTGCAGTGGGAAGGACCCTTTTTAATCCCAGCTCTGTCTTTGGTATGCCCTTGGGTGGGGCCATTTCTCTACATCTCAGTTTCTTAATCAGTATCATGGGGGAAACAGACACACCTCCTGGGCTGTTATAGTGATTAGAAATTAGGTCAAGAGCCTGGCACGTGATAGTTACTGAACAGATCACATCTAATATTACAGATAACATTAAAACCCCAAAAGATGCTTAATGTCCATCAATCGATAAATGGATATATAAAATGTATCATACGATAGAATCTTATCTGAAAATAAAAAGAAGTGCTGATACACACTGCAACATGGATGAACCTTCAAAACATGCAAAATGAAACAGACCCCATGTAGCATGATTCTATTTATGTAGGAAATGCCCAGAACACGCCAATCTATAGAGGTAGAAAGTGGATTAGTGGTTGGCTAGGCCTGGGTGAGAAGGGAATGGGGAGTGACTGCTAATGGGTAAGGAGTTTTCTTGGAGCTGATGAAAATTTTTTGAATATACTGAACATCATCGAATTTTACACTTTAAATGAATGAAGCGTATGGGATATGAATTAAATCTCAATAAAGCTGTTATTTTTAAAAAAGCCTGGATTCCCTAGGAAGTGCAGAGAACACTTCTATTCTGAAAGTCAGAGAAGACGGTAGGGGAGATGGGCGGGAGGGAGAAACCGTGGGAGCACAGCCTCCTCTTTCTGTCCTGAGGGCCCTCTTCCTGCTCAAGTGGGACCAACTGCTCTCTCAAATGAGGAAGCAAGGAAGAAACCCAGGAGTTTCACAAGTTTTCATTTCGCTCAGCAAGACGCTTGCAATGCAACCTTTCTCTCCTGCTGGCGGCCTCAGCAGAAAGGAACTGGAGGCAAGTGTGCCCCCGCTGGGCCTCATCAGGAGAATACCAGCCACTCGAAGCACAGCCAACCGCATGACATCGGAGCTTTGGGTGGCAATCTCCTTTAAGACGGTTCACCCGGGGAATTGGGTATGATCAGCCCATTCTACAGAAGGGAAAAGTTAGGCTCACCAAGTAGTGCACTGTGGAGCTGATATTTAAACCAGGTTTGTCTGACTTCTAAGCTGACATTTAGATGTTACCTTCACCTGTGTTCTCATGTAAGGGAAGTATGGTTGTTGTAAAACACATCAGAAAATAAAGAGTTGGATGGAAAAGAAGGATCACTACTTTAGGGGGTGGGGAGACAGAGTCTCAATCTGTTGCCCAGGCTAGAGTGCTATGGCTCACAGCTCACAGCAACCTCAAACTCCTGAGCTCAAGCAATCCACCTGCCTCAGCCTCCGAAGTAGCTGGGACCACAGCGCCCAGCTCATTTTTCTATTTTTAGTAGAGGCAGGGTCTTGCTCTTGCTCAGGCTGGTATTAAATTCCTGAGCTCGAGGGATCCTCCCACCTCAGCCTTCCAGAGTGCTAGGATTACAGGCATGAGCCCCTGTGCCTGGCCACTTTTACATTTATTCTTATGTAAGAGAGGCATGGTTGCTGCAAAACTTCGGAAAATAAAGGGCTGCATGAAAAAGAAGCATTGCTGTTAATGGCATCACTCAGGGTTAACTGTGGTTAACAAGGTGGTATGTTTCCTCCCATGGTCTGACTCAACATGTGTGATAACTTAATGATCTCATAAGCTTTTCTAAGTCATCAAATAGTCACCAAAAGTATGATTTTTGATGGTTGCTTACACCCCATTTAAGGCTATGCTGCACCTTATTTATCCCACACCCCTTCCTTTCTGCTCCCCTTTGCTGCCTGTGCAGGGGTCCCAGACAGGGAGCCAGACCACAGCCTGGTCAACAGACCCAAGAGTCTGGACAATAATAGAACTTAGGGGGGTGAGATGCTGTCTACTGGGCTTCCCACAAAAAAGCTGCCTTCGAAGTTTCCAATCATATTGTAAGACCAAAACTATGCCTTTTGTCTATATTACTCCCCAATAAACAACCCTGCCAAGTTACTATAAAGGTGCTGGCTGCCAGCAGCCCAGGTGCCCACCAGTGGGTGACTGAACCCAAGATCATGCCTAGTGTTTTCCTACTCCAGGGGTTTTAATATCTTCTTTTCTTTTCTTTTTTTTTTTGAGACAGAGTCTCACTTTGTCACCCTTGGTAGAGTGCTGTAGCATCACAGCTCACAGCAACCTCCAACTCCTGGGCTTAAGTGATTCTCTTGCCTCAGTCTCCCAAATAGGTGGGACTACAGGTGCCCGCCACAACGCCTGGCTATTTTTTGGTTGTAGTTGTCATTGTTGTTTGGCAGGCCCCGGGTTGGATTCAAACCTGCCAGCTCTGGTGTATGTGGCTGGCACCCTAGCTGCTGAGCTACAGGCGCCGAGCCTTAATGTCTTATTTTCTAACCCCAAACATCTGCTGAAGACCCATCAGCATTTTCTTTCCTGGGCCCAATGTCACTTCCCAGGCCTGAAAGTGGGGTAGAGAGTGGGGTGCATGGGAAAGGCTCTGGGCTTTGCAGGCACCAACCAAGTGTGTGACCCTGAAGAAACCCTTAATCTCTCTGATCAGGCCTCAGTTTCCTCACTATAATGTGGACAATAAGAACCCCAGGAGTTTGTTGCAAGGACTTAGAAACTTTAGGAATGGAGTTGGACTGTTTAAAATCTACTTCCAGGCCAGGCGTGGTGGCTCACAGATGTAATCCTAGCACTCCAGGAGACTGAGGCAGGTAGACAGCCTGAGCTTAAGAGTTTGACACGAGCCTGAACAAGAGTGAGACACACCCGTCTCTACTAAAAACAGAAAAAGCTAGCCACGTGTTGTGGTATGTGCCTGTAGTCTCAGCTACTTGGGAAGCTGAGGCAAGAAGATCACTTGGCCCAGGAGTTTGAGGTTGCCATGAGCTATGATGCCATAGCACTCTACCAAGGGCACAGAGTGAGACTCTGTTTTCAAAAATTTTAAAAAGGGACTAATTTTCAGCTCTTTCCCACACAATCTCTGGCACCCAAATGCACAGTGCCTCTGTTTCTTTATCTGTAAAATGGGGTAACAGCAGACACACGTTATGGAGTTGTAAGGATTAGGGGACTTATTGAACATCAAACTGTTTAAAGAGAACCCGGCAGGTAGTGAGTAATGGACATAGGGCAGCTGGCGGGCAGCATGTCTGTGTGTCTAGTTGCAGATCATCCATGGTGCCCTGAGGGGAAGGCACAGAAAGTGGTTTCACATTTTCCTCCTGCTGGAGTCTGAACTGCCCCCTCTATAGTTGAGGATAGAAAACCACCCCTAAAGCACTTGGGCTTGTTTCTGCCTAACAAAGAAAGCAACATAAGTTCTCTTTTATTATTTAGAGAAAACTTCAAAGGCAAAAAGAAAAAGACTTTCTAATTGCCTCAAATCTTAAGCCAAAGTCAATGAAAAACATCAATCTTCATATTCAACTTTTGTGCTACCTTTTTTCCCCCAGCAGTCAATGTAGAAATTCCAAGCACACGGAAAAGTCAATTACCGGGGATGGGGCTGCGGGTTCCTGCCCCAAGGCTGGGAAGTGGGCGGACAGCTCTGGTTTCCTCGCTTTCTCAGGCTGGGTGTCCTTGAAGGCGTCTATAGTCTCTTAATGCCTTTGTTTCCTCACCTGAAAACGGGGGTTACTGTACCTACCTCAGAGAGCAGTGAGGATGAACAAGGCTCCACCTGAAAAGTCCTTGGTCACTGCATATAGTAGGTCCTTTGTTAATGGCAGCTGTTTTGGTTATATATGTAAAATCACCTCACAGGTCAAGTACACTATTTAACAGTGAAATGGTTTTGATCTCCCTGCTTGGAATGTGCCCTACCCAGCCCTAAGTTTAATAGTTCTCTCAGCCCTCAGCCCAGATGCCCCATCCTTTCTTGTTACTTAGTATAGGTTTTCTTAGCTAGGTACCTCTGCAGTGTAGAGCTTGTCACAGTTGCAGTTTAATGTATGATCATACCACTGTTAATTGTTAATAAAAATATTAAGACTCATCTTTCATCAGGCTGGGAACTCCATGCAGGCAGTAACCGTATCTCTTTCTTGTCCCTGTGTATTCCTAGGGCTTTGCACCCTGCTTGGATCAGAGTGGAGGCTCAAAAATTATAGCAGATATGAGAGAGAGGTAGAGAGAGATATTCCACCTCCTAACCTCACTCTAAGCTTCCAGCTGGTGAGAGCAGAGTTATAATTGCAGGTGATCATAACTTTATCCCTCAGTGCAGTGGTGGGATTGTGACTTGTCTCATACAGTGATGAACCTGGTCCATCACTAAGCTCAAGCCTTGTTTTCTTTATTTTTAAAACAGGAATTGTTTGAGCGGGTCTGTCATGTTTCAGGCACTTAGTAGATTATTGCCCTACTTCCTCCCAGTCGGTCCTCCCAAACCTATGAGGTAGCCATCGTTTTTTATTATTTATTTATTTTGGAACGTTGTGGGAGGGATACACATGTTTTATTTACCTACTTGGTTTTTGTACAGATTGAGTCAAAGTTATACACGGAAGCATGCCCTTCACCCAGATAAGGTGCACTGTACCTGGTGGGTGTGGATTTCCCCATCCCCTTGAGGTGGCTCATCTTTAATTTAACTCATAAATAGGCAAAAGCAGACTGGGAGATGAGGGGACCCTGGGAGAGGTGATCTAGCCATGGGCAGCAGAGAATGGAGCCAAGTTCTTTTGAAAGAGAGGACCACATTCTTCATGTTCCCCAAATCCTCCTCCTCCCCACGTCACTTACACAGTAAGTTTGCATGGGTGCAGATGCCTTGCATTAGGGAGGCGTGCAGGCTCTAGACTGGGATCCAGGCTCTGACACTTCCCTGGCAAAGAACATTACCATTCTGAGCCTCAGCCTTTTGTCTGCAATTTAGGGATAGAAATGGCACTAGCCTCACAGAGTTGTTTAGAAGATGAAATGATAGGGCACGCTTAAAATACTTAGCACACAGAAAGTGCTTCCCAAATATTAGTGGCTGCCGCTGTTGTCGTTATTAAAATTCCTGCCGAAAATCTTATTTCAGGGAACGCCGGCCCAGCTCAATCTGTGGCAAACTTAAATAAGAATTGTTCTTCTTCATTTACTCACTGACTCAGTCAACACGCAGTGAGCCCCTATTGAGTTTCCAGAACTCGATAGGGGCTGCAGGACCAGAGATGCGCAGGTGAATAAGGTGAGGCTCTCATCTCTGCAGGACCAGAGATGCGCAGGTGAATAAGGTGAGGCTCAGGCTCTACTGGGGAAACAGCAAGAAGACAGCCGCAGTGAGGTGGGGGAGGAGCTGGGATAGAGAGAAACCCCCAGGAGGCCCCTTTCACTTCTCTCTGGGAGAGTCACGGTGGGCTTCATGGAAGAGGCGATCCTTGGCTGAAACCTAGATGAAGAGAAGGAATAAGCACAGTGGTTAGGGAGGAAGGGGCATTCTGGGCAGATGAAGGGACATGTGTAAAAGTCCTTTGCACATGTAAGCCTGAGAGATCATGGAATGTTGAGGGAAGAGCGGGTACTCGATATGATTAGAGCAGTGTGTGTGTGTGTATGTGTGTGTGTGTGTTTGGGGAGCTGAGGTTGTAAAACAGTGGCTCTCAACTGGGTGTGATTTTGTCCATGAGGGATGAGGGGCTGGCTGCCTGACACTATCTGGAGACATTTTTGACTGTCCCAACCTGGGGGACTAGGTACTGCTCATATCTTTTTCATAGAGGACAGGGATGCTGCTGTCAACAGAGCACAGGACAGGCCCCTGTGACAAAGAAGCAAGTGCACAGCCCAAAGTGTCAGCAGTGGAGAGGCTGAAGTAAGCAGGGCCCCGAGCATCTGTGCCCGGGAGCAAGGAGGACAAGTTGAGAAGGGCTGATGTGATTAGTGCTGGATTTTTAGAAAGCATTGCAGGTGGGGGAGGATGTGAGACTGAAGGCAGGGAGAGAAATTTGACAGCCACTGAAACGATGCAGGGAAAGATGGTGAGGAGTTGACTAGCAGAGTGGCAGACGAGATGGGACAGTGGCTGGAGGAGACGGTGAAGGAAGACAGTGTCTTACTCTTGTGTGGGTGTCAGGGGAGAAGGGGTGAAGGATGCCCCAGAACCTGGCTTGGGGATCTAGGTGGAAGATGATGATTTCTCCTGAGAAAGTGACCAGAAGAAGAGGATCAGGTTTGTGTAGAGGTGTATGTGTGTGGGTGTGTGCAGTGTGTCTGAGATGTGTTGAGTTCACGATGCTCACGGGACACCCAAGAGGAGAGGCTTCTGGGACGGCCTGTGCATGGGAATCTTCAGCTCAGAAGTGGGCCTGGGGCCGAAGATGAAGATTTGGGAGGGATCAGTATACATATTTGGTAGTTTGAGCCATGAGAGTTGATGGCACAACCCATGGAGGCTGTGTAGAGGTAGAACAGGAAGGCATCAGGAAAACCAGGTGATCCCTGATATTTAACTTTCCAGAGGAAGATGAGAAGCCCAGCAGCGAGAACTGGGAATGAATGGCCACTAAGGAGGTAGGAAAGAAGATAGTTTTTGAGAAGGAGGAAGTGAAGAGGTGTCACTCCCTGCAGAGGTTAAGCAGGACGAGAACTGAAGAGCGTCTGTTGGGTTTGGCAATTGGGTGGTCAGTGGGCACCTTGGCAAGAGCAGTTTGGGTGGAGCAACAGGAGAACAGAAACCAGATTACTATGGTGTAAGGAGTGAGAGGCGTTGAGGAGCTGGCCAGCAAGTCTGCACTGTTTGCTGGAGGAGCTTTGGTGCAAAGCAGAGACACCATCTTTATCTGTCGACTTAACCTCCAAGAAACACCAAGTCATCCATATCCTGCTTCATATTCCAGCACTACCAGGCCGTGGTTTGGCCCCTAAAAGTGCCTCTGACTTCTCCTCTGCCTATCCTGGTCTGTCAGTCCTTCAGAACCCAGGCCATGTGCTACCTCCTCAGGGAAGCCCTCTCTGCCCTCTCTGCCTGCTGTAGACTTTTTGGTTACTCTGGTAGCCTTGGAGCTTTGTGTCTTTCCTGTTATATAAGTTCTATGCTTGTGAGTATCCCCTCAGGACAGTGCCCTGTCCTACTAATAGGTTCATTCTGATTGCCTTATTTTCAGCTGCCTTCAGCCTTCATGAGAGCAAAGACTATCTCTGAGTATTTGTTAAATGAATGAATAAATCAATGATCCAGAGCACGGGGCCTGGTAGAGGATTGTGTCCACAATGGATGAAGCTCAGAAAATACTGGTAGAATTGAACGAGTAGACTTTTACTCTGACCTAAATTCAGCTAAACTTTCCCCAGGGGGTAAGGTTCAAGTTAATTAGTCAATTGATTAATGTAATTTAGCATATAATGGGAAAACTTCTATGACCTGGGCAGAGTGCTGGGTAGTGAACAAGACTGACAAGGTCTCTGATGTCAAGAAGTTACTTCCTGGGCTAGGCGTGGTGGCTCAGGCCTGTAATCCTAGCACTCTGGGAGGCCAAGCTCAGGTGAAGTGCCTGAGCTCTCAGGTTTGAGACCAGCCTGAGCCAGAGCAAAACCCCATCTCTAAAAATAGCCGGACACTGTGGCAGGAGCCTGTAGTCCTAGCCACTTGGGAGGCTGAGGCAAGAGAATAGCTTGAGCCTAAGAGTTTAAGGTTGCTAGGAGCTATGATGCCATGGCACTCTATCAAGGGTGACAAAGAACTCTGTCTCAAAAAAAAGGAAGTTATTTCCTGCTAGGGGAGTCAGAAAATAAACAAGGAACCAATAAAAAAAATCATATCGTTTTGGTGAATGGGAATAAATGGAATTACATGGATCAAAGTTACCAGATTTGGGTGGTGGGGGTTGTAGGTGAGCTTCTTTAGAAAAAGTCCTCAGAGAAAGAAGGCTTCTCTGAGAAGGTGCCCAGCTCCGGGCCAGCACAAAGGCATTTTCTTGGTCAATAGAGAGGGTCACTCATCCAGAGAGTTTGCACTGGTAGACAAGAGGCTGACCATGGAGGGCCTTGCAGCCTCGGCCAATGGATTTGGGTTAATTGCTAGACTTTGAGCGGCAAATGGGGGGACAGTGGACTCTGATGCATGTTATTAGACATGGTGGTGGAGCCAGCAAGGTAGCAGCAGACATGAAGAAAAGAAGATGCACTGGGATGCACAGGGAGGCACTGACTACAAAGACATCTTCCTTCTAAAACTTGCTACGTGTTCATAGTCTCTAGGATATGGTTCCTAGAAGGGGAGGAGGGAAATCTCATTGAGGAAGCAGGAAGAATGTTGGACTGGGAACTGGGATCCAGTCTGGTGCATCTTTCCACATCTGCAACATGGACCCTGGACTGGCTCATCTCTAAGAGCCCTTCCAGAGCTGGCGGCGTGTCAGTCACCTCGATCTATGCCAATTGTTGGGGCACCAAATGGGGAAGTGTCTCAGGAGCTGCTGTCAAAGCTGATTACACAGAGCAACGGCCCAGGTCCCTATCTACACCTGGGATGGTGTTAGCCCTTTTAATGCCCCTTATCTGCCCTCATGAGGATGTTAGCCAAGCCAAGCAGTTGATCAGCCTTGATCAGCCCCAGAAGTTTCTCTGGGTTCAGGGAGCATCGCTATGCAAAACTAGGAACTAGAAGGGGCTACATGGCTTCTCAGGGTCTGAAGAAGAGGGAGGCGGGACCTCTGGCTTGAATAGAACCTTTCTGTCCATTTTACCTGCTCTGCTGTCCCTGGGTTCCTTCCCTGCTGATCCTCAGCCCATTCCTTTGAGACCTTTCTCTGCTAGTCCCCCCACCAGCTGCATCAACTATAAATTTCATCCTGGGAAGAAGGTAGGACTTGAGGGCTGTATTCATCTTTGATACTACATTGACAAATTGCCACTTAAAATTTAGTGACTTCAAACAACATGTGTTTATTAGCTCACAGTTCTATAGGTCAGGTGTGTGGGCATAGCATGGCTGGGTTTTCTGTTCAGAATCTGTCTCATGAGGCTAAAAAATGCCAAGGTATTCACTGGGCTCTATTTTCTTCCAGAGTCCAGGGTCCTCTTCCAGGCACATGCTGTTGTGGCAGATTTCTATTCCTTGTGGCTGTAGGACTGAAGTCCCAGCTTCCTTGCTGGATGTTGGATGGAAGTCTTTCTCAGGGGCTCAAGGCTGCCCACATTCCTTGCCTCGTGGCCTTCTCCATTCTCAAAGCCAGCAATGAAAAATCTCCCTTGGGCTGTGACTCCCTTGTTCCTAGAATTTCTGACTTCAGGAAGAAAGCTGAGTCCCTTTTAAGGGCTCATCTGATTGGCTCAGACTCACCCTGGAGTCTCTCTTTCCTAAAGTCAATTGCGTCATATAATATAACATAAAATCTATCCTATTTGCAGCCCCAGGGATTATGTGGTGTATGTACACCAGAGGGTGAAGATCTTGGGAGACATCGTTGGATTCTGCCTATCACAAAGGCCAAATAGGACTTTTCTGGTGAAGAAGGGTGGGAGGCCATTCTTGGCCACACCACATGTTGTCTGACTGCAGGGTTCATAGTCCCTGGTGTGAGGACTGAATAGTGTGAGCTGGGTTTTCTGCCTTCAAGCTGCTGTGTGTTGGAGTATGGGCATGGCAGGACATACTTGGGAGTTTCTTGGTACTGGCCACTATTGACAAAGTGACATCTGCTCAATCCTGGGTGCACACATGTCATGCAGAAGCTCACACTTGTGGTGGGGCAGACACCTCAGTGCCAGGTGTGCACCTAGTTGTACAAGTGCCATAGCAAGCCCTCCCATAAGCCTAAACTTGGGAGGAGCCTCTGAGGATGAGATTAGGAAAGATTTAAATGCAGAGGTAACTTATTAGGGTCCCTCATGGGAATGTTCTTATTGAGTCCGTCTAGGGATATCCAAGCTAGTAACTTTAGGGCTAGACAGGGGGATTCCTAAGACTGGGGATCCTGAAATGTTGATTTAGCAATTCCTGGGGAAGGAGGTAGATCTGAGGCTGAAGTCCAGATATTGGGTATCCCCTTGCTTAAATGTACTAGACCCCAAGACCTCTAGCTTTCTGCTCCTACTCAAACTCCAGGTCTACTGAGCATACTGTAGTTTGTGATGCAGAGAGATAAGGTGCTGACTGGGGGCCGAGGCAACCCTTTGTGGGTTCCAATCAACCTAAATCATGCTTTTGGCACCAGAAGTAGACATCAGTCTCTAGTCTTGAGAGTTAGATTAATGTGGGTCAGCTCCAAAGACCCTGATCACTTCTAGCCCTAATAATATGAGTAGCATTTATTTATGGAGCAATAACTAGATGCCAGTTCCTGGACTAAATGCTTCATGAATCAGGGTTCTTAGTAGGAGGCAACAGAAACTCTCCTTGGCTATTCTGAGTAGAAAAATGAATTTATGGAAAAGAAATGGAGTAGTTCACAAAATTTCAGGAATGGCCAGAGAATCAGATGTGGGGCCAAAACCAGGCTGCAGAGGGGTCTGGGGAGGATCCCCTGCTGCTGCTGAGATGCAGACCCTGTGGCTGGCACCTAGCATGTTGTAGAGCTCTGGCCCTGGGTCCATGTCCTAGAGTGGTGGACACTGCGGCCCCAGGAACTTGATCTTACTATCACCACCACCACAGAAAAGTCTTCTTGGCCCCTTTATTTTTGGTCACTAGCTCCAGGTTCAAAGTCTGGCATGGATGCTTTCTTTGATAGAGTCTAGTCATATGCCTTAGCTGCAAAGGAGGCTGGGAATCTATTTGGCACATTTGTCTTCAACAGTGAGATATGCAGCTCAGCGGTTAGGTTGTTGGCCACAAGCACTGGGGCTGGTGGGTTCATATCCGGCCAGGGCCTGCTAAAATAAGCACAATAGTAACAAAAAAATAGCTGGGCGTTGTGGCAGGTGCCTGTAGTCCCAGCTACTGGGAGGCTGAGGCAAGAGAATCACTTAAGCCCAAGAGTCTGTATCAAAAAAAAAAAGAGATATGCACCCCTACCAAGATCTTTAGAAAGAAGAATCCCAGGAACTACAGAAAGGCGTGGAGTGGCCAGGCAGCTCACAGCTAGTCTTTGTCTCATTTGTTTCTCTTACCACCCAGTGAGGTAGGCATTGTTATCTCCACTTTATAGATGGTGGGTGTGAGGTACAGGGAGGTTAAGGAACTTGTCCAGGGTCACCCAGCTATTAAGTGGTACACCAGTCACCTTGAGTGTGACTTGGACTGTCTGACTGCAGAGCACTCTCAGCCACTGCTCTATATGATGTTGATGAAATGGAATTTCTAGGGTCACTAAACTGTGGATTTCAGACCCTGGATTGTGTGATCTAAAGAGAGGCATTGCTCAGATATGGAGGTGCTGGAGTAGACAACTGGCTGCCAAGAACTGGACCATCTTGCCACTTTCTAACTATATTAGCTCTGTCCAGCACACAGAGGCCCCGCAGGGAGGGCCAGGGGCTGGGAGTGAGCAGAGCCCTGCTCAGAGTGCCTGGCTAGGCTTTGTTGAGTATTTCCTTAGTTCCTCCTTCTGGCTTTTTCAATCTGTGGAGACAGGACAAGGCTAGCTCCATCCTTGGCTCAAGTTGGGATGGCTCAGTGCCTGTGGCTCAGCAGCTAGGGCACCAGCCACATACACTGGAGCTGGTGGGTTTGAATCCAGCCCAGGCCTGCCAAGCAACAATGACAACTACAACCAAAACATAGCTGGGCATTGTTTTGGGTACCTGTAGTCCCAGCTACTTCAGAGGCTGAGGCAAGAGAATTGCTTAAGCCCAAGAGTTGGAGGTTGCTGTGAGCT
>NW_003852604.1:422123-426640 GCF_000181295.1 Otolemur garnettii | reverse complement strand
AAGATGGACGTTAATACATTCTCACAAGAAAAAGGGAAACGATTACCTGCCATCAGGATAAACCTGTGGAGCTACAAGGGGCACACAGGGGAGCTGCCTCACTTGGGCAGTGGGAGTGGGGACAGGTCACAAGCTGCCCTGAGCCTTGGTTTCCCCAGTTGGACAAATGGAGGTAGCAGCCACCTAGCTCACCGGATTATTTTTAGAGGATTAAATAAGATAACACTTGCCATGCAAAGCACTGAAAAATGTGCAGTTAGTGTTACCATAACCGAGGCTGGTAGGTTGACTAGCTGAGAGGTCAAGTTGGGGAGGAAGGGGTGGGGCATACATGAGCCTTACCTGTACTCGGAGAACCCCAGGACAGTCATTCCCTGGCCCATTTTCCATCTGAGTCAGCTGGGAAACTTGAAAATCACAGACTTGTGCCCTCCACTCCAGACCTGGCGCATCAAAACTTCCCAGCATGGGGTCTGCATATTTAACAATCTTTAACAAAGGCCTCTTTCACAATTACAGGTTTAGCACACATTTATCATGAAATGCAAAGTTATGAAAAAAAAAAGAAGGAATTTCCCTCAGCTACCTCCCCTCTGCTCCAGGAGGCACCAGGGTCAGCCAACTGGTACAACACATTTTCAGCATTCCAGCTCTATCAGTGGTCATAAAAAGGAAACTCACAGATAAGCACTTACTTGTGGTTTGTTCTCTGTAAAACTATCCTCCTATCAAGTGTCTTCCTCTTGTTTCTTGCTTTCCTCCCCCATTCTCCATAATGTAGCAGAACTTTGAGATACATAAAATGAAAGACACGTTCAATCCGTGAAGACAAACACACGAAGCCCTCCCAGCGACACTGATAAGCTGAGCAGGTGAAACCTGCATGGGTGAAACACAAAGGGCTCTGTTGAGGAGGTTTCTTGGAAGTGAAATAAGGGGCCACTGCACAGTCTGTCCCCAACTTGTCATGACCTGCATAACGGTTCAGCTCTTCTTTTCAGAGCCATCCACCTGTAACGTTCTGTAGAATAGATGGGACCCATTGTATCCACTTTCTGGTTCACTATCCAGGGGCTGTTTTATTTCTGCAGTAAGTTTTCTTACTTACAGGTGCTTTTACTTACGCCTAAAGTTTAGTGTCCAAAGAGTGAAATGGATTCAATGTGCATTTGAATCCTAATAGATATTGACAGATTTGTTCCCCCAAATGTCTGTGGCAACTGACATCCTTACCAGTAAGGCAGGAAATATGTGTATTTTAGAATAACTCCCTAGGCCCAGAGCCACTAGCCCTGATGGCCTCCAGGTTGCCACAAGGGGTGTTGGCCCTGAATATAGCAGTGAATGGGTGGGCTCCCAGGGAAATGAAGAAATGGTTCTTATCAGCTGTCTCATCTCCTTCCCCCTGAGGCAAACCGACTGGGTGGGAGGAACTTCCTCCAACACCCCTATATAAAATGTCTTTGTGAGATGCTGAAAAGGAGGATCTGAACTTTGGGGATCCCTAAGAAAACTTGGCACAGGTGAGAGCTTTCTCTGTTGTGGTGGAACTTCAGCTTCAGTGATGATGACGGTTCAGTCTCCTG
The DNA here is from genome assembly GCF_000181295.1 of Otolemur garnettii. Classification (NCBI taxonomy): domain Eukaryota; kingdom Metazoa; phylum Chordata; class Mammalia; order Primates; family Galagidae; genus Otolemur; species Otolemur garnettii. Next base: position 425,054 of record NW_003852604.1, on the reverse strand, counting down.
AGAGCTGCCTGGCTTTGGCGGGCAGGTGCTTGAGGCTGGCGTGTCTGTATGTGGCTTTCAGGGTACAGGTGTCAGCAGGGCAGCACATCTCATCCTCGGCCTTGCGCATTCTGTTGAGGTATTGAAAGCTCTCTTTATCTGGGAAGGCAGATGGTGGGAGCCCTGGTGGAGGTGGGGAAGTCTGTGGCTTTTTGAGCTTTGAGGAGGGGTCACATTTTCTAAGTGCTGTGTGTTCCTAGGAAGCCCAACAACCATTGCTCCTCCTTCCTCACTTGGCTCATAGACTCTGAGGGACCCATTCAGTACAAATAAAAAGCATAATATTCCCTCCTTCACTTCTAGGCCTGCAGGAAAGCCAGCCTCGGCCACTGCATTTTATTCAGGAAGTGGCCCCTGTGTCCTGGGTCCTGGAGACTCAGCAGCTGGGCACTGCATGGGCTTTGGGGGCCTTCATGCTTTCTATGCATGCCTTCTTTTTCTCCACCTCCATCCACAGTTCCGTAATAGTGTGGCTGCAATGCGTGTGTGTGTGTCGACAACAAGCTGTGCTCTCCCTTGTAGGACACAGCCACGATGAAACTCCCCCTACTTCTGGCTCTTCTATTTGGGGCAGTTTCTGCTCTTCATCTGAGTAAGTGTTCTTTGCCTTCAGTCTTTCTTTCTCTGTTTTGTTCCTTTGTGGAGTAGATGGGGTCGGAGTCACATCCCCATGCCCTTCTCTGATCGTCCCCTATTTCAGAATCTCTGTGCATTTAAAAGGATAGGGACCCCATGGCCAGGAGTGGAAAGGACTCCTCAGGGCATCTGTTATGGCTGTGGCCTGGGTTCTCCTGTGACATTCCCAAGTTTGTCCTTTCCACGTGATGCTAATGATGGTCACAATAGTAATGGCTTCCTTTCACTTTGAGCTTCCCGGATGCATGGCTCTAAGCATTTCTATGCCTTACCTCCCTTCCCCCTTGTAGCATCCCCTCAGGTAGGGTTGGGTTCCCATTTCACCAGTGAAGAAATGAAGCTAGCAAATGAAGGAATCTTGCTCTTCACCACCTTGGCCTTGAGGGGGAGGTTGAGGTCTCCTCTGGAGACTTGGTTCTAGGTTCCTCTTTCCAGGAGGTGCTGAGCCCTGTGATGCGCTCAGAGCCAGGCAGGAGCTGTCCGTGGTTGGGGGGGGGGGCAGGTGGAGGTCTGAATATGTGAAGGAAGGACATCTGGCTTTTCTCCCTGCCAGGGGCTAAAACTTCCACCTTGGAGAGCAGCCTGGGAGCTGAGACCCTACCTCAGCATGGGGAGATGCCAGAACAAGAGGCTGAGGAGGCCCCTCCTGGGGAGATGGCATCATTGGAGGGAGAGGAGGAAGGGGGTTGTGGCAGTGAAGATGCCCCGGAGGAAGAGACGGCTGCTGAGTCCATCTCAGCCCTAGATGTGGTGGACAAAGACGTTCTGTGTCAGTGTCCTAAGGAAGAGGACACAGTAAAAATAACGGGGATCCCTGGGTGCAAGACCTGCCGCTTCATCCTGGTGAATGCTGCCAGGAATTTTAATTCTGCCCAGGTAAGTGGCTTGTGGCTGAGGCTGAGGCCTGCTGGAAGAGGAAGGGGGAGGATGTGTCTCCAGCCTTTGTACCATTGGTTCTTTTCCCCACTGAAGACCCTGGGGGTGTTGGCAGAAGCTGAAGCCCACAGAGGTATTGGGGTAAGAGGGGAGGGACAGACAGAAACAAACAGCAGTTGCCTTTTGGTCTTTTGTCTTGACATGGCTGAATTGTGGACACTCAGAGACCCAAGGCTATGGTCATATGAATTCATGTAGGAGTGATACTCCATTCTTCCCCTTTCATCTTGTCCTGCAGGCAACTTGCCGGCGTTGCTACAGGGGCAACCTGGTCTCTGTCCACAACTACAACTTTAATTCACAAATCCAGTCCACTCTCTGCACATACAACCAAGGCTATGTCTGGATTGGAGGTGTGGCCTCACGCAGGGTAAGCTCTACTTGGTGGGGGGCACCCCTGACCAAGAAAGCGCTGAGTTTGCTGTAGATTTGTCTTTATTTCTCCTCTATGATCCCCTGCAGAACTGGGGATAGAGAAACACCTGAGTGAGATGCTGAGGGGCTGCATAGCATTGGGAAGAACCAAGGATTTAGAAGCAAGAGGTTTGGGTCCCAGTCCGTCTCTGCCTCCATCCGTGTAACTTGGGCAAGACCGTGGGCTGTTCCCTCCTCTCTAGGATGGGTTGGCAGCCCCTGCCCTACCTCTCGTTAGGACAGGAAGGATGAGTATGTCAGTGAGATGCAAAGAATGTGACTGTCATGATCACAAGGGGTCAATATCTCAGAAGATCAGGACAATGTCCAGCACAGTCCAGTAGGCAAGGACTTTCTGGAGGAGCTGGTGGGGACAGGGCCAGTTCCGCCTCTATGTTTTCCCTTTGCCCCCTCCCGAGCCCACCCCTTCCCCTCCTGCCTACCTCAGGGCACCTCCATACAGATGAGCTGGGTTGACCAAAGCCGCTGGAATTTTTCATACTGGGCTTGGGGCCAGCCGTCGATCTCCAATGGCAGATGTGTGACCATGCATTCTGGAAGTGAGGCACAGCTAAGGATGAATGGTGGGAAGGTCCCAGGGAGGAGGCTCGAGGAAGAACCTGACCCTTTTGGGGAGAAGTTCCCTTAGTCTTTAGACTCCACACTGAGGTGTGGAGATGGATGAGGGAAAGACCCTGGAGGATAACTTGGCGGGGGGCGGGGTGGGAGGGAGACAAGAGGCTGATTGTTCCTTCTGGTTCCACCTTTGCAGGAGGCCGCTGGTTTGTAGTCAACTGCAACCTGAGCCTCTCCTTCGTCTGTTCCTACTGAGCTGGCTCCAGACTTCAGACCCACCACCTCTTGGGCAGCGGCCTCCCTTCCCCTGCCTGCTGCCCCTCCCTCCAC
>NW_003852604.1:420709-422103 GCF_000181295.1 Otolemur garnettii | reverse complement strand
TTCATGTAGGAGTGATACTCCATTCTTCCCCTTTCATCTTGTCCTGCAGGCAACTTGCCGGCGTTGCTACAGGGGCAACCTGGTCTCTGTCCACAGCCACAACTTTAATTTACAAGTCCAGTCCACACTCATCACCTTCAACCAGGGCTATGTCTGGATTGGAGGTGTGGGCACACGCAAGGTAAGCTCTACGTGGGACAGGGGCACTCCTGACCCAGAAAGCGCTGAGCTTGCTGCAGATTTATCTGTATTTCACCTCTATGACCCCCTGCTGAACTGGGGATAGAGAAACACATGAGTGAGATGCTGAGGGGCTGCATAGCATTGGGAAGAACCATAGATTTGGCTCGGTGCCTGTGGCTCAAGCGGCTAAGGCACGAGCCACATACACCTAAGGTGGTGGGTTCGAATCTCCAGCCCCGGCCCGCCATACAACCAAAAAATGGCCAGGCGTTGTGCCGGACGCCTGTAGTCCCAGCTACGTGGCAGGCTAAGGCAGGAGACTCGCTTAACCCAGGAGTTGGAGGTTGCTGTGAGCTTAATGCCATGGCACTCTACCCAGGGGGATAGCTTGAGGCTCTGTCTCAAAAAAAAAAACAACCAAGGATTTAGAAGCAAGAGGTTTGGGTCCCAGTCCCTCTCTGCCTCCATCCGTGTAACTTGGGCAAACCATGGGCTGTTCCCTCCTCTCTAGGATGGGTTGGTAGCCCCTGCCCTACCTCTCGTTAGGACAGGAAGGATGAGTATGTCAGTGAGAGGCAAAGAATGTGACGGTCATGATCACAAGGGGTCAATATTTTAAAAGATCAGGACAGTGTCCAGCATAGTCCTGTAGGCAAGGACTCTCTGGAGGAGCTGGTGTGGACAGGGCCAGTTCCACCTCTTCCCTTTGCCCCCTGCCGAGCCCACCTCTTTCCCTCCTGCCTACCTCAGGGCCCCTCGATAAGGATGAGCTGGGTTGACCAAAGCCGCTGGAATTTTTCATACTGGGCTTGGGGCCAGCCCTCGATCTCCAATGGTAGATGTGTGACCATGCATTCCGGAGGTAAGGCACAGCTAAGGATGAATGGTGAGAAGGTCCCAGGGAGGAGGCACGAGGAAGAACGTGACCCTATTCGGGAGAAGTTCCTTAGGTCTTTAGACTCCACACTGAGGTGTGGAGATGGGTGAAGGAAAGACCCTGGAGGATAACTTGGCGGGGGAGGGGGTGCAGGGAGGGAGACAAGAGGCTGATTGTTCCATCTGGTTCCACCTTTGCAGGAGGCCGCTGGTTTCTAGCCAACTGCAACTTGTGCCTCCCCTTCGTCTGTTCCTACTGAGCTGGCTCCAGACTTCAGACCCACCACCTCTTGGGCAGCGGCCTCCCTTCCCCTGCCTGCTGCCCCTCCCTCCAC
>NW_003852604.1:417908-420295 GCF_000181295.1 Otolemur garnettii | reverse complement strand
TAGTGACTTGCTGGGGTAGCCGGCATTACAGCACACATTTTACTGGCTGCCTTCCCTTCCCTGTATGAATTCTCAGCTCCCTCCTGGTATCTGTGCAGCTCCCAAATGAACTACGTGCACTCAAATTCTTGTCTCAGGGTCTGCTTCTGGGGAAACCCCATATAGGGCAACTTGCCATGCCTCTACATGAAGCCGGGGAAATATGACAAGACACAGTACGCTGGCCTTCGTGAACGTATAGTTGCTTGTAACAACGTCAATGAGTGTTACCACTTTCAGGGCACCTGCAAAGCACCCTGTGGTGACAGGCACCTTACACAGATGGCATCTTGTGATCGATAATTATTATCCACATTGCTCAGAGACTTGGTGAACATCTCAGTGTGACCAGTGCTGGGATGTGACTCTATCTGCTTCAAAGCATGTTCCTTTCATGCTTATGCCTTCAGGGTTGAAAATCTTTGGCTTACTGTTTGCATTTATGTTCACAACAGTTTCAAACTCTGTGTCTTCTCTCAAGATTCTTTCCAGCCTCTGCATAAGCAGAGGGTGGGTCTTGGCATCTTGACAGGCAGTGCAGTGTGATGTACAGTGAAATCACAGGCCTCCGGGTCAGTCCCTCTGTGTTTCAGTCTTCCCATGTGCAAACTGGGGACGATGACAGCACCTAATGAGATCAGCTTGAGTAAAGGTCTCAGCAGTGCCTGGCATAAAGGCCACCCTCAGCCATGTTGGCATCAGTGGCTAGATTGTCTGGGTAACACATCTGAGCGTATCAAACACAGCAAGGACTTGGGGGTCAGACAGGTCACTTCCAAAGCACCACTTCTTACTAGTTGTATAAACTTGGGTCTTGTTTAACCACCTTGAGCTTTTACAGTACGTATGTAGATGAGAGGTGACAGCAAAACCAAATTTGTAGCATGACTTTTGAGGATTAAGTGGGATAATGACTACAAACAACTTTGATGAAGCATTATGTCTGGTCCACGGTGAATCTTCAAAAGTGTTATCTCTGTTTTTAAATCAGACAGAAATCGTTGTGGTCATTGGCATGGTCATGGAAGTCATTGGAATGTCCTTGCCCAGGGTTTGTGTGCAAGGAAACTGGGTCAACTAAGAGAGGGAATGGTCGATTAGGGAGGGAGGTCAGTGAGAGGACTCTGGGGAAGGGCGTTGCTGGTGGTGGTGGCTCACAGGAGGAGCCAGCCCTCTTGATCAATCCAACTGCCAAGTGAAATAGTGCTCTTGGCTGGGCCCCTGGATGAGGGCAACTGACTCTCCCCCATCTTGCACTAGGGAGTTTTCAATACTTGAAATCTGGAAACCAGGGTTTTGGGCCTGGGAATTGGCTAATCCTCCCACAGTCAGGTAGATAAATGATCTGGTCCGTTGGACCTGGGAGATAAGTGGTCAAGGCCGTTACTCTGCAATCGGGCCCAGAAGTGACCTGTCACTTACTTCCGCATTTGTGGGTCCCTTAGGAGAGCAGAGGAGGAGCAGGGGTCCAGCCTTCCTACCCTAGGGCTACTTTTCCCTTCTGCCCTGTGTGCTGGAGGGGCTGGGCTGGACTAAGTGGTCTAGTACACTCTGCCTATGAGGATGTCTCCGAGTTGACTCAATTCAAGGATCATCCCTTGCTGGGCCTCTCGTTCAACCACAGTAAGTTTGGCTAGAGCTATTCTGGCTAAAATTCTGATATTTTGTTCATCATGGATGTTTTGTGTTAGTTTTGATTATTAACGAAGTTTACAGTAACATGTATTTATCTTAAATAGTGAATTTCTTAGTACCCCCTTAGATTTTGCCACTGGGTTGAATTTTGCCTACTAGTCCTGACACAGGGACCTGGGAGGTGAGTGGAATGAGGAAGGTGATCTACAAAGTGCCTGAGACTCTGCAGGAAGCTTCCCATTACAGCTGCTGTCCCTTTGCCAGCCCTGAAGATATGTCCTGAGGTTGGACAAGGTGGCATATTCCAGACCAGTGACCCTCAGCTGGGGCTGTTTTGCTTCCCAGAGGACATTCAGAAATGTGTGGAGACCCTTTTGATTGTCCCAATTGGGGAAGGTGCTAGGATGTCTAGAGCAGTGGTTTTCAACCTTCCTAATGCCGTGGCCCTTTAATACAGTTCCTGTGGGTTGCGACCCACAGGTTGAGAACGGCTGCTCTAGAGGGCAGAGATGGGGGCGTTGTTAAACCCTCTTCCTCACCCTGGCTGGCCCTCCCCCACCCAGCAAAATTATTTGACTCTAAGTATTAATAGTACAAAGGCTGAGAAACCTCGATCTAGATTCACAGCACAAAAGGAAGAGCATGGGGGCACTAAAGGTGAGAGAGAGGGAGAGAGAAGGAAGGGTTGGGGGAGAGAGAGAGAGACAGAAACT
>NW_003852604.1:415528-417147 GCF_000181295.1 Otolemur garnettii | reverse complement strand
CCCAATTTGTATACTGCTCTTTTCCAGGTTAATATGATGGTACAATTAGGTTACAATGTTTGCTTTTGTTAGGTAAAGTCCCTGTTGTAATTGTGTCCCACAGCCAGGAGGTGTGCCACATACCCTTACATCCTGTCCATTAGTGGAGAGCACACAATTCCCCCTCCCTCCTCACCCCTCCTCCCAACTTGGATTCAGTTTTCCCTCGGTGTGGGCGTGTGTTACTTTGTCTTTGGGCTTCATATTAGATTTGAGTACATTGGATACTTGGCTTTCCCATTCTTGCAATACCTTACTACTCAAGAGTAGTCCACACTACAGTACAATGCGTATGCTGCTAACTTTTGTTATGAAGGAAATAACACTGTCTTGTGCATATGCTAAGGTTGCCCCACCTGCAGCTTTGCTCACGCTGTGTCCTTCTCTTCTCGTCACACCTTTCCATCCGGACAGTTGTCACCGAGCTGCTTGTCTCTTCTACTATAGATGGATGGACTGCCTTCTAAATTGGCACAGAGTGTGCTTCCTCACTTGAGTCCTAACCCTTCTCCCTTGCTTTACCTGGATTTGTCTCACCCTATGAATTAGGTAGGAAGTGTGTTGAGGACGAGGACCACACCCCACTCTGGTTTTGTCTCCACTGGGACAGGAATGCTTTTGCCACATAGCAAGCGAGATGTTTGGTGCCAGAGAGAACTGAGTCTGAATCCCAACTTTGAGCAATTTACTTAACCATTCATTTATTCATTCAACAAATAATGATTGAGAACCTACTATGTGCCAGCCCCTGTACTAGGCACCATGCGTGCACTGGTGAGTGCAGAACCGTGGCCTCTGTTGTCAGTGGTTATCATCTAGGGAGGAAGATGGACGTTAATACATTCTCACAAGAAAAAGGGAAACGATTACCTGCCATCAGGATAAACCTGTGGAGCTACAAGGGGCACACAGGGGAGCTGCCTCACTTGGGCAGTGGGAGTGGGGACAGGTCACAAGCTGCCCTGAGCCTTGGTTTCCCCAGTTGGACAAATGGAGGTAGCAGCCACCTAGCTCACCGGATTATTTTTAGAGGATTAAATAAGATAACAGTAGCCATGCCAAGCACTGAAAAATGTGCAGTTAGTGTTACCATAACCGAGGCTGGTAGGTTGACTAGCTGAGAGGTCAAGTTGAGGAGGAAGGGGTGGGGCATACATGAGCCTTACCTGTACTCAGAGAACCCCAGGACAGTCATTCCCTGGCCCATTTTCCATCTGAGTCAGCTGGGAAACTTGAAAATCACAGGCTTTTGCCCTCCACTCCAGACCCACTGGCCCATCAAAACTTCCCAGCCTGGGGTCTGCATATTTAACAATCCTTAACAAAGGCCTCTTCTACAATTACAGGTTTAGCACACATTTATCATGAAATGCAAAGTTATGAAAAAAAAAGAAGGAATTTCCCTCAGCTCCCTCCCCTCTGCTCCAGGAGGCACCAGGGTCAGACACCTGGTACAACACATTTTCAGCATTCCAGCTCTATCAGTGGTCATAAAAAGGAAACTCACAGATAAGCACTTACTTGTGGTTTGTTCTCTGTAAAACTATCCTCCTATCAAGTGTCTTCCTCTTGTTTCTTGC
>NW_003852604.1:412548-415317 GCF_000181295.1 Otolemur garnettii | reverse complement strand
TCAGCTCTTCTTTTCAGAGCCATCCACCTGTAACGTTCTGTAGAATAGACGGAACCCATTGTATCTACTCTCTGGTTCACTAAACAGGGGCTGTTTTATTTCTGCAATAAGTTTTCTTACTTACAGTTGCTTTTACTTACACCTAAAGTTTAGTGTCCAAAGAGTAAAATGGATCCAATGTGCATTTGAATCCTAATAGATATTGACAGACTTGTTCCCCGAAATGTCTGTGGGAATTAACATCCCTACAGGATGTAAGGCAGGAAATATGTGTATTTTTTTTTTTTTTTTTGAGACAGAGCCTCAAGCTGTCTTCCTAGGTAGAGTGCCGTGGCATAGCTCACAGCAAGCTCCAACTCCTGGGCTCAAGCGAGTCTCCTGCCTCCGCCTCCCAAGTTGCGGGGACCACAGGCGCCCACACAACGCCTGGCTATTTTTTTTTTCGGTTGCAGCCATCATTGTTGTTTGGTGGGCCTAGGCTGGATTCGAACCCACCACCTTAGATTTATATGGCTGGCACCTTAGCCACTTAGCTACAGGCCTCGAGCTGGAAATACATGTATTTTAGAATAACTCTCTAGGCCCAGAGCCACTAGCCCTGATGGCACCCAGGTTGCCATAAGGGGTGTCGGCCATGAATACAGCAGTGAATGGGTGGGCTCCCAGGGAAATGAAGAAATGGTTCTTATCAGCTGTCTCATCTCCTTCCCCCTGAGGCAAAACGACTGGGTGGGAGGAACTTCCTCCAACACCCCTATATAAAATGTCTTTGTGAGATGCTGAAAAGGAGGATCTGAACTTCGGGGATCCCTAAGAAAACTTGGCACAGGTGAGAGCTTTCTCTGTTGTGGTGGAACTTCAGCTTCAGTGATGGTGACGGTTCAGTCTCCTGAGAGCTGCCTGGCTTTGGCGGGCAGGTGCTTGAGGCTGGTGTGTCTGTATGTGGCTTTCAGGGTACAGGTGTCAGCAGGGCAGCACATCTCATCCTCGGCCTTGCGCATTCTGTTGAGGTATTGAAAGTTCTCTTTATCTGGGAAGGCAGATGGTGGGAGCCCTGGTGGAGGTGGGGAAGTCCGTGGCTTTTTGAGCTTTGAGGAGGGGTCACATTTTCTAAGTGCTGTGTGTTCCTAGGAAGCCCAACAACCATTGCTCCTCCTTCCTCACTTGCCTCATAGACTCTGAGGGACCCATTCAGTACAAATAAAAAGCATAATATTCCCTCCTTCACTTCTAGGCCTGCAGGAAAGCCAGCCTCGGCCACTGCATTTTATTCAGGAAGTAGCCCCTGTGTCCTGGGTCCTGGAGACTCAGCAGCTGGGCACTGCATGGGCTTTGGGGGCCTTCATGCTTTCTATGCATGCCTTCTTTTTCTCCACCTCGGTCCACAGTTCCGTAATAGTGTGGTCGCAATGCGTGTGTGTGTGTCAACAACAAGCTGTGCTCTCCCTTGTAGGACACAGCCACGATGAAACTCCCCCTACTTCTGGCTCTTCTATTTGGGGCAGTTTCTGCTCTTCATCTGAGTAAGTGTTCTTTGCCTTCAGTCTTTCTTTCTCTGTTTTCTTCCTTTGTGGAGTGGATGGGGTCGGAGTCACATCCCCATGCCCTTCTCTGATCGTCCCCTATTTCAGAATCTCTGTGCATTTAAAAGGGTAGGGACCCCATGGCCAGGAGTGGAAAGGACTCCTCAGGGCATCTGTTATGGCTGTGGCCTGGGTTCTCCTGTGACATTCCCAAGTTTGTCCTTTCCACGTGATGCTAATGATGGTCACAATAGTAATGGCTTCCTTTCACTTTGAGCTTCCCGGATGCATGGCTCTAAGCATTTCTATGCCTTACCTCCCTTCCCCCTTGTAGCATCCCCTCAGGTAGGGTTGGGTTCCCATTTCACCAGTGAAGAAATGAAGCTAGCAAATGAAGGAATCTTGCTCTTCACCACCTTGGCCTTGAGGGGGAGGTTGAGGTCTCCTCTGGAGACTTGGTTCTAGGTTCCTCTTTCCAGGAGGTGCTGAGCCCTGTGATGCGCTCAGAGCCAGGCAGGAGCTGTCCGTGGTTGGGGGGGGCAGGTGGAGGTCTGAATATGTGAAGGAAGGACATCTGGCTTTTCTCCCTGCCAGGGGCTAAAACTTCCACCTTGGAGAGCAGCTTGGGATCTGAGACCCTGCCTCAGCATGGGGAGATGCCAGAACAAGAGGCTGAGGAGGCCCCTCCTGGGGAGATGGCATCATTGGAGGGACAGGAGGAGGCGGGTTGTGGCAGTGAAGATGCCCCGGAGGAAGAGACGGCTGCTGAGTCCATCTCAGCCCTAGATGTGGTGGACAAGGACGTTCAGTGTCAGTGTCCTAAGGAAGAGGACACAGTAAAAATTACAGGGATCCCTGGGTGTAAGACCTGCCGCTTCATCCTGGTAAAGGCTGCCAGGAATTTTAATTGCGCCCGGGTAAGTGGCTTGTGGCTGAGGCTGAGGCCTGCTGGAAGAGGAAGGGGGAGGATGTGTCTCCAGCCTTTGTACCACTGGTTCTTTTCCCCACTGAAGACCCTGGGGGTGTTGGCAGAAGCTGAAGCCCACAGTGGTGTTCAGGTAAGAGGGGAGGGACAGACAGAAACAAACACAAGTTGCCTTTTGGTCTGTCGACTTGATACGGCAGAACTGTGGACACTCAGAGACCCAAGGCTATGGTCATACGAATTCATGTACGAGTGATACTCCATTCTTCCCCTTTCATCTTGTCCTGCAGGCAACTTGCCGGCGTTGCTACAGGGGCAACC
>NW_003852604.1:401801-412446 GCF_000181295.1 Otolemur garnettii | reverse complement strand
CTCTATGATCCCCTGCAGAACTGGGGATAGAGAAACACCTGAGTGAGATGCTGAGGGGCTGCATAGCATTGGGAAGAACCAAGGATTTAGAAGCAGGAGGCTTGGGTCCCAGTCCCTCTCTGCCTCCATCCGTGTAATTGGGCAAGACCGTGGGCTGTTCCCTCCTTTCTAGGATGGGTTGGCAGCCCCTGCTCTACCTCTCGTTAGGACAGGAAGGATGAGTATGTCAGTGAGATGCAAAGAATGTGACGGTCATGATCCCAAGGGGTCAGTATCTCAGAAGATCAGGACAGTGTCCAGCACAGTCCAGTAGACAAAGGACTCCCTGGAGGAGCTGGAGAAGACAGGGCCAGTTCTGCCTCCACGTCTTCCCTTTGCCGCCTCCCAAGCCCACTCCTTCCCCTCCTGCCTACCTCAGGGCGCCTGCCTCCGGATGAGGTGGGTTGACCACAGCTGCTGGAATTTTTCATACTGGGCTTGGGGCCAGCCCTCGATCTGCAATGGCAGATGTGTGACCATGAATTCTGGAGGTGAGGCACAGCTGGGGATGAACGGTGGGAAGGTCTCAGGGAGGGAGCACGATGAAGAACTTGATCCTTCTGGGGAGAAGTTCCTTTAGTGTTTAGACTCCACACTGAGGTGTGGAGATGGGTGAGGGAAAGACCCTGGAGGATATGTTGGGGCAGGGGGAGACAAGAGGCTGATTGTTCCTTCTGGTTCCACCTTTGCAGGAGGCCGCTGGAGTCTAGCCAGATGCCACCGGTGCCTCCCCTTCGTCTGTTCCTACTGAGCTGGCTCCAGACTTCAGACCCACCACCTCCTGGGCAGCGGCCTCCCTTCCCCTGCCTGCTGCCCCTCCCTCCACCTCCCTGAAATAAAGTTCCTTAACTAAAATGGGTTTCTTTCTTCTCTGATCACGGATCCATTCTGTTTAGCTGCACCCTTGAACTTTCTGCTTTATCATCCCTCCCCAGGCCACACCTCTCAGAGAAAGAGTCAGGAGTTACCAATCCTTGAGGAGGATGGAGGGTGGGGTGGGGTCTCCAGAGCCTTTTGGAGACAGAGGAATGGGCTCAGGTCGCTCTCCTCATAGAGCACCATTTCTGGGCACCTGTGTAGCAGGTATTGCCAGCACCCCATCCATATCTTTCAGACCCTTCCAGGTTTTAGGTAGATTCCAGAGAGCCTATGTTTGCATCTCTGTGCCCAAGGGCCCTTTTTCTCTTTCCCTGACCCCAGAACTGAGGTTGATTTGACATGTAAGGAAATTTACAGGTCCCTGGAAAAAGACCACAACTCTTAGGAGTGAGTGTAGAAGTACCTCAGTTCCTTGCCCCTCAAGAGAAATGAATGTGACAGGTACTGGGCACCATTTCCCAGGGTTTCCTGATGGGGTTAAGCTCTAGTGACTTGCTGGGGTAGCCGGCATTACAGCACACATTTTACTGGCTGCCTTCCCTTCCCTGTATGAATTCTCAGCTCCCTCCTGGTATCTGTGCAGCTCCCAAATGAACTACATGCACTCAAATTCTTGTCTCAGGGTCTGCTCCTGGGGAAACCCCATATAGGGCAACTTGCCACGCCTCTACACGAAGCCAGGGAAATATGACAAGACACAGCACCCTGGCCTTTGGGAACATATAGTTGTTTGTAACAACATCAATGAATGTTACTACTTTCAGGGCACCTGCACTACTTTCAAAGCACCCTGCGGTGGCAGGCACCTTACACAGATGGCATCTTGTGATCGATAATTATTATCCACATTGTTCAGAGACTTGGTGAACATCTCAGTATGACCAGTGCTGGGATGTGACTCTATCTGCTTCAAAGCATGTTCCCTTCATGCTTATGCCTCCAGGGTTGAAAATCTTTGGTTTACTGTTTGCATTTATGTTCACAACAGTTTCAAACTCTGTGTCTTCTCTCAAGATTCATTCCAGCCTCATGTTATGCAGAGGGTGGGCTTTGGAATCTTGACAGGCAGTGTAGTGTGATGTACAATGAAATCACAGGCATCCGGGTCAGTCCCTCTGTGTCTCAGTCTTTCCATGTGCAAACTAAGGACAATGACAGCACTTAATGAGATCAGCTTGAGTAAAGGTCTCAGCAGTGCCTGGCATAAAGGCCACCCTCAGCCATGTTGGCATCAGTGGCTAGATTGTCTGGGTAACACATCTGAGCGTATCAAACACAGCAAGGACTTGGGAGTCAGACAGATCACTTCCAAAGCACCACTTGTTACTAGTTGTATAAACTTGGGCCTTGTTTAACCACCTAGTGCTTTTACAGTACGTATGTAGATAAGAGATGACAGCAATACCAAATTTGTAGAATGACTTTTGAGGATTAAGTGAGATAATGACTACAAAAAACCTTAATGAAGCATTATGTCTGGTCCATGGTGAACCTTCAAAAGTCTTATCTATGTTTTTAAACCAGACAGAAATCGTTGTGGTCATTGGCATGGTCATGGAAGTCATTGGAATGTCCTTGCCCAGGGTTTGTGTGCAAGGAAACAGGGTCAACTAAGAGAGGGAATGGTCCATTAGGGAGGGAGGTCAGTGAGAGGACTCTGGGGAAGGGCGTTGCTGGTGGTGGTGGCTCACAGGAGGAGCCAGCCCTCTTGATCAATCCAACTGCCAAGTGAAATAGTGCTCTGGCTGGGCCCCTGGATGAGGGCAACTGACTCTCCCCCATCTTGCACTAGGGAGTTTTCAATACTTGAAATCTGGAAACCAGGGTTTTGGGCCTGGGAATTGGCTAATCCTCCCACAGTCAGGTAGATAAATGATCTGGTCCGTTGGACCTGGGAGATAAGCGGTCAAGGCCGTTACTCTGCAATCGGGCCCAGAAGTGACCTGTCACTTACTTCCGCATTTGTGGGTCCCTTAGGAGAGCAGAGGAGGAGCAGGGGTCCAGCCTTCCTACCCTAGGGCTACTTTTCCCTTCTGCCCTGTGTGCTGGAGGGGCTGGGCTGGACTAAGTGGTCTAGTACACTCTGCCTATGAGGATGTCTCTGAGTTGACTCAATTCAAGGATCATCCCTTGCTGGGCCTCTCGTTAAACTACAGTAAATTTGGCTAGAGCTATTCTGGCTAAAATTCTGATATTTTGTTCATCATGGATGTTTTGTGTTAGTTTCGATTATTAACGAGGTTTACAGTAACATGTATTTATCTTAAATAGTGAATTTCTTAGTACCCCCTTAGATTTTGCCACTGGGCTGAATTTTGCCTACTAGTCCTGACACAGGGACCTGGGAGGTGAGTGGAATGAGGAAGGTGATCTACAAAGTTTCTGAGACACTGCAGGAAGCTTCTCATTACAGCTGCTGTCCCTTTGCCAGCCCTGAAGATATGCCTTGAGGTTGGACAAGGTGGCATATTCCAGACCAGTGACCCTCAGCCTGGGCCATTTTGCTTCCCAGAGGACATTCAGAAATGTGTGGAGACCCTTTTGATTGTCCCAACGGGGGAAGGTGCTATGATGTTTAGAGCAGGGTTCTCAACCTTCCTAATGCCGTGGTCCTTTAATACAGTTCCTGTGGGTTGCGACCCACAGGTTGAGAACGGCTGCTCTAGAGGGCAGAGATGGGGGCGTTGTTAAACCCTCTTCCTCACCCTGGATGGCCCTCCCCCACGCAGCAAAGAATTATTTGACTCCAAGTATTAATAGTACAAAGGTTGAGAAACCTTGATCTAGATCCACAGCACAAAAGGAAGAGCATGGGATTTTCACACACTAAAGATGAGAGAGGGAGAGAGAAGGAAGGGTTGGGGGAGAGAGAGAGACAGAAACTGAGACCCAGCCAAAAAGACTTAGAAATTCCAGTTCCTTCAGTTCCTGAGTAACCTTGGCAAGTGGCTTTCTCCTTTTGAATCTCCTCTCTGGGGTCTGTGAATTGGGAATAATGTAATCCTGGGGGTGATGAGGTGAAGATGAAGGTCAGGGACACAGGGCACACAAAGCACCCGGGGTAGATAAGTGCTCAGGAGGGCTGAGCTTCCCCTTTGCCTCAGGTAGGGTGGGCCACACTAAAGCTGGTAATCCACCAGTGAAGGTGAAGGGCTGGTGGCCTCTCCAGGCTTCGAGAAAGTGCTTCCTCTCACCTCCTCCTGGCCTTGAGGATTTCTGCTTCACTTCCTGGGATATTGACTAGTCAGTGGCTGCTTCTGAGGTTAAGGTGCATTGTTCAGACTTGGGCACTAATAAAAATCATCAATAATAACTTTCTCAAGCAAACCAGGATGTGTGTTGGGTGTTGCCTGTGGCTCAGTGGGTAGGGCGCTGTCCCCAAATACTGATGGTGGCAGGTTCAAACCCGGCCCTGGCCAAACTGCAACCAAAAATAGCTGGGCGTTGTGGTGGGTGCCTGTAGTACCAGCTACTCTGGAGACTGAAGTAAGAGAATCGCCTATTCCTGGGATTTGGAGGTTGCTGTGAGCTGTGATGCCATAGCACTCTACTGAGGGCAATAAAGTGAGACTCTGTCTCTAAAACAAAAACAAAAAATATAAAAAAAGCAGGGTGTGTAGACACCTCAGAAGGCAGAAGGCCCCCAGGAGGTGGGTCCCTGAAGTTCCAGTAGAGAGCGGGGCTCAGGGTGAGAAGACTGAGCAAACTTCCTTATCATCTTCACTGGCCCTCACCCTGGCCTGGGGCAATCATCCCACTTCCCCTAAGTCCCAATAAAAGGGCTGCTTTCTGGGGTCCAGGAGCCAGAGACACTGAGAGTGGAGGCCTCAGATTCTTGACAGGTGAGTCTCTCCTTGCTGTCCAGGGAGAAAGGGTTTATTAGGGTCTGGGAGGAAGCAGCACCCTGTACGGCAGACAGCTAGGAGGCCAGTCTTTAGGGCCATGCTAACTACTGTCCTTCCCCTTCCTCCTTCCCTAGGCTGAGTGAAGTCAGCTCTGACCCTGGGCAGACCTGTTCCTTCAAGGGCAGGGGTCTGAGCTGAATGTGGTCTGGGAGTGGTGATGGAGATCTGCGGACAAAGGGACTTTTGCACCCAAGTTGCCCCTCCCCTATTCTTTTTCCAGATCCTCCAGCTTAGGATCTGTTCACTGGAGGAGGAAAAAACAATCTCGTTTGCACTTTAATCAACCAATTAAACACTGTATCTATACTCTATGCCAGGGCTGTGCCAGACACACAAGGACAGCCTGGAGAAGGAAGGTGGAGCTGTGTCCTCACGACAAGACTGAGTAAATATGAAACAGGCCCTGCTCCTGCCCTTTATCCTGCTGGGGACAGTTTTAGCTCTTCATCTGGGTAAGTCCTGTCCTTCCTCTCCCATCCTCTCTCCTACACGCTTTTCTTTTTCCTTTCATGGTGCCAAGGCCACAGCCTCCCCTCTTCAGTTGTCCCAGTTCCCAGTTCATCTCTGGTAAGATTTCTCCTGGCCTCAGAACTGCAACTTGAACTTGCTCTTAGAAAGTTCCCACCACCCATCTATTAAAGTGAAGTGCTGGTGAACCTTCCAACTTCTCACAAGTGCTTCCTTTCCCCAAAAATACATACCTGTAGTGGCAGCCAGAAGTGAGATTCTTGTCCATTTGTAGATGTGATCCAAGAGATCCAAGAGATCCAAGAGATCCCTCCTTGTAGATGTGATCCAAGAGATCCAAGAGACCCAAGAGATCCAAGAGATCCCTCCTCATCTCTCCTCTGGATTCTCCAGTCCTGGATCCAGATGGCATCCCAGGAAGTCTTAGTGAGGTTTTGGAGCTGTCCGTGGTCCTGGAGGAAGGGAGCCACCCTGATGGCAGGTTACCTCTTTTTCCCAGAAAATGATATCCCCCACCTGGAGATCCTAGAGACAGAGGTAGACCTGGGCCAGGATCTGGATGGTTCTGGGGACCAGGATGGAGAGTTGGCTTTTACTGATAAGCTGATTAAGTCAGAGCAAGAAGAGGTCGAGGCTTCTGGCTATCAAGATGCCTTCAAGGATGAGGTGGCCATCGAGTCGTACTCAGCTGCCTTAAGAAAGGACTTGCAGTGCCCCAGAGAAGAGGACACAGTTCAATTACAAGGAAGTCCTTGGTGCAAGGACTGCCACTACCGGTTGGTGAAGACCCTCAAGACATTTAAAGAAGCCGAGGTAAGTAGCAGGGAGGCTATCCTACAGGGAGAAGAGAGTGGATTTGACCTGCTGCTCCCTACTCATTTAGACTAGTGGGTCTCAGAGACCAGCACACCCCTGAATGATCTGGAAGTCTTGTTGTTAAAACACAGATTTCTGGGCCCCATCCCACGATTTCTGATCAGCGGGTGCTGATGAATGTGCATTTATAACAAACTCTCAGGTGATGATGATTTGTCAGTCTGGGGATAGCACTTTGAGAATCACGGATTTAGCCCAAGAGCTTTGGCATTGGATATACCCATGTTAAATTCTGGCTCTGCCTTTAATTGGTGTGTTACCTTGGCAAGTTGCTTCGCCTTTCAGAGCTTCAGTATCTTCATTTGTAGAATGAGGATATATAGCCGCAACCTCTTGGAGTTGTGGTGGGGATTAAGTATTTGGAAGAATCCGTAGATCATAATAAACTCTCAGTAAGTGATGGTTATAATTATTATTAACATTATTATGCCCTACAAGATTACCCTGATAGCTAATTAAGGAGCAAAAGAGGATTGAGGGAAACAAGTAGGTCTCTTATTTTTAACCTTAAAAGGGGCATGGGGGTCTTGTACAGAGACTCAGAAACTTGAGATAAATGAGAAGGAATTTTCTATTTCACTTCTCTCTGCAGAATATTTGCTATCACTGTTACAAAGGCCACCTCGTCTCCATCCACAAATACCCTGAAAACCTTGAAATTCAGCGTTTCGCTAGAAACCTCGATCAGCCCCACATCTGGATCGGAGGCACGATCAGGGGCTGGGTAAGTTGAGGATCAATTCCCAAGCATAGGAATTTCTTTCTGATTGTTTTAAGGGAGGCCCTGCTGGTGCCTAGCCTTAGCCCAGCAGCTACGGTGTCCTTAGTAGTAGTAAACAATGACATGCTGGAGCTGGCTTGTACTGTTTTGGGAGAACTGATGGTGCATATCTCTTCCAACCCCTCCATTCTGTGATTATCTGCACGTAACTTGGAGTCAGTCATGGTGGGAGTATTTACACCAAGGAAATTGGCAATTGCTATAAATCAGGGATCCTTCCTATTCCCCGTCTTCTCACTTCCTTCCCGAGAGCCAGTTTTAAACATTTGCCAGCACACCACTGGAGTCAGGAGACAAACTTCAGGCCCAGGTCAGTCACTAACTGGCTGTATAGCTTTCTCAGAATCTGAGTTTCTTCATGTCTGAGCTGGGAACCTTTTTCCCTCACCTTGGCTCTGAAACTGTGGATGAGTAAGTGCTATTGTATTGGGAACTTGAAGTGTGGCCCATGGCCAGCAGTATCAACATTCCCTAGTAGCTTGTTAGAAATGCAGAATCTGGCTCAGTGCCTGTGGCTCAACTAGCTAAGGAGCCAGCCACATACACCTAAGTTGGCGGGTTCAAATCCAGCCTGGGCTAGCCAAACAACAATGATGGCTGCAACCAAAAAATGGCCAGGCGTTGTGGTGGGTGCCTATGGTCCCAGCTACTTGGGAGGCAGAGGCAGGAGACTCACTTGAGCACAGGAGTTTGAGGTTGCTGTGAGCTATGCCACGGCACTCTAACGGTGGCTCTAACGGTGGTGACAAAGTAAGACTCTGTCTCAAAAAAAAAAAAGAAAGAAAGAAAGAAAGAAAGATCAGTGTACTAACCAGTAATATACCTAGTATGATACCTCTGAAGCAATAGTGTCAGGTAGAACAGTGGTGGACCTATTCTATATCTGCATTGCCCCATGTGTGGCTAGGAACCGCTGGAAGTGTAGCTAGTGTGACTGAGAACCTGAATATTTACTTTAATTCATTTAAATTAACTTATATTTAGATCTAAGCAACACACGTGGTGGCTGGGGGCTGCCACATTGGACAGAGCAGCTCTGAAGAATACAGACATAGCAGATGTTAGGTGTAGCTGCTGCCTCTAAGGCTGAGTGGACCCAAGGAAGGAACACACTTAGAAGTGTTCCTCTCCCATGCCCCCCAGATGGGATTCAGACCTTACTGGAGAGTGTGGATGCTAGAATCATGTATAACATTGGCTTTCTTGTACACCTTGGACAGAGAAGCCATCCACTGGCAGCCACACATAGAGGCCTGAAGCCTGAAGAAAAGCAGAACAGCGGCTCGGCGCCTGTGGCTCAAGTGGCTAAGGCGCCAGCCACATACACCTAAGGTGGCGGGTTCGAATCCCCAACCCGGGCCCACCAAACAACAATGACGGCTGCAACCAAAAAATAGCCAGGCGTTGTGGCGGGTGCCTGTGGTCCCAGCTACTTGGGAAGCAGAGGCAGGAGACTCGCTTGAGCCCAGGAGTTGGAGGTTGCTGTGAGCTGTAATGCCACAGCACTCTACCCAGGGGGACAGCTTGAGGCTCTGTCTCAAAAAAAAGAATGAAAGAAAGAAAGAAAGAAAGAAAGTAATGCAGAATCTGGCTGGGTGCAGTGGCTCAGGCCTATGATCCTAGAACTTTGGGAGGCCAAGGCAAGAGGTTGGCTTGAGCCCAGAAGTTTGAGACCAGCCTGGGCAACACAGTGAGACCCTATCTCTACAGAAAACCCCCCAACTATGTGGGTGTGGTGCTGCATGTTTGTAGCCCTAAGTACTTGGGAGGCTCAGCCAGGAGAATGGCTTGAGCCCAAGAGTTCAAGACAGCAATGAGCTGCTGAGTGGCTGTGTCATTCAACTCCAGCCTGTGTGACAGAGGGAGATCCCATCTCAAAAAAAAAAAAAAAGATTATATATTTATTATTTATTTATTTATTTGAGATAGAGTCTCATTATGTCTCCCTCGGTAGAGTGCTGTGACATCACAGCTCATAGCAACCTCAAATCTTGGGCTTAAGTGATTCTCTTGCCTCAGTCTCCCAAGTAGCTGGGACTACAGGTGCCCACCACAATGCCCAGCTATTTTTGTTGTTGTTGTAGTTGTCATTGTTGTTTAGCAGGCCTGGGCCAGGTTCGAACCCACCAACCCTGATGTCTGTGGCTGGCACCCTAACTACTAAACTACGGGCGCTGAGCCTCAAAAAAAATTTAAAATCTTAATCTTGAGCGTCACCCCAAACCTCCTGAATCAATCTTTATTTTAACAAGATCCCCAGGAGATGTGTATGAACAGTGAAGTTTGAGAAGCCTACCCTGTGTGATGGCTGGGAGAGATGGGTTGCTCTTTCCTTGTCATTGCCTGTAAACCCTCAGGGATGGGTCTTGAGGGTATCAGGCTCCTGGCCAGGTGGGCAGGGAGAGGAGTCAGCAGTGGGTGTTCTCTGGAGGTCCTGGGGCTGCCTGTCTTCCTGTACCTCTGACTTAGCCTATCATTTCTCCAGTGGCTGTGGAAGGGGTATTGCTGGACTGATGAGAGCCCCTGGAATTTTGAATACTGGGCTTCAGGGCAGCCTGAGAATGGGAATGGCCACTGTGTGACCCTATGTACCAAAGGTAAGGGGGAGGCACCAGGGCGAGAGTGGGTAGTGGGCTCGGTATTGTCCCTTTGAGCTGCCTGAACACACATCCCCAAACTCACACCCTTCCCCCCCTGGGAGAACCAAAGCTCTGTCTGTGAGGAGGGCTGAGATACAGAAATTCCTCAAGCAAAACCAGGTGATGGAGGTGCCTTGGTGGGGGCTGAACGGGGGAGTCCTTCACCTCCTCTGACATGAGGGCAACACCTTTGAGCCACAGAAGTGACAAATGAGAGCAGCAGATGTGAATATAAGGTGTGGATGAGGCAGAAGAAAGGATGTGGGAATTAGGAATGGCTGAGACCCAAGATGCCAGCTTCGAACGGCAGATGTGGGCAACAGCACGGATGGCAGATGTGAGAGAGTTTAGCACAATAGCTAAGACCATATGTGCTGAAGCAAGACCGCTGCGATTCACACGTCAGCGCGGCCACTTGCCAGTTCAGATGCGGAGATACAGGCAACTTATTTATCTCCACGAGGCCTCAGTTTCCTCCTTTGTGAAATGGAGATGGTGAGAGCGTGTACCCCTTGGCGTCATAGTTAGGATTAAATGCCATAGTCCATCTGAAGCACTTAGCACACCGCCTGGCTTGCACCGAGAGCTCGGTAAATGTTAGCGGGGATGTGCGAGAAGTGTACGGCTAGCAGATAATGACAATGGACGTGGAATGGGGCATAACAGGTGCCTGCGGAGGGAGGGAGGTGGGGCACACGCCAACCGAGCCCCAAAGCTGACATCACTGTGTTCTCTGGTGCTAGACGGTCATTGGGAACGAATTTCATGCGAGAGGACCCTGCCTTTCGTCTGCTCCGCCTAAGCCAGCGCAGGGAGCCGGCCTCCAGACACCTGCACTTCACTCCTGTCCCCCCAGCCTTTCCTCGTCATGAATTCAGACTTTCCACAGCATTTCCTGGCTCTCGTTTCTTCATTGCTCGATTTGGGGAACTCCCTTAAGTTGGGAAAAATCCCACGTTCAAGCCTGCGGGAAAGCAAACCCTGGCCACGTGGGGTTCGGCGGCGGTGCGGGAGGCCTGGCTGCAGCGCCCTCTGCAGGCGGAGCGCGCACTCGGCCT
>NW_003852604.1:361803-401667 GCF_000181295.1 Otolemur garnettii | reverse complement strand
AATATGGGTTGCAGGGTGGGGAGGCTTTCCAAGATGGGGGCGGTGGGGCGCGGTGGCTCACACCTGTAATCCTAGCACTCTAGGGGTGGCGCCTGTGGCTCAGTGAGTAGGGCGCCAGCCCCATATACCGAGGATGGCGAGTTCAAACCCAGCCCGGGCCAAACTGCAACAAAAAATAGCTGGGCGTTGTGGCGGGCGCCTGTGGTCCCAGCTACTCAGGAGGCTGAGGCAAGAGAATCGCTTAAGCCCAAGAGCTGGAGGTTGCCATGAGCTGTGATGCCACACACTCTACCAAAGGGCGATAAAGTGAGACTCTGTCTCTAAAAAAAGAAAAAAACAATCCTAGCACTCTGGGAGGCCAAGGCAGGAGGATCATTTGGACACAGGCGTCCCAGACCAGCTTGAGCAAGAGAGAGACCCAGACCCAGTCTCTACTACAAATAGAAAAATTGAGGGGGGAGGGGGAAACGCCCTGTCAGACACCTGCTGTCCCAGTTACTAGGGAGGCTGAGGCAGGAGGATTGCTTGAACCTAGGAGTTTGAGGTTGCTGTGAGCTAGGCCCAGGCCATTGCACTCTAGCCTGGGTAACAAAGTGAAATTCTGTCTCATTAAAAAAAAAAAAAAAAGAGTTGGTATGGAATATTGAGATCCAAGCTGGGGAACACACTACCAGGAAGTATAGAGAAAGTCTTGTCTTGGGGCAGCTTGCTCCTTGGGCCCCATGACTATTGTGGTCTTAGATAGTAGCCACTGGCCACCACTGTGTGAGTTCAAAACCCCCAGCCTTTTCTTGAGGTGAGGTCTGTTCCCAGGAGGGTGGCTGTCCTCCCCTCTTCTATCCTGGCTACCTTTCTAGAGAGGCCACATTCTTAGAAAGAAGCTGTCACCTATTAGTAGGGCCCTGGAGCCAAAGCAGGGTGTCTGGTAGTAGTGTGGTTCTCATGTGCCCAGTTCTGCAGCCTCAGGCCTCAGCTTCTTTCTCTCCCCTACTTTCTCAGACCCTGGGAACATTAAGAGAGGATAGCATTGTCACTCTTAACTTTGTCCCAGGTGAGCTACTGGGCTCCAGGAAGGATTTAGAGTTGAAGAAGTTGGGAACTCAGACCTGAGACTAGGCATTAAGAGGGTAGACTAGACATTAAGAAGTTGGGAATTCAGACCTGGGACTGGATTGCGTGTGTGTGTGTGTATGTGTGTGTGTGTGTGTGTGTGTGTGTGAGAGAGAGAGAGAGAGAGAGAAACACAGAAAGCAATAGACACTGACTTTTTGGGGGTGTATTTCTACATGGGGCCTAGGGAGAATATATAAGTATTTCTATTTGAGCACACATACATATGTACACATATATCTTGGTGTGTCCATGAGTCAGTCTTTATATATGTGCATACCTGTATATGTGTTACTCTCTATATATAAATGTGCAAAATCTGTGAGTCAGTATGTATTTGTGTAAGTGTGCATACATTTGCATATCCCTGTATATTTTAGACATGCCTGTATGTCTGTGTATATCTGTGAATGTGTATATCTCTGTAGCTTTGCACTGTTATATTTCTGAATCTCAGTGTGTACTCGTATACGTATTCTTATGTGTCTTTAACCAGTATGTACATGTGTCACTGTGTGTCTGAGCACACCTATATACAGGTCCATGTTTGTGTAGGTAGATGTGTATCTGTACATTTGATAGGATGTTGTTTCAGGAGCAAAACAATAGCAGTTTTCCTAGGTGTGTTGTGTGTCTAAGGGTGATGGAGTTGAGGGAACAGGGCAGGCTCAGAGGGCCCTGGGAAGCTGGGTTGTGGAGTAAACGGTAGGGATGAGTCCCTTAAATATGAGCAGGCCTGTGATAACAGGAGCAAGATGCTGGTGCTGTCAATGAGCCTCACCAATGCTGGGCCCCAGGAATGGTTTTTGGGTGATAAGGCCTGCCTTCACTAGAGAGTCTGTTCATCTGTCTTGGATGGAGATTGGGACATGCAACTCTGAATCATAGCATGTTAAGTGGTCATTCTTTCTAGGGGCATGGAAGGGGAGCTGCCTGTGGATAGGGCCTTACACAGGTCCCTGCACTGCACACTACAGTAAGCCAATTCTTGATACTATGCTTCTAGAGGAAGAGTGGCATCTGGCTGCTGGGGTGGCAAGGACAGGCAGTAGATGGCTGCACTGGAGGCTCTAGGCATTTCAGCTGATTGCCAAGCCCCCTTTTATCATTCTTCACTTATCTCCCTGATGGGGAATGGACTGTAGCCAAACCCAGTGGCCCAACATCCTGCTAGCCAAAACCAGGGGTAGAGGGAGGGAAGGGGAAGGAGAGGGGCTACGACCTCTCCAGGCTGAAGCTTACTTCAGGCAGGCAAGGGTAGATAAGATGTCCCTCAAATCTCCAGGCACTATTTGTTATTGGGCCTAGATGTTCTACCTTTATATATATTTATTCCTTTGGCTGTTTAAGGCCTTCCAGTCTTAAACAGCCCTTGATTAAAAACAAATGCTCTTAAAAAAATACTCTTCAGAAATTCCCCAGAAATGTTGTCTACTAATACCCCTGGAAGGCTGATTGGCAACTTACTGAGAACAAGCTTTCGTGAGAAGGGACACAGAAGGGAAAGATGTGTGGAACTGGCAGTGGGCACACTAGGGTGGGGTGGGAGGTGGAGGAAAGAAGCTATTAAAAAGGAGATAATGAAACAGAGACAGTGCTTGCTGTGTTCACGGTTTCCAAGGAATTTCCCAGTATTCCTTGCAGCAAAGTTGGACTCTGCAGCATGCTACTGAATCTGGCCAATGGGGTGTGGTGGGAAGTGAAATAAGCCAATTCCAATCCTGGCCTTTAAATTATCCCTCTGATCCTCCAGTTTTCTCTTTCCCTGCCTCAGTGACCTGGAAGTCTATTTCTCAAATGGCACAGCTGCCAGAGAGGGGAGGGCTGTGTGACCTACTTTGTTGTATTAAACCTTGAGATTTTACTTACTCCTATAGCAAAACCCAGGTTAGCCAAACTAACACATATAAGAAAAGAAGGTGCCACAAATTTCTGGATTTTTCCCAGACATAGCACAGAAGTCAAGATTCCAGACTCCAGGTTCCTAAAGTTCTAGGTTCAAGTCCCAGTTCTCTGATTTTGGTTTCTTAAGCCTTCTTTCTTTCTTTTTCTTTTTCTAAAGAGACAGAGTCTAACTTTGTTGCCCTTAGGGACAGAGTCTTATTTTGTCACCCTCAGTAGAGTGCTGTGGTATCACAGCTCACAGCAACCTCCAGCTCTTGGGCTTAGGCAATTCTCTTGCCTCAGCCTCCCAAGTAGCTGAGACTACAGGCACCTGCCACAATGCCCAGCTATTTTTTTGTTGCTGTTTGGCCAGGGTCGGGTTTGGATCCCCCACCCTCAGTATATGGGGCCAGCGCCCTACTCACTGAGCCACAGGCGCCACCCAAAGCCTCAGTTTCTTCTTAAAATGAGGGTTGAATTAGACAATGGGTGTCAGTGGTGAGTAAGACAATGGGTGTCAGTGGTGAGTAATCAGTGTAAATGTCAGCTTTCACGCTGAGTGATTAAAGAAGCAATGTAGCATTAGGAACGAGCCTGGCTTCCGGTTCTAATTCCCATGTACTATAAATTTCTTTCTCTATCAAATAGTATTAATAACAAACCATGGCAACCTCAGCAGGCTGGTGTGAGAGTGCATGTGATTATGCTGGTGACAGTGCTGAGTAAACCACCATGCAAGTCAGCTGTGTTTTCACCACAGACACATTAGCTGTTTTTACTACTGATATTAACCCCGAGTAAGCCACCATGCAAGTTAGCTGTTGTTTTCACCACAGACATGTTAGGTGTTGTTTTCACTACTGATATTAACCCTACATCTAGCACACAGAAGAGGTTACTTAGTTCAACATGGGGAGGATACCATCAGGCTCACACACACTTGCTGATAGCATTAGGACTGTAGTCTGGGCTAAGGGAAGGGTAAGGGGAGAGGGTCCCTCTGAGCACAGCTGCCCCCATCTCCTCATTAGAGAGCATCCCTGTGACCTCAGCCTCAGCCAGCCTCCTGAGATCTGGATTCACCAGGGAGGCCTGGAGGACTCCCAGTTGGAAATGTGTCTTCACTGATGCTTGCCAGAGAAATGCAGTCTAGTCAGATCTGTGGACAGGGCTTGATTCCTGAGGCTGCCTCACCATCTTGAGGACTGTGGGTGAAGGCGGGAGTGCAGGGAGGGGTGATGTCTGGTGGGGGGGGTCTTGCCCCTTTTCCCCCTGGGGTGGGGGAATCACTGGGGTTGGGCCTTTGCGAGTGCCCACAGTACAGCCTCCCAAGCTACTCCTGAGGCTGTCCCAGCCCCCACTGCTCACACCTGCTGCTGAGGGGCCAGCTCTCCCTCTACAGTCAGGCTCCTGCCTGCTCAGACCTCATGATCACGCCCACCACAACTTTTCTAGAGGCAGATTTACCATGAAACCAATGAAACACAGACTTTGGGGCCAGTCATTTGCATGAAACTCTCCTAATTTCTAATTCCATATTGTTTTTCAAAAGATGCCCCTAACTTGCAGGCTTTACACAACTGAGTCTGCCCCTGAGGTCTGCCCAGGTGTGATTTCTGGGCTTCTCCCTGTAGGAGAGGCCAGAAAGGGACAGGGGCGTGTCTGGACCAGTGGCGGCAAGAGCTGAGGCTTCCGGTTCTCGCCTCCTTTCCTGAGTAGCAGGCTACCTGGGATCTCTTTTGGCCACTAACTGTGTGGCACTGGACAGGCCATTTTCCCTTGTGGGCTCAATCTACTCATCTGTAAGCAGGAGAGTTGGACAAGAAAATTTCTCGGGCTGCTTTAGCTTCTACCTATAGCAGACTGAGAACAGTGTTAGGACCCTGTGGGGACAAGCTGGCTGACCAGGCTGATCAGCTCCTTCAGCCTGACCTCCTTCAGGGCCCTAGCTTACAATGACAGGCCCCTAGTTTGGAATCATCTCCTGCCCTGGGCGTAGCCTAATCTGGCTCTTGGAGTGAAGGAGCCCAGATGTGTGGGGGCCCAAGGGGAAAATAAGAATGGCCCATCCCCCAGTTTGGGGACAGAATTGTGGGGTAGGGGAAGGAAAAATTCACCGACAGTCATGCCTCCTGTTTCCTTCTGAATTTGAGACCACCCAAGTCAGAGTTGAGACCCCACACTACTGCCCAACTGGCCCCCCCTAAAATGGGACCTTAGTTCCTGGGGGAAGCACTGGGCTTACTTCTTATTAATCGAGTCATGATTAGGGCGGAGGTGGCTGAAGCAGTAGGGCTGAACTCTCAGGAGTTCACTGTTCTCTCAACGGGTGTGGGTGGTGGAGTTAGTCAGACTCAAGTTCAAATCCCAGCCCTCTTACTTCCTGGCTATGTGGCCTGGGGCAAATGACTCAGTGTCTCTGAGCCTTGATTTATCTTCAAAGCAAGGAACACTAATATCTACCTTTTAGGATTACTCTAAGGATTAAGTGAGATAATGTGTGTGAGAGTGCCTGGCACTTGGTAGGCCCTCACGGCCTCTCATCCTTAAAATATTATATGTACTCCTTGGAAAAGGGATGACTTGGGTGCTGCTGCCCCTGGGGGCTTGGGAAGCATACAAGGGAAAGGGGTGAAAGTGAGGTTGGGATCTTAGCAGGGAGCATGCACTGTCTGCCGGAGAAACAGGAGGCCCAGACACCTGCAGCCTCATGGGGTGAGTGGCAGAAATGAGAGCCCCTCTTCTCCCTCATCCCTTGCTCAGCTGGGGTCCTCTGTGGGAGGCCTGTAGCCCATGGGTGTGGGTAGGGCTCTGGGAAGAGGCCCTAGTGGCCTATAGAGTATGCCCCCGAATCCGTGGATTGCTTTTCCACCGTGGTCTGGTCACTGGGGTACACTGGGTTGGTCAAGGCAGCACCCTTCAGTGTCGTCTCGCTCACCTGCAGGCAGAAAGTCCTCCTATGTGCCCCCATTTGACAGACTCAGCAGTGAGGGCCCCTGACCTGCTTACTTATCCCAAGACTCTTTCCATGTAGCCCAAGGGCAAACAGAAACTTGAGCCATCCCATAGCTGGAAATGGAGAGGGGACGATGGAGCTGGGGCATGGGGAGGATGTTGGCAGTGACACTCCCAGAGCCCCTGAGATTCTTGGCCAAATTCTCTCTTCTGCCAACCCGAAATATTTAGTGAGGTCCAATGAACTCCCCTCCAGAAGATCCCCAAAGGGGAGTCACTCAAAGTCCGGAGGGGGCCAGCACCTGCTCTGCCCTGCCCCAACTCACCTCCTCAAACTTCTTGGCTTTGTACTGGTCGGCCCCCTTGAGGAAGTTGAGCAGGATGATGTCACAGAGAACAGTCCCCTAGAGGAGGAGAGGCAAGGCAGGCTCAGAGGGAGCCCTGGAGGGGTAGGGGCAGGGTGGCAGGAAGCAGTGGGCGCAGGCAGCCCCTGTACTGCCCAGGACAGGGTGGGAGGTGAGTCCTCCAGAGGGGCCTGGTGGATGATTCCGCTTAGACAAATGCCCAGGGGCTTTGAGGGACATCTTCATGGCCTGCTTTCTCAGCTCCTGGAGTCGCACAGACCACAACTAGGCAGAGAGAGGACTTGAGGGGTAGAAGTCTCTGGGAGCGGGCTTTGTCCCTGCCTAGCCACGTGGGCTCTGCTCCTCATCAAGGCATCTGTCTGTGGAAACCCTGGAGTCTTTCCCCCCACCTTCTGGGTAAGAAACAGCAACTTTGTAACAGGTGGAGCCTCTTGAAAATGGGAGGCTCTTTCCCGTGCTCTGTGCTCTGTGATTGGAGATGTTCCAGCTGGGGCCTGCGCGGCAGGGAGCTGGTGCAGGAGGCTGAGGTACCTTGCCCCCATCTCGCCCCTGCCCACCTGTGCCAGTCTGGGCCCCGCTCTGACTGGCCTCCTGTCAGTCTGGACTCACCACTCCCACAGAAGTAAAGGCCGCCACGGAGCTGATGATGGTGGGGATGATGTTGAACTTGCCAGCCTGTATGCAGAAAGACCAAGGCACGTGGGCAGAGGTGGGGTGAGGCCTGTGGCTAAACTTGGGGCCAGAAGGGTTTTTGGGAGATCAGCAGGAGACTGACCAGCTGAGGGTATCAAAGCTGGTTAGCACAGACCCTTGCTCCCTGGAGGAGCCTTTTCAGGGCCCACCAGCTGCTCCGGGCTGCCTCTCCTGTCCACCCCGGCTGCCTGGCCCCAGGACTCACATTCCCATACACCAGCACGTCGAAGCGGATGCCGAAAGCCTTCAGGAGTGTGCGGTACTCGCTGCCATTCTCCATCTTGTAGTACTTGGCAAACCTGGGGGTCACAGGTGAAGGTGGGTCTCACTGTGTGTTCCCATCTCTCCCTTCTGAACTTTGTCTCCTCTAGAGCCTTGTAACTCTACCTACCAAGCAACCCTTGCCATGGTTTCTGAGATACCTGTCACGGTTCCCCTTCTGCTCTGGCGTCATAATGGGGGCTTGTTAAAAAAGCAGATTCCTGGATTTGACCTTGAACTCATAAAATCAGCATGTCTGTGGTGGAGCCCTGGATGCTGCCTTTTAAATAATTTCCCCAATAATTCTGGTGTGTACAAAGGTTTGAGCTGTGGCTGGACACCAAGCTTCTTCCATTCTGACTTTTGGGTCTCTTGGGGCCTCAGTCCCCTCCACAAGCCTCTCTGCCACTTACTGACTGTGCAACCTGGGCCAGTTATTTAGCCTCTCTGAGACTCAATTTCCTTTTTTATGAGTGGGAATAATACAAAAGTCTCATTTCATAAGGTTGCCAAGAGAATAGAGTGAAACCACTTGCACTGGGGGGTTTAGAATAGTGCCTAAAACATAGTAAGCACTCAGGAAATATTTGCCGATGTTCTTATTGCTAAAGGAATATGTTTACATGTATAGAACAATTTTTTTTAAAAAGTGCATCCAGACACCTCATCTCCTTTTATCTGTGCAACAAACCTATGGGATAGTGCTGGTTTGAATGCCCCCTCCAAGCCTCATGTTGAAACTTAATCCCCAGTGTGGCAGTATTGAGAGTCAGAGCCTTTAAGAGGTGATTGGATCTTGAGGGCTTTGCCCTCATGAATGGATTAATCTATTCATGGATGAATGGATTAATGGGCTATCCTGGGAGGGGGACTGGTGGCTCTGTAAGGAGATGAAAAAGACCTGAGCTAGCACATTAGCACGTGCCCTTGCCATGTGATACCCTGCGACAGCTCGACATTCTGCAGAGTCCCACAAGCAGGAAGACTCTCGCCAGATGTGGCTCCTCCACCTTGGATGTCCCAGTAACGGTAAGAAATAAATTCCTTTTCTTTATCAATTACCCAGGTTCATCTATCCTATTATAAACACAAAGATGGACTAATACAGATGGGCATGCGGCTGCTCTATTTCTCAAATGAGTCTCCTAGAGAGGTTAGTTGGCTTGTCCAGGGACACTCAGCCGAGGAGACCCAGTGCTGGATTTGCACAAGTTCAAGACTTTGACCTCTACACCTTCTCTGCCTTGGCTGCTGGGTACCATGTACCAGACTGGGATCTCAGGAGAGTGATCAGAGGTGGGTGTTCAACACGGGTGTGTGTGTGTGTGTGTGTGTGTGTTCACACCTGCATTTTGTAGATCCTATGGTGGAGAAGAGATTCACTTGCAGTTTTATAGTTATTAATTGTCAGACTTGGGATGTGAACTGCAGCAGTTTGGGGCTTCAAAAGCCAATGCTCATTCCCCAGGTAGCTCTGCCCATCGTAGGCAAAACACTAACTCTGGTAAAGTGTGATCTCTTTGGGCTACTCTCCCACAGCTGTAAAGTGGGTTTCTGAAGATGGTATCTTTGAAAAGTGGTGAGGATTGAGTGAAATGCTGGGAGTGAAAGGGCCCAGAAAGCTCCTTGATGGTGTGGGGTCAACATCACTCTTACTCTGTGCGTCCCTTTCAGTGTTTCCACCCCCACAGGCTCCCAGGCCTCCCCCAGCAGGGGTCTGGAAACTCATTCCCTGAAAGTGTTCAATGATTGATATGATCCTCCTCCCAGAGATATTTGCATTTGAAACCATACACCAGGGAGAAGCAACTGCTCAGCTCGGGTGCATCAATAATGGAGGGTTACAGACACAGGAGGAAGAAAATTTGTGATGGGGAAGGGTCACCTTAAATCATAAAACATCTGCCACTGTCTACTCGGGCTGCCATCTGGTCATGGGGAACTTAGGAGTCAGGCAGAAATGAACCTAACTCCTGGCTGCACCATTTGCCAGCAGCTTGGCCTTTTATGCTCCTTAGCCCTTAGAAGGGGTGTCAGTTTCCTTGTCTGTAAAGTCGGGTGTGCTCCTGCCCCCTCACAGGTCTGCTGGGGAGATGGGTAAACACTTGCTGAGATCAGCCCTTCTAGCTGGGCACCATGGAGATTCTTTTGTTAGATATTCTGTCTGCTCCTCCACACCCATTTCCTGCCCCTTCTCTGCCCAGCTCTGGGCTCCTGGAAGCCTGTTCTGCAGAGATGAATTACAACCTGTCCTCTGTTTCTTGGTGGGTACAGTTGATGGGAGGCACTGACAGGGAGGCAGAGGGCAGAGGAAAGAAAGGTTCAGAGTGTTTAATCTACTGAGCTTCTAACACTGGCTTAGCTCTCCGGGTTCTGGGAACTGCTCCCTCCCCTTGCCCCTGCCAGCCAAGGTGGTCCCCGGGTTGCCAGCCCTGAGGTCCTTCACCAGCCTTGTTGGCATCCTTTAACCCGAGTGCAGGTACCTGTATGCACAAGTCCCTTCATTCAGTTGCCCCTCTTGAGGCCACTCACTGTCCCCTTTCAGAACAAGCACCCCTACCACCCTCATTCCACAGGACAGGAAGCTCAGGTCCGGAGAACTTTATCTGGGTCAGGAAGGAGTGTGGGAGAACAGGTGGCACATTTTCTGTCTCTGCCTGAATGTGGGCGTGGCCAGAGCTTTTGTGCCTGAGTGATGCACCTGTTACCTTGCATGAGGCTGAAAACTACTCAGTGAGAGAAAGGTTTCTGGGAGAACCCGACCTGAGAAGGTGTTTCCCTGCAGGCTTTGCAGCTGAAGGCAAAGGCAGAGAGATAAGGGGGTCTTCTCAAGAGAGCGTAAGACCCAGGGTAGAAGTGAGAGTGGCCCTGGAAGGAGGCTGAGAAAGGAGAGGAGGGGCTCACCTATCTTTAACACTATGGTAAATTATGGTCTGGGTGGTAGGGGAAGGGGGCTTCACAGCCAAGGCAAAGCAGAATGAATTTTAGTCATGGCAGCAGAGGTTAGTAGGAGACACCCGAAAGGACACCGTATCTACAGAGATGATGAGGTCCAAGAGGCCTTTCAGAATAGTTTAGAGAAGACTAGAGAAGTCTCTGGAAGGGACAGAAGGCTCTAGGAGGTACCAACTGTGGCTTTCAGGTTGGCCTGAGGGTAAGTCTAGACCAGGAGTCCTCAAACTTTTTTTTTTTTTTTTGAGACAGAGCCTCAAGCTGTCCCCCTGGGCAGAGTGCCGTGGCATTACAGCTCATAGCAACCTCCAACTCCTGGGCTCAAGCGAGTCTCCTGCCTCTGCCTCCCAAGTAGCTGGGACCACAGGCGCCCGCCACAACGCCCGGCTATTTCTTGGTTGCAGCCATCATTGTTGTTTGGCGGGTCCGGGCTGGGGATTCGAACCCGCCACCTTAGGTGTACGTGGCTGGCGCCTTAGCCGGTTGAGCTATAGGCGCCGAGCCGAGTCCTCAAACTTTTAAGCACGGGGCCAGTTCACTGTCCCTCAGACCATTGGAGGGCCGGACTGCGGGCCCCGGGACAAGTCGGCTGCTAAGCAGAACAGGCAGCGGTGGCAAAAACATCCGGTGGGCCATATAAATGTCCTAGGCGGACCACATGTGGCCTGTGGGCTGTAGTTTGAGGATGCCTGGTCTAGACCATCACCGCTCCACACTCATGTTTAGAGGGCCCCAGGAAGAGATGCAAATCCCTTGCTATGAGGACCTCCACCAATCTCACGAAGACTACACTGTTGCTGACCTATTTTATAGGTGAGGAGACAGATGAGAATGTAACTTTCCTGAGCTGGGGTTCTGAACAATACTGATGCCTCTAAAATCCATGCTTGTGCCCTCTGAACTGTCCTGCCTCTGAGCTCTAGGTGGCTGTTAAGGAAGAGACAACCTTTGTGCAAGATCTCGGAGCCCTTCTAAATCCTGTGTTCTGTTTCACATCATTGAAGAATTCAAGGCCTTATCTCAGAGATGTGGCAACGGCTGCCCATAGGGACTAATCAAAGGTGACAGGGTGAGTCACAGATGTTTGTGGCAGGGCAAAGGCTGGGGCTGTGGTCCTGAAGTAAGTCTTCATTGCTGGCCTAAGGCTGCAGCCATGAAAACGGCTTTGACACTGACTCGAACAAAAAGTTGCATCCCGGGCACTGCCGTTCAAAGCAAGGGCTGGCTAAATTTATCCTGGGAAGGAATGTGAAAGGAACAGGGAGAAAAATCAAAGCAGACTTGGTTTTTCTCCAGCACCTGCCTTCCAAGAGGCAGTAAGCTTGGTAAGATCATTATCTCACCAGCCACCCACCCTCTGAGGAGGCTTGGCAGGATGGGTGCTCTTCCCGGGTGGGAGGGAGGAGGAACAGAGCTCAGGGAGGGCAGGCCCAGGCTACAGATGGGGGGATGAACTGGGACTCCCAACTTCTGCACTCCAGTGTGGTCAGTGGGAATGCAGAACCTGGGCCACCCCTGCAGCAGAGATAGCATGGCGGTCACCTGGGTTATGTCCTCTCTTTGTACGCCATTGGACCACTTCTCCCCAGCCCTTGCATCTAGAGCCCCAGTGACCGAGAGTAGAGCAGGGCCCTGTGACTAGTTCCTGCCAATGAAATGGGAGTGGAAGGGAGGTTTGTTAGTCTGTGCTGAGGTGGTTTAGAGCAGTGTGCTTTCTGCATCCTCCCTTTCCTCACCTGATGGCCAGCTGCTCAGGGGCCAGGGGAAGACTCTGAGGCCCTAGGGTGGACTGGTAGTCAAAAGATAGCAGGAGACCAGGTCCCTGAATGCACAGAGCTCCCCAGCCCCACTAGCCCACAGTGCACTGAGCCACAGCAAGAATGACACCTTTGTATTAAGCCACCGTGTTGAGGGGTTTGTTTGTTAAAGCAATTAGCAATACTAACCCTGACTGGGATGATTGAGGTTCAGGAAGGAGAAGTAATTTGCTGAAGGACTAAGGATGAGTTGAAGCTGAGGAGTTACTCAGGATTAGACAGGGAGTGGGCAAATCCCCATCAAGCTGCGCCCTAGGAAAAAGCTAAGAAGGCTCTAAGACAGTGGTTCTTAACCTTCCTAATGCTGCAACCCTTTAATACATTTCTTCATGTTGTGGTGACTCCCAACCATAAAATTATTTTCGTTGCTTCTTCATAACTGTAATTTTGCTACTGTTAATGAGTGATAATGTAAATATCTGATATGCAGGATGGTCTTAGGTGACCCCTGTGAAAAGACTGTTGACCCCCAAAGGGCTCACGACCCACAGGTTGAGAACCACTGCTCTAAGAGATCTGGGTGTGGTACAATGGCTGTCATGAATTAGCTTCTTGACCCTGCAAGTCACCCCACCTCTCTGAGTTTTTACATTAACTGAAAAACCAGAGGAGAAAGAGTCGTGATGAGGATGAGTAGAGAGTTCCTATATATTTTAGTGCCTAAAACATGTGCCCTTTTCTTTTCTTTTCTTTTTGACAGAGTCTTACTCTGTTGTCTCAGCTAGCATGCAGTGGCACCAGCCTAACTCATAGCAACCTCAAACTCCTGGGCTCAGTGATCCTCCTGCCTCGGCCTCCCAGAGTGCTAGGATTATAGAATGAGCCACTGCACCCAGCTCAACATGTCAGTTTTCTTCCTCAGCCTAGAATCAGGACAAAATGAAATAATAGTTTCTCCATTCACTTTAACCATTACAATCTTTTGACTCCTGTAGATAATTAGCAGCGATAACAGCCGACATACCCTGAGTGCTTTCTCTGTGCCCCGCACTGTGCTAAGTCTTCTTCACTTATAAGCTCATTTAATGCTCACAGCTACTCCATGAAATTAAGTTCTATTGTGATTCCCATTTTGTAGATGAGGAATCAGGATCAGAGAGGGTAAGCTGCTTGTCTGAGGTCACAAAACCGTGGTGAGTGAAGCTGCGATTCAGACCCAGACAGGCCAGTTGCAGAACCAATGTCCCAGGACTGCCTTTCCTATTTCTACTTGGCTTCAGGCCTCTATCATGGTATCTGACAGCATTTGAAGTTGTTCTCTGTATTGCCTGATTTCTGTTAGGTCCTGACCAATCAGGACCTTTCAGTTTTCCCTGGCTGGAGGGCCTTTTGGCATTTGCTAGGTGGGAGCACCATTGATCGAGAATAGAGCAGGAAGCACAGGAGAGCCCCATGGTGTCAAGGGACCCCAGCCTCCTCATTGGGAAGGAGGGGCTGAGCTATGCCTTGATTTCTCCCAAGACCTCTGATTCTTACCAAATAGCTTTGGTTTTCTTGGGTGGGAAATGGGGTTGGTGAGAATGATACCACCATCGGATACCTTGGTTCCTCTCAATTTGGCCCAGGCCACCTGCCTCCTCTGCAGGTCCCACCACACACTCAAGCTCCAGTCACACCAGATCGCCTGTATTTCCAGAATACCTCCACACACATTGACTTCTATGCTTCTGCCTGTTCTTCTCCCCTCTCCTCCCCCCTTCCACCTTGCAAACTCCTATTCACCCGTTAAGGCCCCACTCAAATGGCCTCTCCTTCATTCAGCATTCAGCAATTATTTCGAGCACAGCTGCTGTGTGCCAGGCACTGCACTAGGCACTACTGATACGCTGCTGAGCTGTGTTCTCAGATAGGACAGAAATACATATTGATCCCACAATCCCATACATAGCTAAAACTAGACATAAGGAAGGGAGAGAGGAGCAACACTCCCTGGGCCCAGTTAGGTGGGGGTTAGGCAAGGCTCCTTGTGAGAGTGACACTAAAGCTGAGACTTAGAGGATGAGGAGGTTAAGGTGCAGAGGGCCAGAGGCAGGAGAAGCTTTCCCGACTGAGCTCTCTTGGGAAAGGATGTGGAGTTTCTGAAGAAGCTGAGAGTGGGCCAGTGGGCTGGAGCGTAGGGACTAATGGAAATGACAGCAGCAGCACCCGCACGCCCCGGCTGGCAGGACCCACTGTGCATCTCTTCCCGATTCCGCTTTTAGTGACTTTGTACTTGCAGCCTGGAATTGACATGGTGGGGCGTTTACCGTAGAAATTGGTAAATACTACAAAGCAGAGTTTTATTTCCTTTTCCTCCAGGGAGCTGGTTTACCAGCTGAGCTGAGGCTGGGCCATCCCTCTGGGCTGCCTTTCCTCTCTCCGCTAGGATTCAGGCCTCTACTACACCAGATTGTAGATAACAGTCGGGACAATGGACTAGGAGCCGTATCTCACTCTCTTTGTTTGCTCAAAGGCCTAGCAACCTCAGTATGGGGCTGAGTAGATGCTTGCTGGAAGAATAAAGGAATGTCTGAAGTTCTGGACATCTCAAAGATTGAGCTTAGTGCCATTGTCCTCAGGATTCCTCCTGCTGATTTTGACCTCTCCAAATTCTCCCAGTTCTACAGGTAGAGCTAATAAAAAGTGGCAGTGACAGGATTTTTTCTCTATCAAACAGAAAACATTTAGATCAGGCAGCTGGCTGGGTGGAAAACCAGGTGCTGTTGGTAGAAGCCAGGCCCTGTACAGGGGAAACGGGTACAGGGTAGTAAAATAATATAGCGGGGCCCTTATTCCTGCCGAGCACCAAGCTGGAGGCCAACACTCCTTAGTTATTTCATTCAGGCCTCAAAGCAACAGCTCGGTGGGGGAGCTGGTGGCTTAGGGACTTTGAAATGAGACAGTTCCCGGATTTGCCACCTGAATCAGTTTATTCCTGTGAGCTTGGGCAAATGACCCAAGTCTCAGTTTTCTCTGTCTGTAAAATGGAGATAATAACAACAGTGGCTGGGTTGTGGAGCCACTGGATGTGAAGGCTTAGAGCACAGTACCTGGCACACAGCTTTTAATTCCTATTATCTACTGGTCAGCAGGCAACTGTCTTGATTTTATGGACTAGAGAAAAGTCCAGTAATTCTCAGGATATGGGGCTTGCAAGGGGCACAGCTGGGGTCTGAACTTGGGCCACTTAAACGCAGAGTACTAGCCCACCCTGCCGTTCCCTAAGAGAGGAAAATGGGAGACTGTTGCAGTCTCAGTGGGCAGGGAGCTTGTGAAAACACCTCAGCTGTGGAGGGAAGCGGAGCGTGGCTATGACTCCACTGATGCCATAAGTATCAGAGCAGAGAACAGATTCCGGACACCTGCTAGCCCTGAGCTGGGAAAGGAAAAAGAAGCCCCTGGGGCACAGTCAAGGCTGGAGTTGTCGGGGCCAGGAGATTCTCTGATGGAAGTGCCACCTGTGCCCAGGCACCGATAGGAAAGCGGGGATGGTTCCTCTCCTGCCTCTGGTCTTGGGAGTCCTGTAGGCTGACTTCTACAGATCACGTTCCCTGACTCTCTCTCCCTCAGGTTTCTAGGGGAGTTGGCCAATGGGCAGGGGACCAGAGGCAGGAAGGAGAGAGGTGGAGGTTATGAGCCTGCTCCCTGCTTCCCTGCTTTGCCCTGGCATTGCCATAGCTGTGTCACTGTGACAAACCCATTCCCTCCACTGGCTGCAGGCCTGGGGTGCTAACAGCTTCCCACTTTGTTCACCCTTGAGCGCCTCAGCTTCCATGTTGG
The DNA here is from genome assembly GCF_000181295.1 of Otolemur garnettii. Taxonomy (NCBI): domain Eukaryota; kingdom Metazoa; phylum Chordata; class Mammalia; order Primates; family Galagidae; genus Otolemur; species Otolemur garnettii. The sequence continues at coordinate 385,871 of NW_003852604.1, read as the reverse complement.
TTCCTGTTGTGTAAGTTTCTTCACAAAGAAAGCATGTTCTTTCCTGCTGGGACCTTCGCTGAGACACCTGTTCTGCGGCCAGACAGGATACTCCCAACACAGGACCACCCTGAATAATGCTGAGGCCTAACAGTGCTGAGACCTGGTATGTGTGTGTCTGTGCTTCCTTGCGCCATTAGCAGCAATAGATAAAGAATGAGTAAGTACAAACGTCAATTACCATCATAAATCATTTGTCAGATGTGCTTCTGCAGGGCAGGGCTGAAGCTCCATTCCAATGTGATAGGTCTATAAATAACAGTGAATGCTTCAGCAGCCCAAGTTTCCAAAGCCCTTCCCCAGACACCCACGCACGCTGACTCAGACTTGGAGAGCTTGAAAGGGTCTTAAAGATTATCATGTTTAATGAGCCCATTTTACAGAGGAGAAAATTGAGGCCCATGGGGTGGGTGCTAGTTTCTTAAAATCATACTGAGCATTCGTGACAAAGCCTAAATAAAGCCTCATCTGCAGCCTGGGCTCTTCTCTGCTCCATCTCAGCATGCTCCAGAACAAAATAATTTTTTGTTGTTTGGTTCAGGCTTATTTATCATTTCCAGTAATAAAAACTCCCTTGATCCTAGGAACTGGTCTTGTTCACTTCTGTATCAGCCACAAAACCTAGCACAGGACATGATCAGGAAACTGACAGGGGTTTCCCTGCTGTTGCCTAAATACCTCCAGCGCAAGGAAACTCACCACCTGTGGGAGCAGCCCAATTTTAGTTTTGGATAGCTCCAGCTGTTAGAGGAGCTTCCCCACGCTGAGCTGACATTTGCAGCCATCAATAAACATTTGCTGGAGAAGGGTTTTCATCACGATATACAAATCCCTTGGAAGCTCTCACTGTTTAGAAATTATCCATCCTCCCATAGAGCAGTGGAAATTCCTTCCTAAAGCAGGGACACGTAACTGTTGCAGCAGCAGGAAAAATGGCAACAAACTGGCGGGAGCCTGGTTTGACTTGCAAGGGAAAACTTGGGCCTGGCATTTGGGTTTCTTGGTGAACGAGGTATGTTCTCAGCAAAGCTTTGCCTGGTGAAAAGTCAGTTTGCCAGCTGAAAGACACTTTTACAGTTGACTTTATGCTGATAGGAAAATATCTCCTGGCAGACTCTTTGCCTTGGGGTGGGGCAACCTCCTCACAGTGGGCTGGAGCTCTTTTAGAAGAGGGCCCAAAGGCTTGGGGCCCGTCACTCAGTGAGTAGGGCGCTGGCCACATACACCAGGTGGCAGGTTTGAGCCTGGCCCAGGCCAGCTAAACAACAATGACAACTGCAACCAAAAAATAACCTGGCGTTGTAGCGGGCACCTGTAGTCCCAGCTACTCAGGAGGCTGAGGCAAGAGAATCCCTTAAGCCCAAGTTGGAGGATGCTGTGAGCTGTGATGCCATAGAACTCTACTGAGGGCGACATAGTGAGACTCTGTCTCAAAAAAAAAAATTAAAAAGAGGGCCCAGAGCCATGTTTATTTACTCATATTCTGGAAACCTAATCAACCTCAGAGGTGGACACTTAAAAATGGTTTGTTATTGATCTTTTAAAAACATATTAGTATTAATTTATCTTTAATTAAGGAAGTAAGGAAAGATCAACAGACATGGAGCCAGAAGATGTACATGAAAGCCAGGTTACTAGCTGTCTGTTCCTGGAAGTGATCTTGTTGGCCTCAGTTTCCTCATCTGTAAAGTGGGGGTGACCATACTGGTCCTACCAGGATACCTGTGGTTGCAGGCACAGGCTCTGGAGCCAGGCTGCTAGGAGTTGAATTCCAGCTCCAGCCCTATGAGCTGAGTGGCCTTGGGCAGGTCAGTGAAACCCCCAAGCCTCTAGTTTACAGCTATTAAGAAACTCAATTAAGGCTTGGCACCTGTGGCTCAAGTGGCTAAGGCGCCAGCCACATACACCTGAGGCTGGCTGGTTCGAATACAGCCCGGGCCTGCCAAACAACAGTGATGGCTGCAACCAAAAAATAGCCGGGCATTGTCGCGGGCGCCTGTAGTCCCAGCTACTTGGGAGGTGGAGGCAGGAGACTCGTTTGAGCCCAGGAGTTGGAGGTTGCTGTGAGCTGTGATGCCATGGCACTCTACCCAGGGGAACAGCTTGAGGCTCTGTCTCAAAAAAAAAAAAAAAAAACCAACAAAACTCAATTAAGGCATAACTCAAAAAAACATAACTCATAGGCGGCGCCTATGGCTCAAAGGAGTAGGACGCTGGCCCCATATGCCAGAGGTGGCAGGTTCAAACCCAGCCCTGGCCAAAAACAAAACAAAAAAACAAAACAAACTCAATTAAGGTTGGGCACAGTGGCTCACACCTCTAATCCTAGCACACTGGGAGGCTGAGGCAGGTAGATTGCTTGAGCTCAAGAGTTCAAGACCAGCTGGAGCAAGAGCAAGACCCCATTTCTACTAAAAATAGAAAAACTGGGCAGATGTAGTGGTGCATGCTTATAGCCCTAGCTACTCGAGAGGCTAAGGCAAGGATTGCTCAAGCCCAAGCGTTTGAGGTTGCTGTGAGCTGTGATGCTATAGCACTCTACCTGGGGTGACAGAGTGAGACTCTTTCTCAAACCAACCACCTAACTGACTAACAAACAAATTCAATTAAATTTAAGAATGGGGGAGGCAAGAGAGGGTTCAGTATGTTCTCACCCAATGTGTGCAATGCATTATAAGGCCCACTCCTGGGGGAAGGACACAGCTGCAACGCAGACTTCAACCACATACGTGTAAACTATATCACCTAATGGTTTGTACTCTCTTATTAATCTGAAATTTAAAAAAAATGCTCTCTGTTCTGGGTTGATAAGATAATCCGCCCAGAGCACTTGCTAAGTCCCTGGCTCATTGGTAAGCGCTGAGTAGATGCAAGCTAATCTTTTGTCCCAGTAATAATGGTTGTTGTGAGGATAGGGTAGGCATGAGCATTATAAAGGGCTGTGTGAATCCAGGATCATCACCATCTCACCTCCCACTGAAACCTCAAGAAGGGGAAGGAAGGCTCGGCACCTGTAGCTCAATGGTTAGGGCGCTGGCCACATACACTGGGGCTGGTGGGTTCGAACTTGTCCCAGGACTGCTAAACAACAATGACAACTACAACAACAAACAATAGCCGGGCGTTGTGGTGGATGCCTGTAGTTTCAGCTACTTGGAAGGCTGAGGCAAGAGAATTGTTTAAGCCCAAGAGTTGGAGATTGCTGTGAGCTGTGATGCCACGGCACTCTACCAAGGGTGACATAATGAGACTCCATCTCAAATAATAAATAAAAAATAAATAGAGTAAAAAAGAAGGAGAAGGAAGAAAATAGATCATGGACAATTCGAGCAAATAGCTCCACTCCCACCTGCCGATTTGGAGGGCCTTCGAGTGTTCCTGTGGCAATGATGGGGATTGGCTGCTTTTTAACACATATTCTAGGCTTTTGGAAGAAGGAAAATCCAGATTGTACTGAGAGTGATCAAAGCCAAGGGCGCGCTTCAATTCTGCCTCTGTCAATTGGCCTAAGATCTTGCTGATCCACACGTTTCCGCGTGGAAGCAGAACAGGCGCCAAATCTTAGAGCTTCATGAAAGCTGCCGTGGGTAGATTTCCAACTCCAGGCGATCACTAGAAACACCTACTGCACCAGGAACATCGAGCAGCTGAACAAGTGTTTTTTTGTCCCAGACACCAGGAGAGGAAATCCAAAACTGTGTTGCCTTTTAGTAGCAAAGCTGTCTTAGGAACTCTCAGCAGAGAAACAAGAAACCCGGCGTCGCTAACTGCACCGTTTCTCCTCTCTCCTATCAATCACTCCAGCCATCACCACCAGATATAGCTCTTACAGTTATTTTTTTTTTCTTGTAAGCCATGTGTGAAGGTGTGCTAAGATAACTGGACACAGATCAAGTCCCTGGGTTTGAGTCCCGATGTGTTTCAATTATGAGATTAGACATCTCAAACGCTTTCTGAACCTACCATGGGGGTGAGTGGTGAACTGTGAATCCTGTCAAAAATAGGTGTGGGCTGGGCACGGTGGCTTACACCTGAAATCCCAGCACTTTGGGAGGCCATGGTGCTTGAGGCTTGGAGTTCCAAGATCAGTCTGGGCAACACAGTAAGTAAAGCCCTGTCTCTACAGAAATAATTAGCCAGCTGTGGTGGCCAGCACCTGTAGTCCCAGCTATTCAGGAGGTGCAGGAGGATCACTTCAGCCCAGGAGTTCAAGGCTGCAGTGAGCTATGATGACACCAGTGTACCCTAGCCTGGGCAACAGAGCAAGTCCTCATCTCTTAAAACAAGCCAACAAACAAACCAATGAAGATGTGAAAGGGCTTTGAAGGAATAGGCTTTTAGAGGTATTTATAGTCCTGGAATTTTATGCTGCATAAATATAAACATGTAGAAAAAAGACTGGAAGGAAATTCACTAAACTGTCCAGCTATTAACTTACTGCCAAGGGGAGCAGGCCTGGAGGACTGAATGGGGAATTCCCATGTCATTACACTGTACATATCAGCATGGCTTGGGTTGGTCCTTCTGAGAATGTATTCATATATCAATTGTAGAAACAACAAAGTATCTTTAAAAAAAAAGAAATTGTCTGCAGAGAGACTCAGGTCTGTGACTACTGTGCATTTTTCTTGAGCAATGGTCCATCATTTCACCAGGGTCATAAAGGGGTTAGAGACCTCTGCGAGTGAATGAAGGGCTGTGACTTCACAAATGAAAGTTGTCAGGACTTGTCCTGGACATCTCTGCAGATGTCTCTTGGATCCATGCTCTCCCTTCCTCACCCTGCCTTGGGCTGCCTCAGTGGGCTGCTTTGCCTCAGCTCTGGCTTCTGTTGGGGTCGTGGCCATGCTGCCCACCAGGCTGCCCTTTGCTCACAGCACTGTGTGTCTCCAGGTCCCAGTGATGGCTTCCTCCCCTTGCCTCTTCCGACTGGTGTCCTGCAACTGTTCCAGCCTCTGCACTCTCCTTTGTGGGTCTGTACACCCTGCCCACACCTTTGAAACAGTCCCTTTATTAAACTCACCTCAGATTACCCAGTTTGAATGCGCCATCTGTTTCCTGCTGGGACCCTGGTGGATTCAGTATTTTTAATCTGTCATTGCACCATCAATGCCTGTGCTCTCACACATCCACTCACATGCACACTCACACACTGCCACGCTCACACGTTCAACCCCCGACAAACACACCCACTCCCTCACTAACTCACACGTGTACACACACACTCACAACACTGCCTGCTTCCGGTGCTTTAGAGAGTATGGTGCTCAGTTAAAATCCTGCTCTGGTGAACTGAGGGTCCACCTGGCCTGCAGGGACCTGGCCCACCGAGAAGAGCCCCTTGTCAGAGATCCAGGCTGCTGCTGGCCGTATCTTTCCCCTGCACACCATTGAAATGGTGACTCTCTCCAGTTCTTATTTTTAGAAATGCTGCACTTTGTACACCACAAATCCAGATGACCCCACTACCTGTACTGTTCATGTGCTTGGAAAGAGGCTGCATAAAAATATTAAAACGGCCCATGGAAACTTTAGTTGTGCAGAATAGACCGAGGAGTAAAATTCCTCTACTTAATTTCAGGTAGGCGAACAGAACCCTTAGGGGATCACACAAAGATTAAAGTGGAGGGAAAGCCCCAAGTACACAAGAGCTGAAGGGAAACTCGTTTTGGCTCAATGTGAGGTCACCTTTCCAATGACCGGAGCCATCCGATGATGGATGGGCCACCTTGTCTCGGGCTGAGTCACAGACAGTGTAGGAGCTGGGATCCAATGACCTCTAAGGCTACCTTAAGGTGCACCCATGACCTTGGACAAGTCACTTCCCCTTTGGAGCTTCTGCTTCCTCATCTGTCAAAGGACTGCCTCAGTCTAGGCATCTCCAAGGGGTTTTCAACAGCGGTACATTCTTGAAATCTCTGATTCTGCAGTCAAAGAGCAGCACAGGGAAGGGGAGAGGGTTGGTATTTGCAAAGGAGCTGCAGAAGTAATTAGCGATGGAAATGTGAATCTCTAGCTGTCTCTGGATGTCTGAGTTTGCAGATTAAAACAAGGCCAAATCTTGGCTGAATAATTCCTTTCCCAACGGCAACAATCGGGCCTCTGTTGGGGGAGAGGCAAATGAATTTTTCTGGGAGACAAAAGGCTGGGCTATGAATTATGCCTCCAGCATCTGCTGTCTTTTAGCCTCCCTGGAACTCAGATTCTTTGTTTTTTAAGCAGGGAGGAGAGTATCAACCACACAGCCAAGTTTTTCTGAGGATTTGCAGATGTAAACGTCCCTAGCCTTCCTAGCTGGGTGGAGATCATCCAGGAAAATACATTTTGTATCCAGGCCCCCACCCGTATTCTCTCTGTGACTCTGAGAATCTTGTTCATCTGTAAAGTCTCACTGTAGCACCCACTTTGTAGAGTGGGTACGGAACAATGAGCCAAAGCACACAAAACGCTTTGCACATCGGGTAACCAGCACCATTCCTACCACTAGATGGTTCTTCATTTAACTGTCTTACAGGACCCACACCGTGGCCTGCACTGAACCTGGCTTTGTGACTCTTTTCCTCTTATTCGAGGGCTCAGAAAGGTGGCCTTGCAGCCTCCTGCACTTGGGGTCCTAGCTGGGCCTTGGGCAGCAGCTGGAAGGCAGGATGGTGGTGGGTGGTGTCAGCAGCTGGAAGGCAGGATGAGGGCAGTGGGGGCATCCAGGAGGATGGGTTTGAGGGCTTAGGAAGAGTCCTTTGCTTGCCATGGAAGTCAGATGTTTCCCCCTGGCTATTGCTTGGGCCATATGGAAACTCTCAAATCACAAGGGTCCAGTTAAGCTTCTTTGCCCTCTTCTACTCTGGCTTGGAGGGCTTTGGTGAGGGGATCAGTTACCTGGGGCCCAAAGAGGGGCCCAAAGAGGGGCCCACACCTCTCAGATGGCTTCCCTCAGGCCTCTGGGAATTATGCTGGCGGGGTCCTCAGAAACCCTGTGTCCTATCTCCCCCAGTCCAGCCCGGACTGATTTAGGACTCTGCTGTGCCAGGCAGAGAGGGAGGGGAGTAGCCCCGGTACAGTACGATGGAGACTGAACTCCAAACCAATTCTTACAGAGGCTGTTCTAAAACTGTATGGCACCAGTTCTTGGGGGCTTCATAATAGTTACATTTTTCACAGTGTTCCTGCCAAATGAGTTCTTTGGAGGATTGAAGAATTCCCAGTGGCCAGAGGGAAGTTATGAAGATGAAAACTTGCATTTTAGATCATGAGAAGTTTATTAATATGTTACTATTTTAAGCCACCATACAAATATGCTTTGTATTGATCTCAGTGTGATGCGCTGACTGAATAAATATGCCAATTTCTACCAGTGAGCCAAACAGTATTTTTAACCTACTTTAAAATATGTGTTGTTTCCTATGATTTTTTTTTTTTAAAGTTTGGAGTTGATCATGAAAGCATTCTCAATTTTTAAAAATTCTTCTTTCTAGAGAATATCCATCTATATATTTTTAAAAACTATTAAATATAAAACTTAATGGGGTGAGTGATTTTTTTAAAGTTACAAATTGGGGTGAAAAAGGCTCAGTGCCTGTAGCTCAGCGGCTAGGGTGTCATCCACATATACGGGAGCTGCCGGGTTCGAATCCAGCCCGGGCCTGCCAAACAACAGTGACAACTACGACCAAAAAATAGCTGGGCATTGTGGCGGGTGCCTGTAGTCCCAGCTACTTGGGAGGCTGAGGCAAGAGAATCATGTAAGCCCAAGAGTTTGAGGTTGCTGTCAGCTGTGACATCACAGCACTCTACTGAGGGCAACATAGTCAGACTCTGTCTCAAAAAAAAGGGTGAAAAAATTTTTGTTTGGCTATGGATGCCAGTATATTTGAGAACATCACTACAACAAATAAAATTTGAGTAACAATTCTTTGTATACATAATTGAAAATGTGTGTATATGTTTACACATATCTTTTTCCTGATCACTGCCCATTTAATCTATTTAGCCTGTTGTGACACTATGTATTTAATCAGGGACCTGCAAGAAACTTCGGGATTGTCAAATATCAAGAAAAATCCACAATGTATAAATGTACTGAAATGTCGCATTGCACCCTATAAAGATATACAAACACAACTTAAAAAAAGGTACTGTTGACCTTGCGGTCTATACTTTGAGAACTGCTGACCCAGTACAACCAAGTATGGTTCCTACCAATAGTAGGCAAGCCTATGTTCAATGAGTGAATCAATACATGAATGACAAAGAAAAAAATTAAGAGAAACACAAACCAGAGAGCTGAGGCTTTTTATGAATTGGCTAGCAGGATCCTCCAGATCACAACCATATTATCCCCATTTCACAGACGGGGGAATTAGGATGGGACAAGGCCAAGGGCATGCTCAAAGGCTTTTCGCTGCTTCCAAATAGTTTATTCTTTCCCTGTCTTCAAAATGGACAAGACCCCAAAAGATCCCTTAAGTCTCAAAGCCACTGGGATATTTAAAGACTGGTTTGAGTTCTTCTTTGGAAAGGCATTGAAGAAGAACTAATGATAGTTATAATTGTTATCTGTGATTCATGAAATTTCCTGATTATAGGCAGTAATATAAAATTGCCTTCTTTTAAATGGTAAATTATCTCCTTGTGTGTGTGTAATGGGAAACCTAGAAAACTAAGGCACTGGACAAAGGGAATGGGACTCTCTGGGAGTTCCTTGTTATAATTTCCAGGCCAGAGCTAAGAATAGGCAAAGACTCACAGAACCCCAACACTTCAAGAGACCTTGGCTATCTGGTCTAATTACGACCTGGAGCAGGAACCCTTGACATGAACCCTCCAGGGATAGGGGCCATTGTCTCCCAGGACCCCTCACCAAGTGGCTGATTCTTAGAAAGTCTTTCCTGATTCTGAGTCAAAACCTGATGATGGGGTTGAGCCACGGGGATGTGAGACCTTCTCTTCCCAGTACACATTACTGCTGGAGATGCAGTTCTTGAGGACGGCCCTTGCCCACTCCTCCTCTGGTTCCAGGAGGCCAGGGGATTACCTGAAGTTGTAGCCCGGGGAGATGCTGCTCTTCTCAGAAACGCTGTCCAGCCGCGTGAAGGAATACCTGGGGATGCAATGGTCCCAGTCCTTGTCCAAATCGCACACCCATCCGATCTTAATGCCCAGAACTCCGCCCTGAAGAAAGGGGCCAGACATGAGCTCTCCCCAGCCCTCTGAGCCTTTTACTTGGCCAGGGTCGGGGTGGGATATTTATGGCAAATGATTCCCTTCCATTTCCTAGGTGGAGAGAGACAGGGGGACTGAAAAGTGCCTTGTTACTCGCAGCTCCGTAAAAGCGTGCTGTAGCCTTGAGCCTCTGAATCTTACTTCAGAATCTCCAGTCCCAAGCTACACTTTCCCATTATGTGGCCCTTTCTAGAGCTCTAAGGCCTCTGTCTTAGAGCGAAGTTGAAGTGTGAATGGAAATGGTGGCTTGGGGGATGTGGGAAAGGAGAGGCAAGACCCCTCAGGGCAGGAGTGGACGCCAAGGATGCAGGCGCGGAGCCAGCTGCAGCCCCACGCGCTTCCACCAGGTGGCGCTGTCTCGACAGTTCCTGGCCAGATCCCCAGCGCCTGCCCGAGGACCCCGAGTCTGGGGAAGGAGTGTCCCGGGTCTGCGGGAGGACTGAGATTCCCAGCTAGAGGTTGCGCTAGGTCCTCACCGTGCGGGCCAGTTTGGCAAAATCCTGCCCGGCAAACTTGACCACGTCCCCCACCCGCAAGATGGGGCAGAAGGGGGCTTTGTCGGGGTGGAAGCGGCACGTCTTCATGTCCCTGGCGGTCAGGTTGGGCAGGAGGTTGCCCCTGGGGAGGACAGGAGAGAGGAAAGACTAGGGTTAACGCGAAGAAAGTCCGGTCTTTCCCCTGCATCTTTCTTGCAATCCCATCATCACTCTTGGCTGGGATTAGGGTTAAGAATGTGGGTGGTGACTGATCTCCCTCCACTGCCAGGCTGGGGTTCTGGGAGGGCAGAGGTCACTGCTGACTACTCCACGCACTTCTACAGGGCTTGGCATTGCTTGGTACAAGGCTGATGGCCACTGAGCAGCTGTGGAACCAATGAGTTGATGCAGAGGGGTGGGGGTTGGGCTGAACTAAGAAAGGGTTATCCACACGTGGGCTTGATGTAAGGAATAAAATGAGATGAGCCACTTGGGCTCGACCTTTGAAGGCATCTGTGACCCAGGACCCTCCTCTGCCCCAAGTAATACTCCCACCTTGGGTACTGAGCCCCAGGCAGGGAGGTTCGCAGAGAACCTGGCCCCAGAGTCCACCTGCTACTCCGTAGTCTCAAGGCCCACTGGGAAATTGAGAATAGGAGCTCTGGGTTAGTGGGTGGATGGAGAGAAAGTGAGGAGAACCTATGAATGGGGGCATCCTCGCTGTCCTGAAAGGAGGTGGCAGGTGGGGGTGGGGTAACTGCATCTCTGCCTTAGGGAGGAAGGGAGGACTCACTTCTCAAAGTTGAAGAGGGGGAAACGGATGCTGTTCTTGATGAAAATGGTGAAGTTCTCAGCTTCCATCATGATGGGCCTGTGGAAGAAAAGGAAGACTTCCCACAGATAAAGGGCCCTCTAAGGGCTGGCAAGGGAAGGGCCTCTCTGGCCCTGAGGGTTGGAGGGAGGGCGGGACAGGTGAGACTGGCTGCAGAAGGTGATGTGCTGAGGTCATTTTTCCACCCGAGCAAGGGACAGGACTGGGAGCCACAAGCCTTCCTCAAGCTTAGAGATACAGGGGGGTTCCCACACTGGCGGAGGGCAGCGGGGTAGGTCCTCTTTTCTCCCCTCTGGCCCAGGGCCTCACATTTCCACCGTGTCCACCTCGGTGGGGCACCAGCCCTGGATCTCGCAGGTCTGGAGCACAGAGCTATAGTTCACACAGCGGCCAGTCAGGATCCCTGAAAGGGGGAGCCACAGCTTCAGGGGGGCTGCCTACCCTTTGCTGCTCCTTCCCCCTCCTGGGCCCTCATGAATGACTGTCTGCGCAGGAAACTCCCCCTCCCAGGGATCCTGGCAGATGATGAAAAGGACAGGCAGGGAAAGGAGAGCTGACCTCTCCCCCTCTTCTTCCAAGCCCCTGCACACACCCCCCATTATGCTCCTAGGCCCAGCCACCCCAAGGACCCTGGGACCCTTGATCTTCCTCCCTTGCTTCTGAGTCTGTGCTACAGCTGTTCCTTATGCCTGGAATACCCCTTTTGAAGCCCCCTCTATCCTGCCAAATCCTACTCATCTTCAGGGCCTTTCCCAGACGTCATCTCAAGGAAGCCTTTTGGTGCCACCCACCCAGAACCAATCTTTCTCCCTCCCCCACAATCCTTTATACCTTCTGGACAGCACATGCTACTTCATGGTAACCCATCTGTTACCAAATTATCCCTAGACTGAGTACTCCCCTGGGAGCAGGGACAATGCCACCTTCATATCCCCTGCTGGGTGTGGTACTCAGTGAGTGTCCATAAATGCAGAGTTACCTGGAACAGGCTGATTCCCACTTGCTCTCTTAGGGTGGCTGGTCCTCATGGGGGTGGGGAGGTTTCTGGCCCTAGGCTAACCCTTGGAGGTTGTGGGGGTGGGGAAGGGGCTGCACTCACCGCCACCTGGGAAGCGCTCTGGCCCGCACTGGCTATCTGACACACAGCGGTACTTCTCCTCATTCTGTGGGCAGAGAGGTCCGCAGGTTGGTAAAGGACCCTGCATGGAGAGCCCTCAGCTCCCAGTGCCTCCATAACAGGCAGCCTCTGGAGAGTGCAGGTCCCTGGAACAGCTCCAAGGCCCCTCTCTGCCTTGGTGCCCACCAGTGTTCTCTTCCTTCACCTGCTTTGCCCACGTTCTTCCCTCCCCTCACCTCTGGGCAGAATCCTTGCATCTGGTTTTCAGTGACAATCATCTTGGTGATGATGACAAAGACAGATGTGCCCTTGGAAGGAGAAGAAGGGAGAGAAGAAAAAAATGCAACAGTCCCAATCCAGTCCCAATCCATGAGGCAGGAACTATTTATTATCTCCACTGTACAGATGAGGAAACAGAGGCTTGGGTTTAGTGATTTGGCCAAGGCCATTGGGCCACTAAACGGGCAGAGCTGGGATCCACACCAGGCTCTTCCTAACCACCCTCAAGGCCCCTCTTGCCCTCTTTGTGTGCTGTCCTTGATGGCAGTGAAAACTGTGACAGAACCTGAAAAGGAACCCGGCTTTCCTGATGCCCAGTAACAGAGGCCTAGCTGCTGGGAGAGGTTCCCTGAATCACTGATCCCATGGATTCTGGTTCTGGAACCCATCTGCACCCTCCATGCCCTGCTGCCTTCCCTCCAACCTGCCCCAATCTTTAGTAGAGATGAGGTCTCACTCTTGCTTAGGCTGTTCTCAAACTCCTGAGCTCAAGTGACTCGTGGGCACCCACACGCCTCCCTGGGGCAGGGACCATACCTGGGGTGGGGTCACATAATCAGACACATCCATGACTCTGTTGGCATAGAGTCCAAAGCCCTTCACCTTGGTCACCACTGAGGACTCAATGGCCGAATCCCGCACTTGGTACGCCTTCTCGTGCAAAAAAACCCACCTGGGGCAGGAAAGCAGAGACACAGAGAAAGAGAGAAGAGTCTGTAGGCACAGCAGGCAGAGGCTGGGAGAGGTCTCCTTTCTGCCTGTGTTAGGACGTGCCGGCAGGGTGTGCCTAGCAGAGGGAGATGCCCTTGCCAGAGGCGTGGGACCTAGATTGAGCCTTTGGTTGGCTTAGAGTAGTGTTTCTCCACAGTTCCCCCTATAACCCTCCCCAGTGTCTTTTTAGACTTTTCCCCTAGTTGTGCTACCCTCCATGAATCTGATACCTCAGGTAACTGTTTATGTAACGTATGTGAACTGTGCTTTGCATGTAAGAAGAGTGAGAATGAATTTTCACCCTCTTGAGGGCCATATGGCCCTGTTGAGGATGCATGGGATAAAGTCATTCCTTGCCAGACAGAGGTCACCTTTCTGGCAGATATCCTGGAGAGAGGGCTGGGAATCCTAGGCCTCTAGTCCTGGGCAGCTTAGTTTTGCTCAGGTGTATCCTAACAGCCTAAGCCTAACACACAGCAGATGTTTAGTAAACACATCAGTGAAAGCCCTTGGGAGCTGGGTGCTTGGTAGAGTCTCCAGGATGAAAGGGGGGGCAGTGGCTGAGCCTTTACCTGGCAGGTAAATGAAATTGGGTGGGAGTGTGGGGGTGGAGACAGGCCTATATCTTATTCCTTGGATTGTGCTGCCATCCAGTGGTCATTTACCTGTACTGCTGTCTCCCCGTAGCTTCAAGCCATTATGGGACCACGCGGACCGGGCAAGGTCTCCATCCTTTCCATCCCCACCTGTCTCCTCAGACTCTCCCCAGGGCGAGAAAGACCTGCAGACACTCGCTGACAAAGCTTTCTTTGTCACCTGCCTTTCCATTTGATATCCATCAAGCCCTTAAGGCTCAGCTTCACTTAATACTGGGGTTAACAGCCTTCCATAAGTTTCCATTTATTCCTGAAGGCACACTGGGAGGTAGATGCTCTCACTGTCCCCATTCTCCAGGTGAGAAAACCTTACTGAAGGCATTTGGAAATTGCTGCGAGATCACCTCGGCCCCAGCCCTTTCAGAGAGAATCATACCATGTCAACAAACATATACATCTGCTAAATGTTGTTAAACTCATTGTCTCCTGGTCTTATTTGACCTTGGCAGCCCGGTCAGGTTTTGGAGAAATGCCAATGGTATCTCATGATTTTTTATTTTATTTTTTCTTTTAGATAGTGTTTCACTCTCACTCTGGGTAGAATGTCATGGCACCATCACAGCTCACAGCAACCTCAAACCCCTGGGCTTAAATGATCTTCCTGCCTCAGCCTCCCAAGTAGCTGGGACTACAGGCACCTGCCACCATGCTTGGTTAATTTTTCTATTATTTTTGGTAGAGATGGGGGCCTCACTCTTGTTCAGGCTGTTCTCAAACTCCTGAGCTCAAGCAATTCACCCATCTTAGCCTCCCAGAGTGCTAGGATTACAGGCATGAGAGCTCTTGGAAATGCTGGCTTGGGTCATTTTCTGCCTCTAAATAGGATGGTGCAAAGTTGGAAAAGCACATCAGGTAAAGATGAGTGGAAGAGACCTGTGACTGTGTGGCCCAGAGAAGATGAGGGTGTGGCCCAGAGAAGATGACTGTGTGGCCCAGAGAAGATGACTGTGTGGCCCTGAGAAGCTGCTCGGGAGCACTTGGACTGGCCTGAGAGTTCAGAAGGAGGCAGGGGATGGCTTCACGCCCAGAACCAAGCCAGTGGCTGTGGGAAATGCTGAGCCCTGTGTGCCTGGGAAGATTCGGGCAGTCTAGTTCACCTTCTGGGCGTGCTGAGAGGGGGCTCCTTCCTTGGGTGGTGGGTGGGTTGGATGACCTCTAAGGGTCTCCCACTGTTGGAAGATGCCAAAAGGAGCAGCTCCTAGGACAGGCTAAGGGTCACAGTCACTTGTAGGTTGGATGCCCCAGTCACATTTACTGAAAACACAGGCTAATGTTTGCAGCTGGCTTCTGGTTCAGTTTCTAGTTGGAGGGTTTGAAGTTAGGTCCCTAATGGGGCTTCCGTTGCTCACTTGAGATCTTCTTTTAACTTATACTTAAATTGAAACTTTTATTTTGATAATTAAATAATATTTGTTCTTGACAAGTAATAATTCTATATACTTATGGAGTACACTGTTTGGATGCATGTACACATTGTGGAATGATTGTATCCAGCTAGGTCATGTACCTGTCACCTCACGTATTTATCAATTTTTAAAAAACATTTTTTGTAGAGACAGGGTCTCACTATGTTGCCCAGGCTGGTTTCAAACTCCTGGCCTCAAGTAATCCTCCTGCCTGTGCCTCTCAAAGCGCTGGGTTATCAGGTATGAGTTATTGTGCCTGGCTTATCATTTTTTTGTAGTGCCACTTGCTTGAATGATGAACACTTTCTTTTTTTTCTTAAGAGTCTTCCAATAGTTTATTAGAAAGAATGTAGACATTTAAAAATGAGTATAAATTGAGTTGTTCAGCCCTGGTATAAGGTGAATTTTTTTAGAAAAGAAGTAGGTCAGGTGAGGTGGCTCACGCCTGTAATCCCAGCACTCTGGGAGGCCAAGGCAGTGGATTGCTTGAGCTCAGGAGTTCAAGACCAGCCTGAGCAAGAGCGAGACCCCCACCTTTACTAAAAATAGAAAAAGCTCCCCCAAACTATCCAGGTGTTGTGGCGGGCACCTGCAGTCCCAGCTACTTGGGAGGTTGAGACAAGACAATCACTTGAGCATAAGAGTTTGAGGTTGATTATGAGCTATGATGTTGTCACGGCACTCTATGCAGGGCAGCAGAGTAAGAGTCTGTCTCAAATAAATAAATAAAAATTTAAAAGAAGAAGTAAAAAATCCAATAGTGCATTAAGATTTTTTTCGCTCATCTGTCATACTGACAGTGTAAATATGAATCTGGTCTAAATGTACAGACTCTCCAGCAGCAATGCACAGCTCTCTGATGAATATTTTCTTGTGGGAGAAAATGGGTGGAGTCACAGCAGTGGCAAATGGCTCCAAACCTGTTACCTGTTTTATTGGTCCGTAGCGGGCAGCATCCTGATTAGTGCACCATTAAGAGTTTATTTGAATGCCTGTAAAATGCTTTTATGAACACCACGCCTCTATGGAGGTCTGTGATGTTGTTTGCTATCCCAAGCACTTTTCTTTTCTTTTCTTGTTGTTTTTTTTTTTTAAGAAGGGGATAGGTTTTATTAAGATCTCACAAGGAAGTACACTTTACATAGAAATCTCATCTGCTGTGTTATGTCCTAGCAGAAGAGAAGAGATCATCCCTGTTACAGAGAACAGTGAAGTTCTCCAAATAAGCGTCATTAGCTCAAGGTCCAGGGCCCTGCAGAGTAAAAAGAGAGAGGTCTTGGACCCAGGTTCTCTGCCCCAACTAAGATGGGAGTGGCCACAGCTGTATACTCACCAGAGAGCAAGCTGAGGTCCAAACACACCCTTCTGGAACCTCAGTGTGCCTGGCCACAGAATGGACACATTTCTCAATATTGATCTAAGGAAATGATTTTCTGAGGCCACTTTGTCTGTCCTTAAAGTCCAGAAAGATTTGCAAATGAGAAGCAGAGTTCTGATTTCTATTATCAAATAACTAACACAGCGTGCCCTAAGCTGAATCCTTACTGATGAGACAGCTTTATTACCTTCACGTCAAAATGAAAAAACATGAGGCACAGAGGGGTGTGCTGACTTGCCCAAGGTCACACAGCTGGTATATGTGTTTTAAACCAGGAAGCCTGCTGCAGACCACTCACAACCACCTCACTCCACCTGTGTCCCAGCTCAGGGCTAGGCTACCGCTGGCCGTCTGGACAGGACCCTGGTAGCTTGTCTTGCTGGCTCAGCTCATCACCAGGGAGACCATCTCCTAGCTCAGGAAAGTCTCAGGAGGAAGGGGCCTGAGGACTCTAAGGAACAATTAACCAATCTTTTTCCTCCTCCTCCCCCTCCTTCAAGGCTCCTTCTCATGCCCAGTGGGGAGGAAAGACCACATTAGAATCCTCTGAGTTAAATAACAAATGGAAGAATTGCAGTGGCCCCATGGGCCCTGAGGACTTAGTCTGGGCAGCTTGAAAGAAGGGGATGCTTCATTTCCAGAACAGAGGGGTCCGGTCTGTCCCTGGAGGCCAGGGATTAGGAGATGGGGCAGGACTGAGCCTTCAGTTCTTGGCATTTACTCGGCTGCTCTGACTTATTTTCTTCTCGCATTCCTGGTTTATTATTTATAGAGCGGAAGGCGTGTGGCAACTCCTTGGCAGGTGGCATGTGCAGGAAGGAGGCCAGAGCAGCGCCCCACCACCCTCCCGTCCACCCCCAGGAGTCAAGGAGAAGGCCAGGGAGTGGGTGTAAAGAGTGTGTGCAGGAAAGGGGGGTCTCCTAGGAAAGTGTGAGCTGGGCAGAGGGAAAGGGGGAGGGAGGCATGATGGGAAGGCTATGAAATAGTAATAATTGCTGGCTCTTACTGAATCACCCTTTCAGGCGAGGAGCTTGACATATGTTACCTCCCCTCCCCATGACTCTCCGGGAGGAGGTATCCCTAAACCCATTTTCAGGGACTGGGGCTTGGAGTCAAAGTGACAGAGCCGAGGCTCTGTTCCTGGCTGGTGTCAGACCAGGCTTTTACATTCCATGGGGCTGCCGACAGGGGCGAGGCGGGCAGGAGAGGGGGAGCATTCTTCTCTCTGGACCAGTGAGAAGGGGCATGCCAACAGGTCTCTGCCATATTTGTTACCTAGTGTTACCACAGAAGATGGCTGGAGGACCTCGAAGGTGGAATTCCAGGCCCTTCTCTTTAAACCAGATCAGCTCCTCTCTTTTAACTGCTTTCTGTACTGAGCATCTACCCAGGACCCGAAATGAGGCTGAATATTATGAACCAAAGGAGGTGGCTGAGCAGACAGTGAGTGTGCAGATTGGGCCTCCTAGGGGAGGATCAGGGCAGGGAGAGTGGGACGGTGATTAAGTCAGAGGCTCCCTCCACCATCATCAGTCCTTCTGAGGAACCTTCAGGAAGGCTCTGGAAGTCAACCTCAGGCCCAAGTGCCAGCCAGCATTTCCAGGGACACAGGTCCCCAGGAGCCAGAAAGGGGACTGGCTTTTAGGAAATCCCATCCCAGAGAGGACACTGGGTTTTACCACTGGGCTCACAAAAGGTGTGATCAATGTCAGGTCAGGCAAGTCCGGGCCTGTCTGTGCGCCTGGGGTGGGTAGAGGAAAGCAGTGATGAGGGGCGCCAACCCCGCACGGGCAGCTGAGGTGAGGGGGGTAGGGTGAGAGTGTGTGCCAGGCGTCAGGCCGAGTGGGCTGCCAGTGCCTAAGATGGAGGGCTGGCTCGGTCATGCATACTCGGTCAGCGGCTGTGCATCTCACCTACCTGGGGGGGTTAACAGGGAAGAGATTCTAGTATTAAACGTTAACCCCACAGCGCTAAAATCCTTGCAAATTCCAGTTGAGTCCAAGCTGTCATCTCTCTTCACAGGACCGGGTGGCATCTTCAGGCTTTCCAGCTTTGTCCTACTCCCTCCATCCTCTGGCCCATCAGTGTGGTCTGTCTTCCCCGATTCAGACCTCATTGTGTCTGTCTGTCTGTCTCACTCACACACACACACACACACAGGCTCGCACATACATGGGCTCAAATGCTTTTGGAACTTCCTGCTCATTCCTTTCCTGTAAAAAACGAAAATTCTCTGCAGGCATCTGAGCTCCGACCTGGGTCTGTGTCCCCATCTGCCTTACACTGCTCGCCTCTGCTCCCCCGGCTCCAGCCACGGTGACCTTCTTTTCCTTCCTCTGTTTGCCGGGCAGAGGGGGCTTTTCTGCCTTGGACCGTCTTCCTTTCCTTCTTTTACCTGAGTTGCTCTTATTTGTTCTTCAGATCTTGGCTAACGTGTCATATCTTCAGAAAACCTTCTCTTCGTTTCCTCAGCTGGTCAAACACCTCCATAGAAGCTTCTCTGCTGTAACTGGGCACCTCTGAGCCAGCTGAACGTTTGTATCTGTTGGTGGATGTGACTGGATCCATGTCCCTCTCTTGCCTTATACTGCAAGCCCCACCAGGGCAACGACCCAGCCTGCCTTTTCCCATCATTCTGTCCTCGGTGCATAGAGACTGTTGGCACATTTTTGCTAAGTTATGGCAGGGGATTCATGAAGTCGCAGTGATGCATGGGGTCCCATGCACAGGGAAGGGGCCTAGGCTGGGGGCTGGGCTGCAGGGTTCTAATGTAGCTGGAAGGCACTGTCTGCTGTCCGTGGGGAGCTGTCAGGCTGGGAGATGGATGAGGCTGGATATCATGGTGCCACAGAGCCCCACATGCTGGCTCTAGCGAGCTAGACTCCAGCCCTGAGGACTGGAGGATTTGATCTGATCATGATGGGGAGGAGAGACAAGGGCTGAGTGGGCTGGACCAGGAGCCAGCTGCCTCTAGCCCCTTCTTGGAGCCCAGGGAACCAGGCCAGGCTGGGAATATTGTGAGACAGGTTTTGCACTCAGCACACCTACCATTGTGTGGCTATAAACAGTCACAGCACGGCACACATGCTTGAACACAGCACATTTATAAACCAACATGGAGCCTAGCAAGCCCTGGAGATGTGGGCATGAAACGTTAGAAGACCTCATGTCTCACGAAGCATCAATGTTGGAACTTCAAGGCCATTGAATCCTACCCCAAAACTTGAATCCCTTTTCTAATAGCCCCGAATGAGTAGTAGCTGTGCAGTTTTGATACAATACCCATGAACCGAAGCCCTCTGGCTCTTGCCAGGCATGTAGAGCAAAGCATATCGCTCACAAAGTCGCATCAAGCCATCTTTCCACGCATGGCCTCACACACGACTCCAACCTTCCAAGCAGGCAGGCCCACTCCCAAGAAGCTCCAGCCCATATGCCCACAGGATGTCCCCTTTGACCTGCCTGATCATGACAATCTGTGGCTTGCTGTCTCTCACACACAGACCCATTGTCTCAGGAACTGCACGAGACTAGAGACCCACACATCAGGCTAGAAAACTTTCCCTTTCTGCCCGTGTTTCCCGGTGCCCACCACTGCATGGCAGGTCCATGGGACAGAACCTGCATTTCTTCTTCCAGCCTTTGTCTAATCTGTGGCCTGTGTGTGTGTCCCTGAGATGTGGCGGCCAGAGCAGATGGTTGGAGCTTCCTGGCTCTTAAGCCAGCCAGGATGGGTTACCCGGCAAAAAGTCAATTAGAGCTAAGGAACTTATGCCTTCTACAAAGGGGAGCATTTCTGGATTCTTGAGTAATCTGTACCCATTCAGAAAAGCTACTTTGCTCCTCAGCAACTCTTCCCTGAGTGTTATCCATGCCTGTGTTTCTCCCCACCTCAAGGGCAGTTCCCGCTTTGTCCTGCCCTCCAAGAGCAAAGGCTTCTTTCCTTTCCAAGCTCTCTCCATCTTGCCCATCCATGTCAGGAGGGAATTCCTTATTCTAAAATGAATCCGTCTTGCTCCTTCCCTCCCTGTTGCCAGCTGGATCAACCTGCCACCATCTCCCTTCTCTCTTTCCGTCTTCCCTGTCTTTCTGAGACCCCAAGAGTGGAATGAGGGGGAATGGGAAGATGGTGGTGGAGGGGGGTTCCTGTCCTCTGGTCGGAGGGATGAGAAAAGGGAGCGTGGAAATGGAACACATGGGACCTCCCTGGTGAAGGGCAGTGCAGGGGCAGAGCTCTTACTCCTCAGAGAAGTGTCTCCAACTCTAGGGGATTTACTGGGACAAAGAATTCATCTTCAAACCGCATCCTGGCTGGGGTCAGTCCTTAAGACACAGCTCAACAGAAGAAACCATTTTCCCCAAGAGAGGAGGAACTCAGGCAGCTGGATGGTGGCAATTGAGGCAGGAGGGGGAGAACAGGGTGCCAGGTAGCCCTCCCCTCCAAGCACCTGAAGGGCCACAGACTCAGACTCACCCCACAAAGTAGGAGATGATCAGAAGCTGAACGACTCGGTTGATGATTCCGATGGTCCAGCTCTTCACAACCACCGACTTGGTGGTCTCATAGGTAAAGAAATCTGCTATGCAGTTCATGCCGACAGAGTGTGCAGGGGCCACTCAGAAGGGCCTGATGGCAGCCTCAGGACAGTGAGGTCCTCAGGACACGGAGACAGAGATCACAACTTCAAAGGGGCAGTTTAGAGGGGCTCAAGGAATGGGGAGCCTGTTCCTTTTAGCTAGGCAACCCCAGTCAGTGTCTAGACTCTCTGCTCTTGTCACTCTGGCTGCCAAGAAGCCAGGGCGGGGGACCCCCCTTATGTTCATCTCCACTCCACTCCCCTGTGATGTCACAGCAGGGGTGGGGTCTCCGATTCTGGGCTCCTGATTGCCTGGGATGTAGCTGGCTGGGCCCTCTGGGACTTGTTTTATCTGCACTCTGTCTACTGTTTCTGTTCCGTTCTCTTCTGCTGCATCCTCACCCTAGCTCACCAGCTGCTCATGCTCTCCCTAAAGCCCCTTGCAATGTCCCATCCCCTGTTCACTTAATAGCCTGTCTGAGCTGAGGACCCCTTCAGTCCTGTGTGTTAGATCCCACCTATTTCTGCAGCCATCCCCTTCCTTCCTGAGTTGCCTCCAATGGCATGAGTTAGGGGGAGATGGGGGCCTTTGAACATTGGTTCTCCTGGGAAGGGATGAGTAGAGTTGCATATTTCTACCTCCAGTTGGCAATGGCTGAAGGTGTCTACGTATAGCATAGCAGTTACCACATTTTTTTACTGTCAGCTTAGGCTGGGTCTGTTTTCATCTTGTTCACTAGTTTTCTCAAATCCTAGAAGTGCACTGGATTAATAACAGGTCCTTGATACATATTTTTAAAATCCAATTGAATTTATGTTGCCAGATAATACTGAAATAGCCTTACCTAGAGATTAAAGCTATTGAGTTCAGGGGAGGCCAGGGTGCATTCCTGTTATCACTAATCCCAGGATTGAGTTAGCAGTCTGGTGCAATAGTCAGAGAAATCTTGAGTTTAAATATTCTGTCCTAATGCCTTTGTACAGAACATATATCATCAGTCATTCTGAACACTGAATCACTGTGACTACTGGTGTTAAGGAAATCTAGGTTCTAGCCTCCAGCTTTGTTGCCAGTTCACTGAGACCTTGGCAACTCCTCTAGGGGCCTCAGTTTTCCCACCTGTCAAAGGAGGCTGGCCTAGAACAACTCAAACATCTCCTCCAGGTCTGGCCTTCTCTAATTTTGCAAGATGCATCCTGGGACTATATGAGGGAGGCGGGGCTTAGGCAACCTCAGGACAACGTGGTTTCCAATCAGTTCTGGGTCCACGGTGAATCTGATACCAGTACTTGAACTTGATACTGACATTTACCAGCCTCCTGCGGAGGATCTATAAATTGAGGTTATGGATATTAAGATTTTGGGTGTGGCCTGTGAAATCATTTTTAAAAGGAATCTAATCCCACTTGACGGTACAGCTAGACAACAGTACGGTTACAATAACACCAACGCCTGCATTTCTCTCCAATAACTCTTTAAACTTTATTCTTGTTCCACAGACTCCTTTACATGCCACAGAAACTATTTGGCAAGAGAGAGGGACGCGCATCATTCCAATACCCTACCCTGTCCCCGAAGAAAGTCCGATGAAATAAAAGATAAAACAAAGGTACAGAATTTCGCTTTAGAATCTGGCCTGCACTGAGGAAGTGTCTGCAACTTTCTAAAGAGCCTCACATGGTCCCATTTTTTAAAGGGAGATTCCACCTGGGTAGGACCTCACCGCAACTACACTTTCCTCAGGTCCTCCCGAGTCGCTGACGCTCTGCGTGTTCATCTCGAGGGCGGGCCGGGCTCGCTCCTCTCTAGCGAGCTCACCCTCTCTATGGTCCGTGCGCGACTTCCGGTGGCAGGCCGCGGGGCCGCGCACGCGGGAAAACCTTCCCCAGTGTACCCCCCCAATCCCCCGCCTACCCACCCCCCTCCGTGCCCCCCCAACCCCAACGCGCCCACCTCCCGCGCCCGGGCCGTCGCGAGGCTGAAGCCTAAGAAGGTAGGTGGTCGCCGTTCCCCGGCACCAGCAAGGCCCCGCTCCCCCGCGGGACGCTCGAGATGGACCGTTCCGCGTTCGAATTCGCGGGCAGTGGGCTAATCCATTTTAGGGGGAGGGGTGAACCGTGGGTCTGGGGCCGCGGCGTGGTGGGAGCGCTGCGAGGGGAAACCCTGCGCCCTGAGCTGGGTGGGGCGCGGGCGAGGTGCGGGCTCCAGACAGGCCTTAGGGGTTCCACTGCTCGTTGCCATGGCTCCCGGTGGAGCGCCCAGAGCGGATGTCGGGTTGGGATAGGATGTAAGCGCTGCTCCAGGCCCGGTTCCCCAGCCAGGCCTGGGCCTGCCCCCATGAGCGCCGCAAAGCTTGCTTGTGGGTTTCCAGGCAGAGGAGTCCTGAGACATCCCAGGCGAAGCCAGGACTAGCCACCTGGTTCTACCCGTGAGCACGGTGAAGTGTTGTATTTCATACTTTTCTGTCTCCTTGTTGAATTCAGATTTCCAGCCTGGTGAGCACCTGCACACCCCTCAGGAGTTGGAGCGCAGCTCCCACTTTACTCGGTTTCTCTTGTGCAGCCTAGGGCTCTGTGCCCAGGCCACCACGGGTAGGGCAACATGGCAGAGACCCTGGAGTTCAACGACGTCTATCAGGAGGTGAAAGGCTCCATGGTGAGAATGCCTTGGGCATTTAATACAGGTGGAGAGAGGGAAGGAGGGTAGAGTTTTATCTATTTATGAGATCTTCTTTTGATAATGTTATTACTTTGGAAGAGGAAGACTCAGTATCATGTGTGCCTGGTGTTCTCTCAACACAGGGCAGTGCTGAGTGTTTCAGGAGTCATAGGGACATGCCATTCAATCCCAAATTCCTATTTTACAAATGAGGAAACTGAGGACCTGCGAGTGTTTTGGATGATAGGGCCAGGTTTAGAATCTAGACTTCCTGGCCACTTGACCCTTCTTACTGGCCCTCACCCTTCCCCTGTTGCTCTTGCATTGACAACTTGGCCAACCCACTAGCACCAGAATGGGTGTTGGTTAGAATCATACTCAGGACACACTGTGTACTGCCACATGCATCTGGGCCTGCTTTGCCAACAGAATGATGGTCGGCTGAGGTTGAGCCGCCAGAGCATCATCTTCAAGAACAGCAAGACAGGCAAAGTGGACAACATCCAGGCTGGGGAGTTAACAGAAGGCATCTGGCGCCGTGTCGCTCTGGGTCATGGACTTAAACTGCTCACAAAGAATGGCCACGTCTACAAGTATGATGGCTTCCGAGAATCGGTGAGATATCCTGCTTGTATAAGTTCCCTTTTTTTTTTTTTTTTTTTTTTTTTTTGAGACAGAGCCTCAAGCTGTCCCCCTGGGTAGAGTGCCATGGCATCACA
>NW_003852604.1:347456-361092 GCF_000181295.1 Otolemur garnettii | reverse complement strand
TTGAGCCCAGGAGTTGGAGGTTGCTGTGAGCTGTGATGCCACAGCACTCTACCCAGGGGGACAGCTTGAGGCTCTGTCTCAAAAAAAAAAAAAGACTTAGTTTTAATTCCCACTTTTATTAAAGCAGTACCTAGACAAAGTTTAAAAAGTCAGATAGTACTGCTGTGAGGCCCATAACCAGGACAGGCATTTCATACTTTACTCCTCTAAGATTCAGTTCCCAGGGGCAATCTCTTTCAACAACCTTTTAAATAATTTTAAAGCTGAGTTGCTAAGTCAGCATGGATTTGTGACAAAGGCTTTTTGAGACAGTTTCTCAAAACTGGATAATCCCAGAACATTCAAGTCTGTGTTAAGTCCGTGTTAAGGCTTTATTGGGATTGTACTTTCTCCCCACAGGAGTTTGAGAAACTTTCTGATTTCTTTAAAACTCACTATCGCCTTGAACTAATGGAGAAGGACCTGTGTGTGAAGGGCTGGAACTGGGGGACAGTGAAGTTTGGTGGTGAGTCCGGGAAAGATTGAGGTTTGGGGAGAAGGTAGGTTGAAGGGTTTCAGCCTTTAACTTGTTTTTCTCTCTTCCTTCTGCCTCTGTTTCTTGACTTCCTATCAGTTTGTGTGTGCATGTTCTTCATGTATTTATTGAGCACTTACAGGGTGTCAGGCACTGTGCCTGGTCTTGGGGTATAGTGTGAACAAAGTAGCCCTAAGCATCCTGTCCTCATGGAATTTAACTATTTGGTTGGAATGTTATTTATGCAGACCTAAGGGGAGGAGCTTGTGGCTTGATAAGCTCTTTCCTCACAGGGCAGCTGCTTTCCTTTGACATTGGTGACCAGCCGGTTTTTGAGATACCTCTCAGCAATGTATCCCAGTGTACCACAGGCAAGAATGAGGTGACACTGGAATTCCACCAGAATGATGATGCAGAGGTGTCTCTCATGGAGGTGCGCTTCTACGTCCCTCCCACGCAAGAGGATGGTGTGGATCCTGTTGAGGTAAGGCTTCCCTTGGTTGCCTTGAGAGCAGATGGTGCTTAGCAGGCCTTGGCTGGCCTGTGAGGAGGGGTTTGCTGCCTGATTACCAGTGTGTGCTTTTTCAGGCCTTTGCTCAGAATGTGTTGTCGAAGGCAGATGTTATCCAAGCTACTGGAGATGCCATCTGCATCTTCCGGGAGCTGCAGTGTCTGACGCCCCGTGGTCGGTACGACATTCGGATCTACCCCACCTTCCTGCACTTGCATGGGAAGACCTTTGACTACAAGATCCCGTATACCACTGTGCTCCGCCTCTTCTTGCTCCCTCACAAGGACCAGCGCCAGATGTTCTTTGTGGTGAGTAGCAACCATAGTAGTTGGTAATCCTGGGTTTTGCCTTAGTTTTTAGTAGACGGATCTCCCTGGTATTGGGAGTTTCATGTTGGTTAATAGCAAACTTTTGCAGCGCATCAATGGATGCTTCATTTGGTCTTCTTTTCCCTACTAGATCAGTCTGGATCCCCCCATCAAGCAGGGCCAAACCCGTTACCACTTCCTGATCCTCCTCTTCTCCAAGGATGAGGACATCTCCTTGACGCTGAACATGAATGAGTGAGTGTCTCCTTGGACTTGCTTTCTGCTACTGTCCAGGCAGGAGCGGCAGTAGTGCTTGTGACCTCATCTTGTTCTATTTGCAGGGAGGAGGTAGAGAAACGCTTTGAGGGGCGGCTCACCAAGAACATGTCAGGATCCCTCTACGAGATGGTCAGCCGGGTCATGAAAGCACTGGTGAACCGCAAGATCACAGTTCCAGGCAATTTCCAAGGGTGAGAGTGTAGGCCTGGGGTGGGAAATATCTTGTCTCTTTGGTAAATCCCTCTTGAGTTGGGAGTGCAGCCTATAAGAGGCCTGGATGTGACTTTGTGTCATGATGGGTGTCACAACAGCTTAGTAAGGCTTACTCATTTGAAGGTCTCAGGACACACGTCACTGCTGCTAGCTGTGCTGTCTGGCTCTGTTGATGTTGGCACTGACTGGGCTCCCTGTATGCACCATAGGCATTCAGGGGCCCAGTGCATCACCTGTTCCTATAAGGCGAGCTCAGGACTACTGTACCCGCTGGAGCGGGGCTTCATCTATGTCCACAAGCCACCTGTGCACATCCGCTTTGATGAGATCTCTTTTGTCAACTTTGCCCGTGGCACCACTACCACTCGTTCCTTTGACTTTGAAATTGAGACCAAGCAGGGCACTCAGTATACCTTCAGCAGCATCGAGAGGTAAGAGAGTTCCATCAGTCACTTCCTGGGCATCCTGGTTCTGTCCCAGCCTTGATCAGGAGCTTGGCATGGCCTGAGCCCCTCTCTAAGCCCTGAGCAGAATTTTCCTTTTGCTTCACTTGAGATTTAGTCCTTTTCTCTGGAGTGCTTAGTCTTTGGAATCGTCTCTGTTGCTCTCCTTCTATTCATTAAAAAAAGTTATTTTTCACATTATGCAAGCTGTGCAGTATCAGCTTTTTCTCTTCTAATACACCCCATGATGGATGTGCTTTTTCTTTCTTGGAATGAGCTTTGTTCTTGAGAACATAGCAGCTAATGTCTATTGAGTGCTTACTGTGGGCTAAGCTTCTGGCAAACATCTTCATGTTTAATCTTCATATCAGCCCTGTGAAGTATGACCTACTAATGAAAAGGTGAAAACACGCCCACCTCCATATTCTTACCCTGCTCTGTGCATATTTGGTAAATAGGTCTACAGTCCTCCCTGCCCTTTTCCCCCAGAGCTTTGCAGAACCATCCAGGTTCCTCTATCAGGACTGATGTCTGACTCTTCTATCCTCTGGTGGTCTCTGAGCTGTTGGGGTGGATAGTGTGGTCAAGAGCTCCAGGCCCCAAGGTTTACCCTGGCCCATAGGTCAGAACACACTGTTAAGTCCACCCATGTTGGGCCTACCCATCTGCTGACACAGTGCGTCTCCCCTCACAGGGAAGAGTATGGGAAGCTGTTTGATTTTGTCAACGCAAAAAAACTCAACATTAAAAACCGAGGATTGAAAGAGGTACCTCTGTGTGGGAAGGAAGAGCCTCTCTCCTGTTCTTTCTGTAGGGGAGAAAGGGGCAGAGATTTTTCTAGCTTCTTTTTCATTCTCTCTTCTCTTCTTACCCTTATAGAAAAAAGAGGTGCGTGTGACCCTTTCCCCTCCTGGTGCAGGTTTCTTCTGCATGACTTTAGATCAGTCTCTGCAGCCTCTCAAGAGCCCTGAGTGGGGCTGAGGGAGGGAGGGGCTTGGACTAACCCACTTGGCAGGAAGTACTTGGGCACAGGCCCTGCACGTTGGCTGTATGTGGACAATCCAGCCCCAGAGTCTTCTGGGAGCTGCTGCTCTGGCTTTACAGGCATGGGGGAGTGCTTTTGAGTGTGCAGGGACTCCGGCTCAAGGGTGAAGTGGTTCTCATTCCCATCTCTTCCCTGGCTAGGGCATGAACCCAAGCTATGATGAATATGCTGACTCTGATGAAGACCAGCATGATGCCTACTTGGTGAGGATGAAGGAGGAGGGCAAGATCCGGGAGGAGAATGCCAATGACAGCAGCGATGATTCGGGAGAAGAAACTGGTGGGCTAGCTTCAGTGCCAGGATGTGGGGACAGTCAGACTGTCACCTGGGTGGGGCTTGTCCTTGGGACACTGCTAGGTGTCTGGGTCAGGGGGCAGGATTTCCACTGGGGCTAAAGCTGATGCATCTGTGTCCTTTCCAGATGAGTCATTCAACCCAGGTGAAGAGGAGGAAGACGTGGCAGAGGAGTGAGTTTTGGTTGTACCTCATGGGGGTGAGATGGTGACCTACAAGCGTTAAAAGAATAGAAGATTTCTGGACATTTCTTTTGCCTTAACATTAACCACTGTCCCAGGGTGGGAAAGTGGTCTCTAATGAAGTGTTTCAAAAATTGTCAAGGGCTTATAAACGCAATACATGTTTTAAAGCTAGAAAAGTACAGCTTTAAAAGAAAGAGCCAGCGCTTGTACCTGCTCACTGGGATTGAATCTGTTTCGTTATCTGTGAATGGCTGCAGTAGTCCTGTCAGATTGCTTAAGGCTCTTAATTGCAATGTCAGAAGTGTGACTCAGACTGACTTTAAAAGGGAATATGTAAAAGGGAATTTTGTGAGTTTTGTAACTATTGAGTCCAGGGATATAACTAGCTCAGGCACTACTGGATTCAGATACTCAAATCTATTTCTTCTATTTTCCTTAGTTTTAGATAGGTTTGCCCTATGTTCATGAGGACAGTCTTGACTGTCCCCACATCCTGGCACTGAGGCCCTCAGTGACTTTCAGAAGCTCTGGGGAGGCTTAATCCTGCTAGTTTAACACACAGAAGTGCCTCTTCTCTTGGTGAACAACAAAGTGAACAGCATGGTCACCTGGCCCTTCCTAGCCTGAGTTATTAAGATGTACTGGCTCCAGTGGGCCAGAACGAGGTGAATGCCCACCCTTCGAGCCTGTGGTGGGGGTATGCCCCTCTTGAGTAGGGGCAAAGTGGTTCCTAACAGAAACTGGAACTCTTAATCTAGAAGGATTGGGGATGAAGGTTGGGTAGCAACAAACACCACTAAAAACGCCCAACAGGAGTCCACTAGTTCTTGCCACATGCTTGTGAAAGTGCCTTGAAAACTGTTCAGCAGCATATAGGTGTAAGGTAGTTCCATTTTCCCAGGAGTTTCACATATGTTACATAGGACTATTCCATGTGTACTGGGTTGGACTAAAGTTGATTTTCCTCATTTTGGGTAGTAACTAATTATCTCTTAATCAGTAAAGACTATAGGGTAGACTAAGATGACTAATCCAGGGGAAGTGGTAAGGTGGACTTGGGCCATGTCCTGAAATGGATTAGGATCTGGGTTAGGCCAAGACCAAGGGGAACAGCTAAAGCCTATTGGCTCATTTGTTTTTCACTGATTGATTCACTAACTAACCCAGGGCTATAGCAGGGCCTGGAGAGGGGATAGTTGAAGTCACTTCAGCAATGGGAAGAAGCAGGGTTGGGGGTCAGTGGTAGGAGGCTGGCCTCTGTTCTTCCTCCTTTGCCCTTTCTGGGCAGGTATCTTTGGACTCATAGTCCTCCTGTCCTGTGCCTGTGGGGTCCTGTCCTCTCTGCCTGAGTGTAAGCCCTTCGCTCTGGCAGGTTTGATAGCAATGCCTCAGCCAGCTCCTCTAGTAACGAGGGGGACAGTGATCGGGATGAGAAGAAGCGGAAACAGCTGAAAAAGGCCAAGATGTCCAAGGATCGCAAGAGCCGCAAGAAGCCTATGGAGGTGGAGCCTCTCCTCTAGCTCGGAATCTGTTCTCTTTCCTTCCTCCTGTCTGACACCAGTAGGATCTGTTAGTTGTTCCTCCTGGGGCTGCTTTCTGTAGCCAGTAATTATTGCCTTGAGGGGTATCATCTTGGAAATTTTTCTTATCCTGAGGTAGTTAGCTCCTGGAAGATCTAAGTTAGAAGATGGGCTTCTTCTGTTTCAGGAGCCCAGAAGAATGGGGTCCCTAGCAAGCAAGGCACTGGGGTGCAGCGGGGAAGATTTGACCCTTGCCTTTAGGGAGCTCTCAGTCTAGCCTGATGCCATTTTGTCCTCCATTTTCCCCCTAAGTTAGGGGATCCAAGTAATTTCTTTGAGAGAATATGGTGAGGGTGGGGGGATGGCCTAAGGGAAATAACAGCTGGAAGCATTTGGGTTTGTTTTCATGCAGGTAAAGAAAGGCAGAGACCCCAACGCCCCCAAGAGGCCCATGTCTGCGTATATGCTGTGGCTCAATGCCAGCCGGGAGAAGATTAAGTCAGACCATCCTGGCATCAGTATCACGGATCTTTCCAAGAAGGCAGGCGAGATCTGGAAGGGAATGTCCAAAGAAAAAAAAGAGGTGAGTAGCCCCAGAGGAGGGGAGAGGGGCTTTCTTGGGGTGGTAATGTAACTGATAGAGGGGCCAGACTAAGCTCTCAGTGGAACTTTTCTGCCTAAATTTCACCTGTGGGAAAATTTAGGCAGAATGGGAAAAGATCTCATTCTTTGGTGTTTTTCTCTGTGTGTGTGTGAGAGACAGGAATGGGATCGCAAGGCTGAAGATGCGAGGAGGGAATATGAAAAAGCCATGAAAGAATATGAAGGGGGCCGAGGGGAGTCTTCTAAGAGGTGAGTGTTGGGAACAATATGGCCCAGTAACTGCCTTTTTGGCAGATTTTTTTTTTGCAGGTCAGAGTTGAGCATTGGAATGTTAAAGACAGTAGACAAGATTTTGACTGTAGTAGGGCAGTTCTCAAACCTGGGGAGTCATTGCCCAAGCAGTGTGTTAGGGAATTGAAGACACTAGATAAATACAGCCATGCCATTTTCCTGGAGGTCCATTTGATTTGAAGGCATGGGGAAATTAAATTACTATCATGGAGCACAATGCACAATTCACATGAATTTTTAAGGAAAAAGCAAGAAAGGTCAACAATGTTTTGTGTATGGGATTACTTCTGGTATACTCACTTAGGATACTCTCCCAGGCTGACATGGCTGTTTAGGTTTCAGTTCAGAGTGAAATGGGCAGTGTGGCTGGGATTTGGAGAGGCCTTGTTAAAGCTGGGAGAGATTTGGCTCAGCTTCTTTTCCCTCTTGCTAATACAGGGACAAATCAAAGAAGAAGAAGAAAGTAAAGGTAAAGATGGAGAAGAAATCAACACCCTCCAGGGGCTCATCATCATCCAAGCCATCGTCAAGGCAGCTAAGTGAGAGCTTCAAGAGCAAAGAGTTTGTGTCTAGTGATGAGAGCTCTTCAGGAGAGAACAAGAGCAAAAAGAAGAGGAGGCGGAGTGAGGTGCGGTAGGCATGTGGGGGCGGTGGGGCCGGGCAGATGAGGGCATCTGAGTGTGTGGGGTGGTCTATAAGTATAATGAGTTAGAGGGGATTGGTGGGATTCTGAGGCAGTTGTGGGCATATAGGGAATTGGGGGCCCTTCTCCACTGGATTGTGGTTTCTTTCTTCTTAAGAGACTTTTGGTTTTCAGGACTCTGAAGAAGAGGAATTAGCCAGTACTCCCCCCAGCTCAGAGGACTCAGCGTCAGGATCCGATGAGTAGAGGGGAGGAGGATTCTTTTTCCTTGTCCTTGCCTTGGCACACCCCCAGGCTCCCTACCTGCATTTGGTACCAGTTTCTCAAGAAATGTAGTCCTTGGATTCTGTATCATCTGAACAAGCTCTCCTGCTGGTATGCACTTCAGTGGGGCAGCAGGGGAAGCCACCTCACTCTGCTGCTTCACAAGAATGGCTCTTTATAAATTGGGGAGAGACTGGGTGGGAGGCAGGGCAATGCAGGATTCATATCCTCATTCTCCTTTCCCAACCTTAGGGATATATAGCTGAGCTTGTCCAAGTGGCTGCAGCAGGGGTCATGTGCAGTCAGGCCTGTAGCTCCTAACTGGGGCCTATTTCTACTTTTATTTTGTATTTCTGGTCTGTGAAAATCATTTAATAAAGGGAACTGACTTTGGAAACTATGTCCTTATGCCTTCTTCTTGGCCCTGTTGGATTATTGCGCCCTCTTGATGTTATCATTCTGTCCTGATTGGGCAGGGCCCTCATAGCTAGACGGGAAGCAAGTCTCCAGGTACATCCTGTTCTGTTCCCGGCTGGACAAGCATTGGTTTTCACCCTTTTCTGCCAGGATGAGCCACCTGAGAGCTTAGAAATGAAAGCTGATCTGATTAGGAATTTACTCTTACAGTTCCACTCCATTAGCCCAGCTAAGGGAAGGCAGTTCCTGGCTCCATCCTTAATCACCTATGAGTTAAGGGTCTTCCAAGGCTTTAGATAATAGAATCAGGATTGACTATCCTTCCTGCAACTGGGGGAGTGGAAACTTGAACCTAGAGAGGATAAATGTGTGGGGATGGATGTTGGATGTTGAGGGCTCAGTCTGATAGCGTGTGGAGTTTGTGTGCAGCTTTTGTTCTTATAGAAAAGTGGATACCAAATTTTAGGTTGGGAAGAACCTACACCTGAGAACAGAGCGTAAAAAGAGATAAAGGGCGCAGAGGAGGAGCTAGAGCTTACTCACGGTGGTACTAAGTCTTAATTTATACACATGGGGTGGCCACGTTGCTGACGTCCGCAGGAGGACTCAAGTGGTTTTACAGGAAGCCTCTCCAGTCCGCCAACGGCTCCCTTCTTGCTAGCTGTGGCTCTATGATGCTGCAATCTGTGCAGGCGGCTGGGCCTGAGGCTGGGCCACGTTAGGGCTGTCTAGGCAGTCGTCTCGGTGGCCATTTCCCCGAGTGCTCTTGCCCGAATTGCGTCAGTTTCGCCCGAGACCGTGCTTGGGGCGGGCCCCTCATTTGCAAGATCATGAATAATTGAGCACTGGGCTGCTCCTGTTTGCCTACGTTGGGACAGATTCCGCGCGGGCTTCTACTCCCCATTTCTACCGTTTATGATTATTCATGAAGTGCTCTGGGGGCGTGGACCTGGGTGGGTCCAGGGGCGGGGCACCGCCGGGCTCGCTCAGGCTTGGTCCCGCGGTGACGGCGGCGGCGGTGGCGGCGGCGGCGAGGACTGGCGTCCGGGCGCGGAGGCTAGCGGACACTGATCCTGGGGGAGCGCGTGAGTGCGCGGGGGCGGGGTCCAGGATAGGGCGGGGGAGGGGCATAGAAGGAGTAGGCGCCTTCCAGCCGGGTCCGCAGGTTAGAAGGGGGGGTTCGCCAGCAAAGTTTACAGGGGCCCAGGGCGCTAGGGACGCTGGGGACCTGGGGGAGCTGGCGCGTGTGCGCGGGGGCGGAGGGCGCACGGTCTGGAGCTCGTGCTGGAGAAGCAGAAGAAAGGGGGGAGGGGGCGAGGGCTTGGGGCGGGGCCGGGGGCGGGCAGAGCGGCTGGAGGGTCCCCCGCCTCCCGCTTCCCGCGGGCCCGCTTTAGCCCCCTCCTCCCGCTCCTTCGGCACGCCCCCAGCTACCCCAGTCCGCCTCCACCCGGTCCGCGTCCCTAGTCGTCCGTCTGTTCGCCTGCTGCTTTGCATCCCGCGCGGTGGTCCACTTCTGCTGCCCCCGCCGCCCCCTTCTTCTCCTCCTCCACCACCCTCTTCTTCTCTCAGGCTGCCATGGTCACTTCTGGGTCCAGACCTCCCTACTGGCCCCCCCCAGACTGCCCCTTGCCCTGGGCTGTTCCGTCTTCCCGTTGGCCCTCCCTCTTCCAGCAGTTTACAGGCCTGCCGACCTCTCAGGTCGTCTGAGATCCTGTGATCTATAGGGGCGACCATGCCTGTCCCGAGCTGGAGCTGCCCAGCCCTTCTGGCGCCTTCACTCCCTGCGGTGATCTCCTTTACCCCTCACCGTCCCGCCTGGGCGTGGGGAGTGCTCAGAGGTGCTGCGATTTTGCACCTTCTGGCCATGGCTTTGGTCATCTGGGGCTCCTGGCTGGGGGCCTCAGCCCGCCTTCATTGCTGCAGCCCCGTATACTGCAGAGGGGCCTATTAGACCCCCAGGTGAAGGGGCTTTTCGGTTCTGGGCCAGTTCATCTCCACCTCTAACCACTCACCATGTCCCTTGTAATAATGTTCAAGGACAAGAAAACATTCTTGTGTTTTTTTAATTTTATTTTTTCCATCATATGCCCCCGCCCCCCCCACACACACACTTGGGCTGGCTCTGCACAGTTATTCACCCACCCACAGTGGGTAGTCCTCCCTGGTAGTTGGTTGACCAATGAGTTGACAGTCCTGGATTTCTCTACTGTCTTCATACCTTCTCCCATCTTGAGAACAAGCCAGGGCAGGGTCGGAGATAGGGGAGGAGGAATGTGCTTTGCAAAGGGGCAGGAGAGAGGTTTTCTTTCTTTAGATTTGGTGCTGTTTTTCCAGATCAGCTGCAGGGGATGGATTTAAAGGAGGCAGTGACCTTTGCAGGTTGGAGAGGGTTTGGCTGTCCACAGGGCTCGGTGCATACCAGGTGATGGGAAACATCCTCCTTGCTTTTGAATAAGAGAGGCGGGGCTCTATCTCCCGGGTTAGAGAGCCTGGGGGGTTTTGTAGGTGGGAGGGTGCTCAAGAGCCACGTGGGAACTGAGGAGGTGGTGGAGTGTCTGAAGAACAGGTGACAGGAATGGGTTTGGGGAATGAAGGAATGGTCTGGGAATGCTGGCAGCCTGGGGTTAGGGGAGAGGAGGAGTTGGTTACCAGGTATGTTAACTCATTGGTGATACTGCCTGGAATCACAGTAATAATGACCAACATTTTTGGGGCAGTTACTGTATGCTAGGCCTTGTGCTAAGTAGTTTTTGTGCATTATCTGACTTAAGCCTCCTGAGTTTCCATAACCCCATTTTTTCAGACAGAGAAACTGAGGCTTAGAGAAGTCACATGACTAGAAAGTGATAGACACTCAGCATTGAATTGATATATCAGACCTTGAAGTTCCTGTTAGAGGTTTCAAGGAAGAGTACTTATGTGGCTTTTGCACATGGGGCTGTGTCACTTAATTTCTTCTGTCCCCCTCAGAACTCCTTCAGAGCAATCCCAGGCTTGTGAGTGATGTCCATATATTCCCTTTTCATAGGCTTTGGCTATCTCACCCTGATTGTCCTGGAAGGGGGAACCCTAGGGAGTTTTTCCCCAAGTCACTCCACCCCCCGGATGTTCTCAAGCCCTGTCCCGTTCTCCCAGCCCAAGCCTGGGCCGGCTCCTCCTTCCTCTTGGCGAGGCTCTGGAAATCCAGTGGGAGGCCATTGCTATGGCAACAGGACTAGGCCCTGGCTTTACCTCATCAAATTCCAAGCTGAAGCCAAAGCGATTGAGAAATTAAAGAAAAAAATGTATTCCAGATGTTTACTTTTCATTCCTTATTTTTCCGTGTTTGGATGAGACGGCTCGGAGGGAGGGTGGAGTGGGGCACGGATGTGAAAGGAAAACTGGGGGGGGGGAGAACCACTCCCAGCTGCAGGGGGGAGGGAAGACGGGAGGGAGGGAAGGGTGAGCAGGAAGGGGGAGGTAGGCAGTGGGGCGGAGCCCCAGGTTGGGGAGGAGCGGGTTTTTCCCGTCTCCCCTGAGGTGATTCACGGAGAGACTTCAGACTTTGCGGCCCTCTTGTTCTACTTGGAGTAGATATCTCCAGCGGGCCACCTGACCCAAGGGTGCCTTGGGAACTGTAAGTGGGGTATCTGGGAGAGCTGGTCAGAGGAGGGAGCATTGGGTGGCTCCCCAAAGCTTCTGGACTTCAGGGTTGGGAGACCAGTTGGAAAGGATCTGGGAAGAGTTGAGAATCTGGCTGCTAGGAACCTCCCTGACCTCCTGTACCTCCGCCCCACCAAGTTCCCTCTTCCTGTCCCACACTCTGGCCTCTGCTGGAAAGAGGAGACTTCTTGGCTAAACTTACTGCCAACGCCCAACTCTTTCCTTCTTTTCTCTCTTTCTTCCTGGGTCCTCAGACACCAGGGTCCTCACACCCCCCTGCTTCCCACTTCTCGAGCAGGGTCTGCCGCATGTGATGAAAGTATCTACTCTCAGGGAAAGCTCGGCTATGGCTTCCCCAGCGCCCCGGGAGATGGAGGAGGAGCTGGTGCCTGCTGGCTCCGAGCCAGGTACCCATGGGTGCAGTGTGGGGCGGGGTGGTTGGAAGGAGGGGGAGAAGGGCAGGGGCTACATGCCCTTTCTGTCTTGTGAGGGTAATTGAATGATGGTTCTGTTCAGGTAGGAGGGAAGGAGTGCTAAGAAAGCACGGGATGAGTTTGCAAGGTTCTCAGCCTCTGTTGAAACTTCAGGATAATTCAAGATCATGGATTTGTAGTAGGCATCAGAGCAGACGGAGACCTTTGAGATGCTGTGGGTCTACTTGCATGTTTTCCAGAAGGGGAACTGGGGCTCAGAGGGAGAAATGGAGTGCACCTATGGGAGTTTGCATCCCAGCCTCTCGGTTCCTTGTCTAGACTCTTGCTGTCCAAATGAGTAGGTGACATAGACTCTCTTAGAAGGGTTGTGGCCATGAGTAATTCCATGGTCTTTTATTTGGCATTAGAATACCTTATAGAGAAGGTAGGTTTCTGGTTATGTGTGTTCTTTTTCCTGTAGCAGATTGACTTTTGTTTGACTTAGGTCAATAGTAAGTTTGCATTCCTGATCACACACCCACCAGATGACAGTGGGGAGGTGGATGACAGTGAGGAGGTGCCCTTGGGGTGTGCTGGGGAAGGGGGTGGAGAAACTTAGCTGGGGTGGTACATTATAGTGTCATATAAGGGGAAAGGACTAGACTGGGAGATAGGGGCTGCCTGCATGGTGTGGGTAGGAAGGCATTCATTTATTGGCTCCTTGGCTCTTCGCTCACATTCATTCATTCATTTAATGACAACTTGTGCCGGGTCCATAAGAGGGTACAAGTGGAAATAAGGTGCTGGGTGGGTGTTTAAATAGTTTCTGCTTATAAGAGCAATTGGCTAAACATTTTGGGAATTTGGAGAAGGAAGAAGATGCTTTTGAGATGTGTTTAGAAAATTGAGGAAGGCTTCGTGGAAGAGGTGGCATTTCGTGCCTAGAAGGTTGTGAATGTTCTCAAATTGGAGGGAGGGGGCTGAGGTGGGACAAGAAACATAAGAAGTTCTACTTTCTGGTTCTTCTGACGGCTCCTTCCCCACAACGCTTCCTTTTGGTAGGTGACCCTCCGGCCAAACCCCCTGTCAAGCCCAAACCCCGGGCCCTACCTGCCAAGCCAGCCCTGCCTGCAAAACCCAGCCTGCTGGTGCCTGTTGGGCCTCGGCCTCCCCGGGGTCCCCTGGCTGAGTTGCCTTCTGCCAGGAAGATGAACATGCTAGCAGGACCCCAGCCCTACGGTGGCAGCAAGCGTCCCCTTCCCTTTGCACCAAAGCCTGCAGCTGAGACCCCTGCTGGAGGAGAAGCCACCCAAGAGCCTGGGAAAGAGGAGCTACCTCCTTTGACACCTCCAGCTCGATGTGCCGCCCCAGGGGGCGTGAGGAAGGCCCCTGCCCCTTTCCGTCCAGCCTCAGAGCGCTTTGCA
Organism: Otolemur garnettii; assembly: GCF_000181295.1. Classification (NCBI taxonomy): domain Eukaryota; kingdom Metazoa; phylum Chordata; class Mammalia; order Primates; family Galagidae; genus Otolemur; species Otolemur garnettii. The sequence continues at coordinate 348,083 of NW_003852604.1, read as the reverse complement.
GCCACCACAGTGGAAGAGATCCTGGCCAAGATGGAGCAGCCGCGGAAGGAGGTCCCTGCCAGCCCTGACCGCCTCTGGGGCTCCCGCCTCACCTTTAACCATGATGGCAGCTCACGATATGGCCCCAGGACCTATGGCATGGCCACTGGCCCTAGGGATGAGGATGGCAGGACCCTGTCTAGGGGATGGTCCCAAGAGGGGCTGGCAAAGTCTTCCGCAGAGTGTCAGCAAGAGCACAGCAAGACCCCCGAGGAGAGGTGAGGGGTGGGAGGTTGGGGGGGATGGGGCTGGGGACCAGGTGGTTAGCCCCAGGCTGTGACCTTTACCTTTGGATTAGTTGTGTGTTATGAGTACAGGTGGACCCTGATCTCAGTCAGAAAGCATTCCCGAGCAGATGGTGTTATCATTATGCTTTTCTTTCTTTCTTTCTTTCCCTCTCTCTCTCATCTCTTTTCTTTTTTTAAATTTTTTTATTTTTTTATTTTTATTTATTTTTTTGAGACAGAGCCTCAAGCTGTCCCCCGGGGTAGAGTGCTGTAGCATCACAGCTCACAGCAACCTCTAATTTCTGGGCTCAAGCGAGTCTCCTGCCTCAGCCTCCCAAGTAGCTGGGACCACAGGCGCCCG
>NW_003852604.1:304757-347254 GCF_000181295.1 Otolemur garnettii | reverse complement strand
TTTTTTTTTTTTTTTTGAGACAGTCTCACTCTTGCCCTGGATAGAGTGCCATGGATGGCATCATAGCTCACAGCAATCTCAAACTCTTGGGTTCAAGATATGCTTTTGACTTAGCTTCCCGAGTAGCTAGGACTGTAGGCACGCGCCACCACACCTGGCTAGTTTTTCTATTTTTAGTAGAGATGGGATCTCACTCTTGCTCAGGCTGGTTTTGAACTTCTGAACTCAAGGAATCCACCTGCCTTGGCCTCCCAGAGTGCTGGGGTTACAGGACTGAGCCACTGCACCGGCTAATGTGTGCTTTTTACAGCTGTCATTCTCTTGACAGAGTTGATGCATGTTTGTAGCAGAGATTTGAGATGTATAATATAGAAGTTTATTTTTGGTTTCTTTATACTGAGCTCTGGGCACCAAACTTTGCCACATTGAATCCACTGCTATTTCATTTGTTAAAAGGATATTAGACCCATTTTAGAGATGAAGAAACTGAGGCTTAAAAGTGACTTCACATAACCTCTCAGCAAGTTAGGAGGCAGAGATGGAGTTTGAATTCAAGTCTGTTTGATTCTAAAATCTAACTGCCAGCTCCTGCTGTGGCAGAGCAGTGTGCCAGCTCTGGGGTGGGGGTCTGTGTCAAGATGAGCAGGGCACAGTCTCTGCCAGTGAGGAGGAATCTGATGGGAGAGATAAGACAGGAACGTATCTTGATGCCAGGCCAGCTAGTGCCTGCACACAGATTACGGCTCTTTGGAGATACTTGCATGTGATACACTTCTCTAGAGTCGCTCCTAGTGTAAAGGAAGACTGGCTGCCACTGCTGGGATGGTAGACATAGGACATTGGAGGAAGAGTCTGAAAAGTCTCAGGAGGCGGTCCTCAGGGCATGACTGGTCTCCTGGGCTCTGCTGCTATGAGGGGAGGGGCTGGGCTGGGCAGGAAGCTGAAGGCCTCTGCCCTGCCCTGCCCTGCCTTCTCTCACCTGTAAGTGTCTGTAGGTTTGGCCCTAGAGTTAACCCTTTGCATCAGTTGACCCTGGTCCCAGACCAGGGTGCTGTGAGGTCACACAGCTGCCCAGGCTGGATTCTGCCTTCCATCCCTTTTGGTCCAAGCAACTCTTAAGGGGAACAACTTCAACCTTGCATAAATCACTCTTCCCCTCCCCCATCCCCTTTAGTGTTCTTAGAGAAGTATTGGCAGGATAGCAGCAGAGACCAGCTGTATTCTTTTGGGCTGAAGGAGAATTTTAACCCCTTGTGGGTAGGGGAGGGAAGATTTACCTTTTTGAAAACTGGGGAGGGGTCTGGGCATGCAAGACGCTTTACCTAAAGGAGCTAGGGGAAATTAACCCTTCATGTGCAACTAGGGAGCAAGTGCTATCTCTCAGGGCACTTGCTCTGTGGCTTCTAAGACCCTAATAATTCCAGGAAACGCTCAGGAGTAAATGCCTAGGGTTTTCATCCTTTGCCTGCATTTGAAGTTGCATAAAGAGACTTTCTCCCATTTACTGTGACAGGCTTTAATATTCTGGGCTTTTATTTTCTGTCTTTCTCCCTCACAGGATCCTCCCTTCTGACCTGGCTGTCAATGGAGACCTGGCTAAGCCAGCCAGCTCTGAGCCACCTGCTACTGTGAGTTATCCTCCTGTTAGGAATCGGAATCATAGCTCCTTTAGAGCTGGAAGGGTCATCTAAGATCATCTGTTCCACCCTCCAGATAGTTCAGATGGGGAAACTGAGGCCCATGGAAGCAGTAACTTCCCCGAGGGCTTTTGCCCTGGGACTTAGGTGGCTAAGTGTGGTTCGGGCCGTGAGGCTTGTTATGAACAGTAATGATAATACCCATAACAATTGGCATTGGTGAAGTGCCTGCCTTGTGCTGGATATGTCCCAGGAATGTTAACTAACTTGGTCCTTATGCTAACTTTGGCTGGTGGGCCCTATTAGTCCCACCTGAGAGATGACTGTGTGGCCAAGGGCTCACTGCAGCATCTGCTTCCAGTGCTTTCCGTGGCTAGATGGCCTTTCCTGGGTTCAGAAGAGGGGAGAGTTTCTTGGGGGTTTCCTGTGATACCCCCTCCTTTTTCCACCAGTGTGCTCAGGGGATGGGCAGCCAGCTTTCTCCAGTAACCTAGGCCCAGGCTGTGCTGGCTGCCCTGTGATGGAGACCTGCCTCTTTCCCTTGGCCATCTGGCAAACAGTGACGAAGCGCTTGCTGTGAGCTGAGCGCTGGGACCAGGGTGCCACTGCAGGGGGCAGGGAGTCAGTCACGTGCGTTCATGGCACTGGGCCCTGCAAGTACAAAAGACCTTGGTGTCTTCCTGGTCAGGATGTTTGGATCACATCGAGTGAGGAGGTGGGTGGTAGTGAGGCCCAAGAGGTGATGAGGTCGGATTGTGTTGAGCTTCACAGACTGCTATTAAGACTTTAGCCTGAGTGAGGGGAAGAAACCATGGAAGGGTTAGGAGGGGAGGCATGATGTGCTACTGACTTAGTTATAAAGAGTTACTGTGCTCGCTGGGTTAAGTATCAGTGGCAGGAAGGTCAGATCAGTAGGGACCAGTGTGTTTGTGTGTGTGTGTGTGTGTGTGTGTGTGTGTATGGGGGAGCTGTTGGAATAATCCAGGTGAGAGTGATGACCATGGCTTGGCCCTTGGAAGCAACCTGTGGCGGAGATGGTGAGGAATGGTTACTTGTGGGCAGAATTTGGAGGTGAAGTGGACAGGACTTTTGGATAGACTGATGTGAGGAGAGAGAGCAAATGCAGGATCCAGGATGACTCCGGAGCTTTGGCCTAGCACCTGGAAGGAGGATGTAACCATTTACTGAGATGGGGGCTTCTAAAGGTGAAAAAGGCTCAGGGGAGGTAGGAGGCATTTGCTGAGTTTGAGGCATCTTGCAGACATTTCATTGGAGATGTCAAGTGGGAGGCTAGATAGTCAAGTTGGGCATCCAAGGGAGATGAGCAAGTTAGAAAAAGTGGGGAATTGTCAATGTAGATTGGCTGAGATCACCAGGGGAGTGGGGACAGAGCAGGAGGGAGGGACCCTGAGGCCCAGCAGAGGAAATTGGAAGGAGCAGATGGGGAGATGGGAGGAGAGCCCGGTCGGCCGTGGGAAGACAGCCTGTGGGATAGGAGGTCAGGCGAGGTGATCATCCAGAATGAGATTCAGCTCCAGGGAGGTCATGGGTGACCTTGACGAGTAGTTAGGCAGCACAGGAAAGAGAAAAGTCTATGTGCAGAGAGAGAGAGAGAGACAATGGGACAAGAGGACCTATAGATAGTGAATGTAGACCGTGCTTTCAAGAAATTGGGTGGTAGCTAGAGAGAAATGTGGGGCTAAGTGGTTTTTTTGGTTTGCTTCTCTGTTTTTCTAAGACAGAAGAAATTAGAGCAGTTTGTGTGATGGTGGCAATGATCCAGTAGATCACTGGTGCTGGAGAGAGAGGAGGGGTTGGTCACAGCCATGTGGAGGACAGTGCCTGACTGCTGAGGAGTGCTTGGGCTCACGTGCAGGGAGTGGGGGTGCTGGGGGTGAGGGGGTGGTGTGGGTGTTCCTTGCTGGTGCCCTCTCTTCTCAGGGACAGGAAGCAGGGCTGTCATCTGAAAGAAGATGGGGGGAGGTGGTGGAGGTTTGCTCGGAAGAGTCAGGCGTGACTGGAAGGTGGGAATGCAGTGGGATTCTGGGCAGCCACTGGACTGGCTTGAAGTCAGCGGTGGGTCTGAAGCAAGGCCAGCCATCATGGGTGTGTGCTTTTCTGCAGCCATATGCAGCGCTCAGGTGCTGGGGGAGAGGGAACTGCATCTAAACAGGTTGAACAATGTGATGAAGCAGATGAGAGAATCGAGTGTAGCATAAAGAGCGACTTTAATGGTGGTACAAAGAGAAGTGAGGGCCTGAGGGTGGCTAGTAGGGTGCAGTGAGACGGAATTAGGGTTAATGGGCTATGTTTCCTAGAAGGGCTGAAAATGAGGACGCTGGGGACAAAGAGCTGGGGTGGGTAAGCAGGACTCTTGGGATTGAGATGACACAGAAGTTGTCATTGGTAAGGACAAGGTCTCTGGTGTGACCTTGGGAGAGGATGGGTTGCAGAATCACTGCGGTAGGGGAGGTCAGGGAACAGGATGCCAGGATGGTCACTCTGGCTATGGAAATCACTGTAAATTATTACACTGGTGCTGGAGGGACTTGCAGTGATCCAGGCGCTATAGTTTTCATGGAGTGAGGGGTTTTCAGGGGACAATAACAGGGTAGGTTGTAGTTGGTATAGTTTAAGGGCATGAGCTCTACAACTAGGATATTGTATAGGGGGGAGGGAAGATGAAGAGGCCTTGAGAAGCAAGCAGGATCCCTTTTTTCTGCCCAGCGATGATGTGAGGATGTGGGTGAAACAGTCAAAATTGGAAAGTGCGGCAAGGAAGCGTGACCTCAGGGAAGGCAGAGGTCAGATAGAGCCAGACTTACTTCTTAGGGATAGATGGTGTGGAGCAGAGTGGTGAAGGAGTGGCAGGTGCTTGGTGTCCCTTCCATCCCCTTCCTTTCCCCATTGTAAAGGTCTTGTGCTCAGAGTGCACAAATTTGACCCAGCACTCACCTAGCTCTGGGACATGGGCCTGGTTGGAGGGCCCACCACCAGGACGGTGGCTCCCTCCTGTCAGGTGTTTTTCGCCTGAATTTTGAGGGCCTTCCTCCTTCCTTGGTTAGCCTTGGGACCTGTGTGTATACGTCATGTGCCAGGGAACACCACCTCTCCTGGGAGTGGTTCTGCAGCTGTACTGGGCTTAGCATCCTGCTCTGATGCACACCCTCTTCCTGACACTCGAATGCTGAGATGCCCAGATGGTTGGGCTCCCAATTTTCCTTTTCCCTTTGCAAAACATATGTCCTTGACCCCTACAGCAAGGCCTTTCAGGAGATCTTAGATGAGCTGAGGGGTATGGGGGTGGGGGTTCCAGCCACCTGAAATGGTATGAATGATGCTATGTGAATAAAGCTAGGCGCATTTTTTGGGGGGCGGGGGAGAATGCCTAAAAGGGGACTCTGTGACCCTAAGAAGTTGGAGAAGCCCTGTCCTAAATATCTCTGGGGCCTCCTTGGATTTCCCAAAAGCCCCAGAGATGGGATGACCGTGATGTGTATCCCTAGGTCCCTGAGCTCTGGTTTCCTCTCCGTGGTCTGTGGAGTGACAGCCCAAGGAGGACCTGAGTCGGGGTCTCTGAATGAGGGTGGAGGAGGCTCCCTTGCCCAGCTGAGAGATTAATGACAGCTCTTGACTTCCTCTTGCAGGTTTCCAAGCCCCAGGTCTCCTCAAGTCCAAGTCCTGCTTCAGAGAATGGAGACTCTGGCAGCCCAGGCCTCCATGCTGAAGCCTTAGGCCCTGGCATGGGGCCTCTCCATCTTCGCTTGCCTAATGAGAGCTCTCTTTGCCACTCTCAGCTTCCTGAATCCCAGAGTCTCACAGCTTCTGAGACTTCTCCTTGCCTACCCACAACTCCAGCATCCCCAAGTGCAGCCATGGCTGAAGAGGGCCCCTGTCATACCCCTAGCCCGGGGCTTCCTGCTGAGGGAGCTCCAGAGGACCCCAGACCTAGCAGCCCCCCCCTTGAGGAGATCACAGAGTCCCACAGCCCAGAGCAGCCCCCAGCCTTCTCAGATCGGCCCTGGATTGAGGGGGGTGAGTTGCTGGATCCTGCTCGGACGTTTCCATCTGGGGAGGAAGAGGCATCCAAAGGTGATGCAGCTCTCTGCTCCGGTAGCCGGGCTCAGCGCCGTTTCTCTGAAGGTGTGCTCCAGCCACATGGCCAGGACCAGAAACTGGGAGGCTCTCTGGCTTCACTGCCTCAAACCCAGGGGAGCCAATCAGCCCTGGATTGTCCCTTTGGGGCAGAGTCCAACTGGAGCTTGTCACAGTCCTTTGAATGGACCTTTCCCACGCGGCCGTCTGGTTTGGGAGTGTGGAGGCTGGACTCCCCACCCCCTTCCCCCATCACTGAAGCCAGTGAGGCAGCTGAGGCCGCTGAGTCTGGCAATTGGGCTGTGTCTAGCAGGGAAGAAGGAGTGTCCCAGCAGCAGCAAGGGAATAGGTCAGCTCTGGGGAGGCCAGGAAGGCCTAGTTCCTGGGTGCAGGGGGAGGATTCAGATATCTCCCTGACACAGAAGGGTGATGGAGAGAGTCAGCCTCAGTCCCCAGTTCTCCTTGAAGCCCTCTCTACATCTGGGGGTACACCTGCAGTGTCCTTGCTGCAGGCAGAGGAGAGATATGAAGATCGTGAGCCCTTGGCTGGAGAGGAGTCTCCCCTCCCTCAGGCCACCAGGGAGGCAGCCCTCCCCATCCTGGAGCCAGTCCTGGGGCAGCAGCAGTCAGCACCCCCCGACCAGCCCTGTGTCCTCTTTGCTGATGCCCCTGGCCCTGGGCAGGCTCTGCCTGTTGAGGAGGAAACCATGACTCTAGCTCAGGCCGAGACCACTCAACCCAGGACAGAGGCACAAGACTCCTATAGGGCATCTCCTGAGCCTACGGGCCCAGAAAACAGCTCTCGCTGGTTGGATGACCTCCTGGCTTCGCCACCACCCAGCTCTGGCAGCACAAGGCGGGGAGCAGGCTCTGACCTGAAGGATACACAGTCCCCTGGTGCCTGCTCTGAGGTGAGGATGGGCACAGGTGGGGGTGGCTCTGAGGATGGAGGGCTTGGGTAGGCTTAATTCAACATGGGCTTTACGTGTCAAGAGCTTGGGATGCAGCAGTGAGTGAGGCAGCTGGGGACCTGTTCTCAGGTCTGGTAAAGCTGCACGGGCAGAGCGTAGGGCTTAGCGTGAGTTCCTGTCCTGACTCCAGGCTTGCTGATTGGTCTTGGGAATGTACCCAAGCTCACCACTAAGCTTCAGAGTTATTTCATAATAATCGCGTTGGCCTCCCCCAGTTGTATTTCAGGGAAATGAGATGTGGAAAGCCCAAGGTGCAATGTGTCCTGAGTGCTCAGTGTTCAGTGCTCAGTGTCTGTGATTACTAGAATTCCATTCAAGGCAAAATTGCATAGCCATTTAGAGCGTGGGCTCTGGAACCAGACTGCTTGGGTTTGTCTCCTGGCTCTGATGTTTCTGTGCCCCATGAGACCTTGAACAAGTTGCTTTTCCACCCTTTGCCTCTGTTTCTGCATCTTACAGATGTGGATAACAGTGATAAGTTCTATCTTAGAAGGTGATGGCGGGGATTAAATAAGTTACAACATGCGGAAAGTGCTAAGAATAGTGCCTGGCTTATTTGTAAGTGCTTAATAAGTGTTGGCTTTTACAAATGTGTAACCATTGAGCTTAAGACTTGCTTTGCAGGCAGGCAGCTGAGGCCAGAGGAGGCAGAGCCTTGCGCAGTACCCAGCAAGTTGGTGGCTGGGGCCCGGGCCAGCACTAATTCTCGGCCCAGTGCCCTTTCCCCTACCGGCTGCCTCTGAATTTAAGAGCTGGAGGCCAGGTGGCTTTTGAAATTTAGTTTTCAAACCTGGCCTGGGCTGGGAGGGGCGGGGCTGAAGAGGAGGCGGAGCCGGGGGTGGTGGTGGCTGGGGGCTGGGGGAAGGAGGAGGAGGAGCAGGAAGGGTTAAGACCAAGCTGACTCCTGCAGTAGGTGTGTCTGTCCTGGGATGTGGGTGACTCAACTGGCTCCTGGGCGGGGCTGTCAGAGCTGCAGCTGCTCCAGAGGGAGCAGGGCCAGGGCAAGCGAGAGCCAGAGCCGTCGGACGGGTCCCAGCCCCGTCCCTGTTCCCAGCCTGGCCGCACCCAGCAGCCCTGGGGCGGGCGGTGGGTGGGGGAGTGGGGAACCATGGCCCGGCCTGGGGACGGGGAGGCCAGCATGTCTGTTCTGGAACGGCTGCTGGCCAATGCAGCGCTGAGGGATGAGGCCGGCCGGCTCCGGAGCCCTGAACCCAGGGCTCTCCGGCCTGTGGGGGTGAGTCATGGAGAGTGGGAGGGGGCGGAGTGCAAGAAGCCCTGGCTGGGATTTTCCCCAATGCCAGAGGCTGTCCCTGCTGCCTTCCCTGGGCTGAGGTGAAGGCTGAGAGGCCTTTCTGGAGAGGGCCAGGCAGGGGGCACTTTCCTTAGAGAAGGGTCTGGGGTACCCCCCCAGGGGCTGGAAGGGGTCTGCTTGCCTTGTCTGTGGGAATCTTGTCTTGCAAGAGCAGTTGCAGAGGGGAGGGGCTTTAAATCTTGACCTCTCCTAATTGCAGGTGCACTCCTCCCCCCTCCGATTCCTCTGTGTGGACCTTTCCTCTAGGCAGGGCCAAGGGTTGTAAACATGACCGTAAGATCATCCATGGAGTGCCTATCTTATGCCAGGCGTTATGCTGGGTACTTGGTATAAATGGTCTCCTTTAATCCTCTCACACTAGCCCCACCAGTAGGAATTCTCCTCATTTAAAATTGAGGGCCCTGATGGCGCCTGTGGCTCAGTGAGTAAGGCACTGGCCCCATATACTGAGGGTGGCGAGTTCAAATCCAGCCCTGGCCAAACTGCAACAAAAAAATAGCTGGGCGTTGTGTTGGGCTCCTGTAGTCCTAGCTACTCAGGAGGCCGAGGCAAGAGAATCTCCTAAGCCTGGGAGTTGGAGGTTGCTGTGAGCTGTGACGCCACAGCACTCTACCGAGGGCAATAAAGTGAGACTCTGTCTCTAAATAAATAAATAAATAAATAAATTGAGGGCCCTGAGGCCCAGAGTGGTCAGGTGATTTGGTCAGGGTCACACAGCTTTCTGTCATTTTGGATTGACTCCCTTCCTGATTGACCCTAAGCATTGTTTCTTTGTCTATTCTCTTTTTTTCTGATTCCCAGGGACTCCTTGGCTGGGCCCAGAAAGATCTGCAGAGTGAATTTGGAATCACAGCGGATCCACACCCCAGTGGTTTCAGCTCTTCTAGCTGGTGCCCAAGTGCTACTCAGGACTATAGTCTTGGAGGCTTAAGCCCTAGAGGAGACCCAGGCCTTGGAGAAAGGGACTGGGCCAGCAAGTATGGGGGGCAAGGAATGGGGAAAGGAAACACCAGGGAGTGGGCCAGCAGGTGTGGCATCAACCACGAGGAGGTTGAGGCCAGCAGTGGCCAAGACCAGAGTGAAGTGTCTGCTCCTGGGGGCCTCCCGGCCCGAGACCTGGTTGTTGGAAAGCCAGCCCAGCTTGGCACTCAGCGGAGCCAGGAAGTGGACATTCAGGACTGGGAGTTCAGAAGGAGGGATTCCCAAGGCACTTACTCCAGTCGGGATGCAGAACTCCAGGACCAGGAATTTGGGAAGCGAGACTTGCTGGGTACTTACAGCAGTAGAGATGTAAGCCTGGGGGACTGGGAGTTTGGGAAGAGAGATTCTCTGGGTGCTTACACCAGTCAGGATGATGATGAGCAGGGTCAGGAATCAGGAAGGAAGGACCACCTGGGCAGGTATAGCAGCCAGGATTGCGAGGAGCAGTGCCGGGAGTTTGAGAAGAGAAATTCTTCACTTGGCACCTATGGCAGCCAGGGCACAGAACCTCAGGACCAGGAGTTCGGGAAGAGTGCTTGGACGATGGACTACAGCAGCGGTAGCAGCTCCAGGACCCTCGGCACCCAGGACAGAGGCTTTGGAATGAGAGCCCTGAGCTCTGGGTTCAGCCCTGAGGAAGCCCAGCAACAGGATGAGGAATTTGAGAAGAAGGTTCCCAGCGGTGAAGACAGCCTTAGTGAGGCTAGTGGGGATGCAGGCCGGCCAGAAGAGAGAGATGTGGGGGGCTTATTCAGTCCCACCACCTCCCGGTTGCGGGATGGGGCACCTGGACCCAGAGAGCAGACCACCTGGCAAAATGATGAGGCCCTCCAGGAGGTGGGGGGGCTACAGGAGAGGCAGCAGGCAGGGGCTCAGAGCCCTGGTGATGCCAGCCTGGAAGACAGGGAGAAGGGGAAACGAGGCTGGGCCGGTGAGTTCAGTCTCGGTGTTGCCCCCCAGCCAGAGGTGGCATTTAGCCCACAGCCGCAGGACTGGAGTGGGGACGTCTGTATGGAGGCCACTGAGAGAAGCTATCAGTTTGGCATCATTGGCAATGACAGAGTGAGTGGTGCTGGCCTGAGCCCTTCCAACAAGTTGGGAAGTGGTCACTTCGTGCCTCCTGAGAGGACCACGGCTGGGCCTCTGGACTGGACTGACCAGCTGGGTCTCAGGAACTTGGAAGTGTCCAGCTGTGTGGGTTCAGGGGGCTCAAGTGAGGCCAGGGAAAATACTTTGGGACAGATGGGCTGGTCAGACAACCTGGGGTTGAGAGACGTGGAGCTGGCCAGCCATTTGGAAAGTGGAGGGGCCGAAGAGCCCAGGGGGATTAGAGGTGGGGAGAAGGACTGGACTTCTGATGTTGGGGTGAGGAACAGAGATTTGACTGAGGTGGGAGAAGTGGGTCACAGCCAGGCCAGGGAGAGTGGTGTGGGGCAGACTGACTGGTCAGGGGTGGAGGCCGGAGAGTTCCTTAAATCAAGGGAGCGTGGAGTTGGACAGGCAGACTGGACCCCTGACCTCAGCCTGAGGAACAGTCTTGGAGAGCCCAGAGAGCTGGGGGTGGGCCAGATGGAGTGGGGTGACAGCCTGGGTTTGAGGAATTTGGAGGTGCCCTGTGACTTGGAGTCTGGAGGTTCCCAGGAGCCACGGGGATGTGGAGTGGGGCAGATAGACTGGGCCCAGGAATTGGGGCCCCGGAATCTGGAGCTCTTCGGGGCCCCAAGTGAAGCTAGGGAGCATGGGGTGGGAGAGGTCAGCCAGTGCTCAGAGCTTGGCCCTGGGAACAGCAGTAGCTTGTCCCCTGGCCTGGAGACCAGAGACCTCGTGGTGGGCAGGGAGCTGGGGGTCGGTGAGACAAGTGAGCCGGAGATCCAGGGTGAGGACAGCTCTTTGCCTTCCTTGGAGACTCGCCCTGAAGACACCAAAATGGAGACAGGAGAAGCCTCCGGCTTTGGAACCAGGTAAGGGAACTCCATCCTGGTGCAGGAGGGAAAGTGTGATAGCTATCAGGAAAATTGGAACCTTCCTGAGGGAAGCAGAGAGAGTTTTTCTCAAGAACTTTTAGTGTTTTGGAAACTTGAGACATTTTAAACTATTTTTATTTCTTTTTCTTTTTTTTTTAAATGAAATGACACACAGGTGAGTTCCTTTTTGAAAGGAACCATAATGTTTGAGGTGTTACTCTTTTATAACACCACGTCTTGGTGATTTTGAATTGTGACTGTGCAGGAAGAAATGGTACATGTCACAGCTTGGATGGTTTCTGGTAGGTTCCATGCTTGTACACAGTGGCCATTCCCTGGATCTGTCAGCCCTTAAGCCACAGTTGCTCCTGGGCCATGGAACATGGACGTTTTCATTGAAGGAAGGAGGATTTCATGTCTTCTTGGCCAGGACCACCATAGCTGGGAGTGGACAGTAGCACTCATTGGTTCTTGAAGAGGTCAAGAATTGGTGCTTGTTGCCTGCCCTGTCATAGAGCCCTGGAGAGCATGTTTAAGAACCTGAAAGGTGTCAAGACCTGGCTTTTGGCCCCATGACCTTGGTCTCTGTGTGCAAAGGTACTGAAAAAAACTTTCCAGAGGAACAGAGTGGTAGTTTTACAGGTCCACAGGAGTCTGTCTCATGGGATTTTAAAGCCAGCTGAGATGATTTTGCATCTGGGAAGGGTGCACGAAGGCATTGCATCTATTTCATTGATGTTTCTATCCATTGAGTTATGATTTTATTCTCTAGTGAGTAGAATGTTTTGCCTGTTGTAACCCTGGAGTGGGAGCTTTTCACGGGTCAGGGGGCAGGACAGGGGACTGGTTGGGGACTGTTGGAAGTGGAAGAGGAAGGGGCTGGCGGTAGTGGGTGGAGAGAAAGGGGGACCAGGAAGGGGCTAGAGAGGCTTGTTGGGGGGGGGTGTTGGGAGAGACGTTTGGGATAGAGAAGGAGAAGGAGGGAGCGAGGAAGGTAGGAAAGCTTGAGGCCTGGGGGGTTGCTTGCTGGCGAGACTGCAGGACAGGAAGTGCATAGGTCTAGGGGTTGGGAGGCTCCTATGAGCGCCCCAGACTCCAACTTTAATGTTCTGATGCAGGCTTGGAGTCATGGCTCCCAGTTTCTCTTCCTGGGACTCACAGAACTGATGCCCCGTGCTCAGCCGCACATCTTACCTCACTGATCTTCACAGCTGCCTCGTGAAGCAGGAAAGGGGTTTTTATGCTCTCTTTTGGCAGGTCAAGAGGTGGTGTGACCTGCTCGAGGTGACAGAGTCAACAATACCTCTTTCCATCTTGTTTATATTAACTGCTTTCAGTGGTGACCACTGGGCTCAAGACTTTTTTTTTTTTTTTTTTTTTTTTTTTTGATACAAAGTCTCACTTTGTTGCCCTAGCTAGAGTGCTGTGACGTCATAGCTCACAGCATCCTCAGACTCTTGGGTTCAAGTAATCCTCCCACCTCAGCCTCCTGAGGAGCTGGGACTATAGGCACCTGCTGTGATGCCAGCTAGTTTTTCTACTTTTAGTAGAGACATGGTCTTGTTGTTGCTTACGCTGGTCTCGAACTCCTGAGCTTGAGCAGTCTGTATGTCTAGGATTACAGGGGTGAACCACTGTGCCAGGCCTGCTCAAGACTCCTAAGACTACAAGGAGTGGGACCCACAGCCCTCTGCATTTCCCTTCTGAGGCAGGCAGAGAAGCACCCCGCCGTCTTGAGTTTTGGTCCTTTCATGCCTTTAACATGCCCAGGTTTATCTGGCCATGTTACCGTTTTCTGGCCAATCTTGACTTTACCCAAATTCAGGATTTAGTTGTTGTGCTGAAGTGAACCTTGTGGTATGCAACCGAAAATGTGCCTCTAAGCTGAAAGGAAACTTGCTTTTGAGGGGTTTGTTTGAATTTTACGGTTTTTGGCAGCCTTTTCCAAAATGTGTCCCAAAGAAAACATTTGGAAAATGCTATGGCTGTGCGGGAGACTCAGTGCACATGTTAGCATCTATTTGTACCTTAAAGATGAGCTGTGCAGCGTTTCCCAAACTTCCTTGACTGAGGTCCAAAAAGCTAGTGTTCTCAGCATCTGGCATAGGGAAATTCTACACTATGGAACGTTGCTCTTTAAAGAAAATTTTGGAGGTTCCCTTTGTAATGAGGAAGTCCTAGAGAGTAGCTCAGAGTAATCTGACTTTGGATCCACTTATTAGGTAAGGGGGCTTTGATTCTATCACCACGTTTGTGACCTTGGACAAGTTACTTCTCAGGGCCTTCAATTCCTAATCTGTGAATCGGGAGTAATTTATACCCAGTACTCATAGTGTTTTTGTGAGGACTAAGTCAATTAGTTCTCACAAAACTGGGGAAACTGAGGCATAGAGCGGGAGTGTAACTTGTTGAGGTTCCCACAACTGGTGACTTTGGGTTCTTCGTGTCCCCTGGGGCCCCAGCCTCGTGGTCCTCCCTGGCTCTGTCTGGTGTCAAGGACATCTGCTTCTCTGGACACATTGCCCTGCTTGCGCACTGAGAAGTTTACTTTTTGCGGATCTGGTCCCTGTGTTGCCCCTGCAGCAGTGGTGGCAGGTGGGGGTCGGGTAGAGGCAAGCCTTTAGGATGCTCTGAAGTCTAGACCGGGTCGGGGGACAGGCAGTATAAGATGAGACACGTCCTCTCAGGCCAGGGAACTGTGTTGTGAGTGATGGTCATTAGCCTAGTAACTTGTTACATTTATGAAGTGCTCACCGTGTGTTAGGCACATGTTTCTGCCCACAAACACAGCAAAGTTTAGGTGCCTCAATTTTATAGATGAAGAAACTGAGGCTAGAGTGGGCAAGTAACTTGTGGCCAAGGACACAGGCATAGTGGGGACACAGCCAAGCTTGGCACCCACATTCCTAACCACTCCTCTCACCTGTTCCCCTGTGGGAAGGCCTCTGCTTGTAGGTATTCTGGGGTGAAGGGTGAGGCAGGCTGGTGAGGTTGACATACACTGAGCTTTCCAGGGCTGTCCCCACTCTCTACTTCTCAAGCCCCCTGCCGAGCCCACCAATCTCTCTCCACTGACCTCTGCCCATGTGGCTTGGGACCAGCTCTTGTTGGGAGTGGATTTTGCCAGTTACCTAGTGGGTGTTTCACTTCCTCTTAGCTCGTGGGGCCTGCCCCACCCCAAGGAGAAGCTTTGGGCACGGTCTCTGCAGTCTGGGTGGGGTGCTGCCGCCACCCCTTCCTTGCTGGCATCCTTGATTTTAAGCTGGCTGTCAGGGTGAGCTGGCCCTGGCCCCCATCCAGGGTGCTGCTTGTGGTTCGCCTCTGCTTCCCCTCCCCCTTCCCAGGCTGCTTTAATTTCCATCTGTCAGCAGCTTCTGGAAGGACAGACTGACACGTGTGCCCCCTCCCTGCCCGCTCTTCCTGCTTGATGTTGCTTCACCTGCCTCGGTCTCCATCCCCTCCAGCCTTGGCAGGAACGGCGGCCTGGCTTCCGGGCTCTCCTGTGGTGCGAGTGGGGGTGCGTGTGTGTGTGTGTATGTGTGTGTCTGTCGGGTGTGGCTCTGCTATGCTGGCAGGTGTGGTGGGTGCAAGGTGTGTTTCCAGGGAGTGACAAGCAGACAGACTTGCTTCCTGCCTGAGTATGTGTCCATTTCGGGGAGTGGCAGCTGGACAGTGCATAAGGTGTGAATTAGTGAGATTGTGTGGTGTGCCTGTGTTGTGTCTCAGAGGAGCAGCAGGCAGGGGACCCACGAACTGCACTGAGGTCCAAGGTGAACCAGCCTTGCACTCACTGGGCAAACATTTGCTTAGTCCAGCTCCCGGCCAGGCTCCTAGCCAGGTGCTGGGGACACAAAGGCAAAAGGACCTGTCTTTGCCCTTGAGGAGTTCATAGGCAGTGGGGACAGAGATTTGTGGAACAGAAGCAGGGGCTGGCACCCAGAGGAGCTGAGGTGGCTATGATTGCTGGGGAGGGGACAGAGCAGCATCAGAAGGGGAATTGGATGGAGGGCAGAGGACGTTAAGGGATAGCGTCGGGGGACGTTTTCAGGTGAGGGAGTAGCTTGCTCAATGACAGCAGTGTATGAGGCTGGATAGGCAAGGGGCCAGTACCTGGTTCATCTTACAGAGCATGACTGCCCAGACAGGTGCTCAGGGAGGGGACACACTGACAGCATCGACAGTGATGACGGCAGCAGTAATGATAGTTGTTACTTACAGAGCATGTGTGAGTGCCTGGCACGCTTGTTCCATCCCCCTAGCATCTCAATACAGAGGAATCTGAGGTGTTTATGGGGGAAGGGACTCATCCAAGGTCTCAGGCTGGCCAGCTCTTCCCCTGTGTAATGTGCTGCTCAAGGCCTTGGCCAGGTCCTTGGTGCAGGAGTCTGGGGAAAACATGGGAAGGAGGGACGTGCTGGGGACAGAGGGATGCTGTAATGTGGGCTTCAGAGGAGGGAGATGGGGCCTGGAGGGTGACCTTGTCCTCTGGTCTCTCCCTTTGTAGCCCTGATGGGTGCCCAGCCCGCTCTCCACCCTCTGGCTCCCAGAGCCTGCTGGGGGAGATGCTGGCCCGGCAGGAGTTGGCAGTCTCAGGCCTCAGGGTCCAGCTGGAGGAGGAAGGTGCCACAGTAGGTGCTGACCAAGAGGTGCCTCTGGAGCCCGACAGGGACCCTCTGCCCTCCTGGAGGCCACAGCCTGATGGTGAAGCCAGCTGGTCAGAAGATACGGATGGCACTGGGGACTCTTCAGGGCCTGAGCGGGCTGTGCAAGGTTTGGCCCAGACGCCTCGGCACCCTTCCCGAGGACCTCTGCCCAGCACCCCCAGTCAGGATTTCTCCTTCATTGAGGTCAGTGGGTGGTGAGCCCAGGGCAGTGGGTGGACTGTTGTGGGAACAATGTGGGTGGTAAAGTCAGAACCCCATTTCCGTGGTCTCTGTCCAGGAGGCAGATAGCAGGTTGTGGGCGCATCATGTGAACAAGAACAGGGAGGGATCAGCTGCTGTCGAGGGGCTTCCGTGGGGAGGGGCAGGGCCATAGGGTGTCAATAACAGTGGTGTCCCCGTCATCCGGAGCAGGACACTGAGCTCCTTGACAGTGCCATGTACCGGAGCCGTGCCAACCTGGGGCGCAAGCGTGGGCACCGGGCTCCAGCCATCCGGCCTGGAGGTACCCTGGGCCTGTCAGAGGCAGCCGACTCGGATGCACACCTGTTCCAGGACTCCACGGGTAGGGCCAGCGTGTTATTTAATGACGTCTTTGTCGTCAATGTCTGGGTGTTGGGCCTGGGCTGTGCAGAGGCTGGGGCAGGTCATCTAAGTGTGCTGAGCCTCCTTCCTGGGCCTTGCAGAGCCACGGACTGCTCGGGTGCCATCTTCTGATGAAGAGGTAGTGGAGGAGCCTCAGAGCCGCCGGACGCGGATGTCCTTAGGCACCAAGGGGCTGAAAGTCAATCTCTTTCCTGGCCTGAGCCCGTCAGCCCTGAAGGTACTGCCTGATACTCATCCTGTACACCCAGCTGGCCACCTTGCATCCAGCCTTTCTTCTCTCTGTCCTTCTGTCATTTCCCCAATACTCCTCTCTCCTGCCTCCTCTCCAATGGAGGGCCCTAGAAGATGCCTTTACGGCCTGCTGGACTCAGTGTGCCTAGCAGGTGGAAGGAAGTACAAGATGTGTTCTTGTGTTAGACCTTGGGCAGGGAGAGAAGTGTAGGTATCACTGGGTAGGCACAGAGAGGGCTGTGTCTATTTCGAGAGGGAGGAGTTATTTCCTAATGTGGGGTGGTAGGGCATGGGATGGGGTTTTGGGAAGGCCTCTAGTAAGTATTTGGTCTTAGCTTTGGGGCAGGTATAGGAGTTGGCTGTGGGGAGGCCTGGCAGGCAGAGGGAACAAGTCTGGGAAGTCTGTACTGACATTGTCCAGCCCAGTTTATCTGAATTCAATCCATCAGTATCTTTTTGAGGACCTACTATGTTCAGGACATGGCTCAGCTTGGAGGGAAGTGCATCTTTTGAGTGATTCCACGTTCTTTGCGGTGAAAAGACTGTGCAGGAGATGCCAGTTTGGCTCTGGGGACTTCCCACTCTTGGGAGAAGGCCTGGCCTTCTGTGAATCCTTCTGTTTGATCCTCTGACATCAGTCTGCATCTGGACTTGTCTCCCAGGCTAAGCTGCGCTCCCGGAACCGCTCAGCTGAGGAGGGGGAGCTGGCGGAGAGCAAGTCGAGCCAGAAGGAGTCTGCAGTGCAGCGTTCCAAGTCCTGCAAGGTCCCGGGGCTGGGGAAGCCCCTTACGTTACCTCCCAAGCCAGAGAAGTCCTCAGGGTAGGTGCCCTGAGCTGTGACATTGACTGACCCTATTGTAGTAGCCTGAAAAGAGAGTTCCCCTACTTCATAGACGAGGAAAACCGAGGCTCACAGAGGACCTAGACATAGTGAACTGTGCTAGGTTGATGGCAGAGTTCTGCTCCCTGCAGCCAGGCCCCAGGCTGCCTCTTCTGGTTGGGGGGGGTTTCTGTCCCTACCCTGTCTCCTCATTTTGTTCAGTTTCCCCAGAGTTTGCCTTCTTGATTGACCTTTACCCTCTGCCTTCTAGGTCAGAGGGATCATCACCCAACTGGCTGCAAGCCCTGAAGCTGAAGAAGAAGAAGGTCTGAGAGTCACTGAGGTGAGGGCAGGTGCTTGGACTTGGTCCCAGCTTGGGACCTGGGTGTATGCGGGGCTGCCCTGGAGAACTCAGGAGGCTTGTACCTCCAATCCCCTTGTCTATGTGAGGCTGGAAACAGGCAGGTGAAGCCAAGCTGTAATGACTCAGATCAGTAGAGGGTTTTGTCAGGCCTGGGATGGAAGAGGAGGAATGCTTCCATCCCATCCTGCTTTCCTGTCAGAACACGGACTGTCCCCCATGTTCTGTGTCTGGCCTGAGTGACCTCTGGGGGTACTAACTGGGGGATGTAGGTCCCACCAGAGGCCTTTCTTATGCCTGGGCTCAGCTGTGGGAGCCATGAGGATAGTGGGGGAGAGGAAGCTGGAGCCTTCATGGGGTCCTCTCCTGACCTCTTTTCCTCCCTCCCTACTGCAGGGCCTCTCCCATCTGGCAGTCTCAGGCAGTGCCTGTTCCTGAGGGATCCCCGGCAAGGAGACGGCTGGAGCCCCACCATACCCTAGGCTGCAGCTTCTGTCCCCCTCCACCTCTGAGGAGTGTCTGGGGAGGCACATTTATGCACTTTGTATCACCTCCCCAATCCCTTACCCTGCACCTTCCCTCCTAGCCTTGGTTCTGTCCCTAGTGGTTGAAGGTTTTTGTTCCTTTCCCTTTCTGCTTCCTCCTTCAGCCTCCCTTGGGTTTTCTTTTGATACCAATTTATAGCATTTTTTATAAAAGCCTTTGATTTTTGTAATGGGCAGAGCTCTACCCCTGCCCCAACCCAGGTCTTTCTCTGCCCCACCAGGTGCCCCACAGAGACCAATGACATTTTGCCACTTGAAACAATAAAGTTTTTTGGGAATTGGTGCTGTCCACGTTGTGGGATATGGTCATGGCTGCCCATTCCTCTCATCTAAGGTTGTAGTTAGAAAATGCTCTGCCTTACCTGGGGTTCACTTTGACATTGGGGATGTCATTTCCTTTCTACGCATTGGGCTCAGTGTTCCTGAGTTGGGTATATTGGTTACAGTAGGCTGATTACCAATTCAGATGCTGCACCCCTTGCCCCCCTCAATCTCAGTAGCTTACTTAGCACAAAAATGTTCCTGTCTCACCTGTGGCACAGTCCAGAGTGGGTTGGTGGTAGGGGTTACTCTGCACCTCAAAGTCTTTCAGAGCCCAGGCTCTTTCCCTATTGTGGCTCAGGATCTTCTGGGGCCTTCAGTCCTCTGCAGCATTCTGGAGAGAGGGAGACTTAAGTCCATTCAGGCTGCTAATATAAAATACTGGTTTTGTAAACCAGTATTTTTTATAAAGCAGCATCTGGTTCATAGATGGTACTTTCTCACTGTGTCCTCGTGTGGTGGCAAGAGCTCTCTGGAGCCTTTCAAAAGGCCACTAATCCCATTCATGTGTGCTCCAACCTCATGACCTAATCACCTCCCAGAAGGCCCCGCTTCCTAATACCTCAGGGGTGTAGGATTTGAATATAGGAATTTTGGGGAGACTCAAACGTTCAGACCATAGCAGAGATCCATATTCATGGGCATAATTGTGGGGGAGTGGGAAATGTGGTTTGGTTGTGTGCCTAGAGAGGACTGGATGTTGGTAAAAATTTACCCTTCATGCCAGGGGATTGGTTCCCTTGATATCTAAGGTTCCTTTCAGCCTAAGCATTCTGGAATGTCCCTAAGGCTCTGTCCTTCCTCACCTGATCCCCTGGCTGTTGGCATTCTGTTTTCCCTCAGCCTAATTCTCTGTCTTCCTGGTTTTCCCAGACCCACTGGCCACTTTGAGGACTAGCATCATTCCCCGACGCTTGGGGAAAGGAGAGGGCCCTGTAGCCTTGCCTTGACAGGGGGCCTGAATGGAGCCTCTGAGTTGTGACCAATAAGAGACAACTGAACTGAGACACCCATCTCTTTGCCAGTGCTTCTTAACCTTTTGGTTTTTATTTTTGAGGGGTAGGGGCTATTGATCAAATTTGAGAATTTGACCAAAGTTGTGTACATAGTTTACAAACCAGCCCAAATCCCTATCACTGACTTCTAGGAGTAGGGGCCCTGAAATTGCATTGTGTATTGCAATTTCATGAGGTGTTTATTAAAAATGCACTTTCTTGGGCCTACCCCCCAGTACTCCAGTCTAGGACATGTACCCAGGAATCTGCATTGTGGAAGGGCCCTGAAGTGGAGGGCAGAGAAGGCTGTGGGCCTCAAGTGGGAGTCTGGCTGCACCCCTGGATGCGTCTGTGCCAGTCTTCCCTGGGCCTAGCAGAGCTGAGCTGGCACAAGCTTTGTCCCATTCTTGCCTGCCCTCTCTTCCCCACAGGAGTAGGACTGGCAGAAGCCCAAGCCAAACACTTAAGACTCATTAGGAGGAACAAATGGAGCCTGGGCTGATCCCTGTGCCCGGGCTCTGTGCTGTGGGGGGAGAAGAGGCAGGGCCCCACTTCCGGGGAAGGCAGAGCTAGGTCTTGAATGTGAGTTGGGGTGTCCCACACTCTCCCACGGTGGTTTGGAGCCTTTGTGGGAGTCCGAGAGAGAGGAGTGCAGCACACACAGGCTTTGACTGTAGAGGCAGGTGGCTGATGTGACGTATCTGGGAAAGTAATGTTTTGTGTCCTGCAGCCTTTTTTCAGACCTCATCCGGGGTTCTCGGGAGTGGGCCCAGTGGGATAGGTCTTGGTCTTTTGAGCTTGAATTTGGGTTTTGGAAACAGCTAAGAGTCCCTTGGGTGCCCCTGTTGGGGAATACTTTGGACAGTCAAGCAGGCTGATCAATTCTGATCAAAGGTTGCTTTGATTTATGAAGGGCTGAGTGAGCTCTGGAAGTGTCACTAGAATAAGTGGGGACCACTTAATGTGTTCATAAAAAATTAAACTCTTTTCTACCTGTTAGAAAGCTGAGCTATTCCTCCCGGCATTCTTGTTATAACTCTCAGAGAGAGAAGCTGGTCCCAATCCTAGTACAGTGGAAATGTCCCAGTACCGTATCTCCCCTGGCCCCTGCTTCTCAGGCCCTCCTTGAGGGGATGGCGTGTCCACGTAGGAATTGGACACCAGGATGGCAGAAGATGCCTTTGGGTACTGATTGGATGTGGATCCCAGAGGGCAGTCCTGGGGGATCCCCCATGTTCCTCCTGATCCTGGAGGTGGAACTGGTGTTTGGGTGTGAGAACAAGCTGATCTTTGTCCATGGAGCCCTTGGTATTGGGGTGGTGGCTCTGTCTTCCTCCAGCGCCCTGTCTCCCACATGTGATCCAGCCATCTGCCACAGTCACAGCCTGTCCCCGAGAGAATGAAGGATAGGTGTTCTTCTTTTGGACAACTCTGAAGAAGTGAGCAGATCAGAGTTTATACCTGCTCTGACCCATGCGAGCTGGAGATCCTCTCTGAGTCTTAGCTTTAAAAGAGGTGTAAAAACAGAGAATCTGGGGCAGCACCTATGGCTCAAAAGAGTAGGGCGCAGGCCCCATATGCTGGAGGTGGTGGGTTCAAACCCAGCCCAGGCCAAAAACTGTGAAAAAAAAAAATAGAGAATCTGCCTACCCAGGACTGTTCCAGGTCGGGGTGGTCTGGTTGATGGTGAACTGAGTACCTGAGACAAAGCGCACATTCCTGGCTGGGCTGGTCTTTTGTTCATAGGGTGGGAGCTGAGGGCCACTTGCAGCACTCCTGCCTCTTGGGCCGATAACTCAAAGCAGGCGGACACTTGGATTGGAAGCTGGTGGACAAGATTTTCCTGGGGCTGATACGCCTCTGAGGCCTCTGAGCCAGCAGCGTAGGCTCACCTGGGACAGCCCTTTGGCTGAGGCAGCAGCTGCCTTGGCTCCTGGCATCCCTTCTGCCAGCAAGTGCCGATCACAGGCAGGAAAAATGCTGGCAGGGCTCAGAAGCACACCACCCTCCCCTGGGAGAGTGCCAGTCCCTGGTGGCCAGAGCTGCCTAGGCGCAGAATGATCAAGTGGGCTTTAATTGCTGCCCAAGGAACAACTCTAATACTTTTATTTATATAGCACTCTGTCTCCAAAGGGCCCTGCATCCATTCATTTTTTTCTTAATGTTTATTGAAAAGCAAAGCATATTCATTGTAAGCCACTTAAGAAAACAGACCCAGTTCCTCAGGAGGCTGAGGTGGAAGGATTGCTTAAGGCCAGGAGTTCAGGGCTGTGGTGTGGTATGAGCGTGTCAGTGAATAGCCAGGTACTTGGAATAGACCCTGTGTCTAAAGAAAACCCAGAAAACCAAATAATAATAATAATAATAAAAAGACAAAACTAAGAAAAGAAATTGCTTGTAATCTTACCATCAGACATACTAGTAGCTTTTTGTTTTGTTTTGTTTTGAGGTAGAGTCTCATGCCATCACCCTGGGTAGAGTGCCATGGCCTCATAGCTCACACCAGCTTTGAACTCTTAGGCTCAAGCAGTCCTCTTGCCTCAGCCTCTAGAGTAGCAAGGACAACAGGTGTGTGCCACTATCCCCCGATAGTTTTTCTGTTTTTAGTAGAGTCTTCGTCTTGCTCAGGCTGGTCTCAAACTCCTGAGCTGGTGATCTTGCTGCCTTGGCCTCTCAGAGTGCTAGGATTACAGGCATGAGCTACTGTGCCTGGCCCACCATTTTAAAACAGAATATTCTTTCTTAGAATAGATTTAGATTTACAGAAAAGTTGAAAGGATAGTATAGAGTTCTCCTGTACCCCACCCCCTTTCCTAGGATGTCAGTATCTTACATAATATGGTCCATTTGTTGCAATGAATGAAGCAGTATTGATACTATAGTGTTAACTAAAGTCCATACTTCATTCACATTTCCTTCCTTTCCACCTAATGCCCTTTTTCTGTTCCAGGATCATATCGTGAATATAGCTTTACATTTAGTTATGTTTCTGTGGGCTCTGACAATTTCCCTGACTTGTTTTTGACGACCTTGATGGTTTTGAGAAGTCTTGGTCAAGTGTTTTGTAGAATGTCCTTCAGTTTGAGTCTGCCTGTTATTTTTCTTATGATTAAATTGGGGTTATGGGGTTTTGTAAGACAGGTGAAGTGCCGTTTATCTATAACATTCCATGTATTATATCAAAGGTAAATGCTATCAGTGTGACTTATCACTGTTAGCTGTAGCCTTGATTCGCTGGCCCAAGTAGCGTTTGTCAGTTTTCTCCACCGTAAAGGTGTTCTCTGCTGCACTGTTTATGCTCTACTTTTTTTTTTTTTTGAGATGGAGTCTCACTCTGCTACCCTGGGTAGAGTGCTGTGGCGTCATAGCTCACAGCAGCAACCTCAAACTCGGGCTCAGTCTATCCTCTTGACTCAGCCTCCTGAGTAGCTGAGACTACAGGCACCCGCCACACGCTAGTTTTTTTTTTTTTTCTCCTACTTTCAGTAGAGGTGGGGTCTTGCTTTTGCTCAGCCTGGTCTTGAACTTGAGCTCAGGTGATCCACCCGCCTCAGCCTTCTGAAGTGCTAGGATTACAGGTGTGAGCCACCGCACCCAGCCCATGCTTTCCCCTTTGGAAGGAAGTTACTGATCACTAGCACTTTCATATAGTTACTTCCAGTCTGAACCTATCCCCTTATTCATTACCATCCCTTGAAATGAAAGCAAAGTTCCAATGGGCATTTATTAATTCTTGACACTCGTCAATTTTGCTAGAAGTTGGGGTACCAGCCTTGCTACTTTTATTTCCTTATTTCTGGGGATTTTTGGGACAGAGGCACATATCACCATTCTAAATGGGTCTGTGCCTTGGTATTGTCATGCAGTAAAAACAAAAGTATCTAGCATTCACCGTGTGGCAGGCACTGTGCTAAGTGCTTTCCATGCCTTATTAACCCACCTATGATCCCATGATAGACGTGATGCTACTGTCTTGATGTTATGACTGCAAACTATGATCTGTGGTAGTGAAGTACGAAGCCCAGAGTCACCAGCTTGCAAGTGGCAGAACTGGAATTCAACCCTTGGTTTATGATCCCAGAGCTCAGCATTAAACCAAACTTGACCAGAGTGGTTCAGAGGCAGGCTCCAGGCTGGAATCATAGCTCTTTCACTTACTGGCTCTGTAGGCTGGGGTAAATCTCTTCACACCTTTTTGCCTCAGTCTTCAATGGTGATCATAACACTTTATTCTTTGTAGGGCTGTTGTGAGCGTTAAATTGGTTAAAACAATGCTTGGCTCAGGCTAAGGAGTCAATGAGGGTTATTATTGTTATTACAATGATTTTATCCCATCTGTGGATAGATCCATCCAGGAGAAGCTTTGCCTGCTCTGGGCCTCAGTTTCCCCATCTACAGTAGGGATTAAAACACAGTAGAAATGCACATGGATACTTTTGGCAGGCTGATAAAATACATGGGACAGGCTCGGCGCCTGTGGCTCAAGTGGCTAAGGCGCCAGCCATGTACACCCAAGGTGGTGGGTTCGAATCCAGCCCGGGCCCGCCAAAGAACAATGACGGCTGCAACCAAAAAATAGCCAGGCATTGTGGCGGGCGCCTGTGGTCCCAGCTACTTGGGAGGCGGAGGCAGGAGACTCGCTTGAGCCCAGGAGTTGGAGGTTGCTGTGAGCTGAGATGCCACGGCACTCTACCCAGGGGGACAGCTTGAGGCTCCTGTCTCAAAAAAAAAAAAAAAAAATACATGGGACAACAAAGTTAACTATATGGAAGTACAGTTATCAAACTATTAAAAACCAAATTCTATATGGTAATACATGTACCTTTTCATTAATGTACTAAACAGCAAGATTTAGTGGTAGGCCCAATCATTACTACAATTCTAAGGTAAACAGTGTTTTGAGAATTCTGCAATGCCTGTTATGAACTGTGAAAAATACTTGTCATTATTCTTGCTGACAATGTCTTAGGTGCTCCTCATTCTACCATAGTTTCTTGCCTGTGTTCATAAAGAAAGAAATGCTAAATTTTAGCTACAGATTAGTGAACCTTTTTCTCCCTTAGTTCAAGTTCATAGATGGTTGAATTTTTAACATGGACTGAGGCCACTTCATGCCCTGTGATTTGGAGTCTGATTCTGAGGGGAGAAACCCTGAGGATATCGATCGACCCCAGGACAGGCCTACCCGAGGGCCTTTTAAGCCTTGGCCTCACTTTCCTGGACGGCTCTGTTCCAGATGCTGCAGAGGAGCTGGCTGGCAGCTCCCAGTGCTCAGGAGCCTTTGCCCTCATTGATCAATGGCTGTGGCTGCAGATTTATTGACGCAGCCTTTTGTTTTTGGGAAATAGCCTGTGTTTCTCTTGTTAACCCCAGCCAGCCTGGTCCCAGTCAGGCTGCCTTCTGTGCTCTGGACTCAGCACTGGGTGAGACGGCCCTCAGAAGAGTAACCTTCCCCAGATGAAGGGCATCTTGCGGAAAGGCCAGGAGCTGTGCTGGACCCTTTCATCTAAATGTTCAGCTCATTTGATCAGCTGGCAGCAAAGGAGCCAGGCTTCTAACCAGGTCTGCCTGAACTTCAAAGGCTGTGCTCTCCCCAGGGTTCTGGAAGCCTCCAGCTGGGTGAGTTTAGGGTTTTTTTCTCCCCAAGATGCACACACGCCCCCTCCCCTAACCCTCTGCAACACACATACAGGCATAACACGCACACACGCAATACCCATTTCTGTGGATTTGTAGACAGCTCAGGGCTAGTTTCACCTAGTGCGAGAAGGAGCGACTGACTCCAGCTTCAGGGTGCGGGAAAGGTGGGAAAGGCCTCCCGCTGCTTAAGTCTGCTTTTTCTGCCCCTGCATCCTGCATTGTTATCACGAGCAACCCAAGTCTCTGGGTTAAGCCTTGCCCTTTCCTGGGCTCTTATTTTAGAGGACAGATGCTCCTCAGCTTACTATAGGGTTTTATCCTGATAAACCCACCAGAAGATGAAAATATCATTAAGTTGAAAATGTTTTAGTATGTGTGCACCTAACCTACTTGATGTGGTAGCTTAGCCTAGCTGACCTTGAATGTGCTCAGAACAATTATATTAGCCTACAGTTGGGCAAAGTCACCTGGCAACATGGTACACTTAGGGGTATGGGTTGTTTACCCTCCTGATCTCTTGGCTGACCAGGAGCTGTGGCTCCCTGCCACAGCCCAGCATCCAGAGAATATTGATCCATGATGTATCACTAGCCCAGGTAAAGATCAAAATTCAAAATTTGAAGTGTGGTTTCTATGAATGCATATAGCTTTTGCATCATCTTAAAGTAAAAAAATTCTAGGCTGAGCTGTTGTTGTAAATCTGGAATCATGTGTGTACAATCTCTTAAGGCAGTGACCTCACGGCCGTTCGTAGTGTTTGAGCAGAGGTGCAAGTGGGTGTACTGAAGGGAAGCTATGGGTTCTGAGGACTGAAGACTGTGCCAGGGGATGCCGAGGCACTCAGCAATGTCCCCAGTTCAATTCACTCCTACAGATGTGCTATGGAGCCAACTGTCATCAGTGATGGAGATGCAGAGATGAGTCAGGGACGGCCCCTGTCTCTAGGCTCAAGGTCTGGCAAGAAGGTAAGGCAGAATAGAATGCCATAGAGATGACAGTGGCCACATAGTACAGTGCAAGCCTTTGCAGAGCAATATGCTGACTCCGTGGCTTGAAAGGACATGTCATTGAGCAGTTAGCAAGGAAAGCCTGAGAGGTGGAGCTTGCCAGGGGTTCAGAGGAGGAGAGAGGAAACGGTAACACTCAGAAGATGGGAGTTGTGTTAGTTTGTTGGAGCTGCTATAACAAAATATCACAGATTTAAGCAACAGAAATATATTTTCTCATAGTTCTGGAGGCTGGCGGTCCAAGAGCCAGCAAGATGCTGGTGGGTTTAGTTTCTGCTGAGGCCTCACTCCTTGGCTTGCAGACGGCCACCTTCTTGCTGTGCCTTCCATACTGTTTCCTCTGAGCATACCCATCCCCAGTGTCTCCCTGTGTGTCTAAATTTCTTCCTATAAGACATCAGTCGGAATGGATTAGGGTCCATCCTGATGGCCTTAACTTAGTTTAGCTCTTTTATGGCCCTATCCCCGAACTTAGTCACCTCTGAGGTCCTGGATATTAGGACTTTCATATATGAATTTTAGGGGAACACAATTTAGCACATAATAGGAGAGGAGCTGACTGTGGAAGAGGGGAGAATGGGCCCGGGGTGGGCAAAGCCAGATTGGGAAAGGCCTTGCCTGTCAAGATTGGGCCTCACAGTTTAGGATTTAAGGTGCTGGCTCCTGGTTTGAACCTCAGTAAGACCCTTGGAAAGCAAAAGCATCTCTTCTTCCTGTTGCCAGAGCTCTGGTATTTTTGGGAGGGGTGAGATCTCAGGCCCACAGGCTCCAGGGCTGGTCATCTGGGCCACACCCCAAGAAGGGGCTAACATTGGCCCTCTGCCTGGGCTCTGTGGAAAATCCTCACCCAGCTGGCTGGATCCCAGAAGCTTATCAATTGGAGAACCTCCCTGCCTTCCAGAAACACTCATTTGGATAGACATGGTTGCATAAAGTCCACCCTAAGTAGAGTCTGATGGTGAATAGAGAGAAAGATCCAAGGAGGAATACAATTCTGCCTTTAGCATGGTCCCTCATTACCTGGGGAGCCTGGGCCCTGCCGTGGGGCGTGGCCGGCCTTCCGGAGGCACCACACTGCCTCCCTGGGGTGCGTGTCAAGTCCCTCTACCTCTCTGCTTCCTGCTTCCCACTGCCATAAAAGGAGGGCGTGGCCTTCCCCATATGGCACTTTTGGATCCTGGCATTGGGAGGGCAGTGGGGGCAGAAGGGCAGAGGAGGGTGAACAGGCCCCTACCTCCTAGAACCCTGCTGACTCCAGCCCTTCACCCCCCACCCCTCCATCCATCTGCTGAGAGGAGAGGAATGGAGAGGACTGGGAATCTGCTTTCCTGGGGCATGCAAATCTAGCTGGGTAATTTTTTTTTTTTCAGTTTTTGGCGGGGGCTGAGCCTGAACCTGCCCCCTCCAGCACATGGAACCAGCGTCCCACTCCTTTGAGCCACAGGTACCACACTGGGCAATTCTTTTTAAAACTTTTTATTGAGGTGGAAAATGCATAGTGTGGTCAGTGCATACATTTTAAGTGTAGAGCTTGATTAATTTTTTACATAGGAATGCATTAGTATAACCCCTCTGGGATTAAGATCTAGAACATGCCAGAAGTCCAGCAGTGAAGCTTCCTCCCTTGTGCCCCTTTGCTCCCCACCCCCAGGTAACCACTGTTCTGACTCTAGTCTTTCCTTGAGTGCTGCGTAAGGAAATCCCGCAGCATGCGCTTCTTTGCATCTGGCTTCTTTCTCTTGTCATTATGTGTGGGAGATTCACCGTGGGATTCTCTTGGAAACTGGTGGCTGGGTCAGGGAGGATCGATCCTCTTTCAGTCTCTTTTATGAATGCCCCTGAGTCTGGCTCCTCCCTGGAAGTCAGGATGTGAAAGTTGTAAAACGTATCATTCAAATTCCTCTGTAACCCTGATCTTATTAGTCGGAACCCTGGTGTTTGGAGCACTGGCCACCATGCAAGAAGTCTCAGTACCCCAAGGCCACGATGCTATGAGGAAGCCAAGCTTCATGGAGCCGTCACAGGTGGGTACTCTGTTGTCAGTCCCAGCTTTGGGTCTCCCAGCACGAGTGAATGGGCTCAGAGGACTGAAGGCCATGCCATCAAATCATTCCCTGCCTTCAAGTCTTTACGATTGAAGCCCAGACATCACAGAACAGAGACAAGACATCCCTCCATTCACCTTGTTCAGCCTGTGTCCTGCCCAAAACCCTGGCCCACAAGAGTACTGGCATGTAATAAAATAGTTGTTTTAAAATGCTAAAGTTTGGGAATAGTTTGTTACGTAGCAATAATAATGGAAAATAGAGTGGGAAGTGGCTGGTTTTTGGAACAGCTCTTGCTGGGAAATGACAGGAAAATCTGCTGTCCTGAGTCTACTGGCTGCTTCACAGCCTGGTCCCTCCCTTGTCCTCTGGTCCTGTCTTCAGAGCTTCTCTTATCTGTTTTAGGCCAGGTGTCAATTCTCTGCCCTCTCTCCAGAGAGCAAAAAACATCTGGTAAAGATGGGATTCCTCCCATGGATTTTGCCTCCCCATCAGGGTCTACCGAAGAGGGGGGCAAGTGGGATATTTGGGGAGCACAGTCAGCCTCTGGAATGTGCAAGTAAATTGTTTAACACAGCCCCAGGCACATCATGCTCAAGTGATGTGCTTATCAAAAATACCACCCTTCTCTTCTCAGGCCACATGTCTGTCTGCAGCTTCTCCGTAGGGACACCACTCAAGGAGAAGGGCTTTGGGACTGACCCTTAGAACTCTTTCCTGAGGGTCCAATTCTGTGTCAAGCTCTTTACCTATGAAATGTCATCTTGGCTATATGGGATAAAATGACATTTAATACGAGGGTGGGCATAGTGGCTTTGCCACTTGCTAGCTGTGTGACAGTGGAGACATTGCCTTCCTTTCCTGAACCTCAATTCCTCTTGTGTCTTAAAAAAAAAAAAAGGTACAATAGTGCCCAGTCCTGGATTCATCCAGGGCTGCAGAGAAAATGAACAGAAATAATAATGCATGTACAGCATTTGTCCATAGGAATCTTTCAATAACTGTTAGCCAAACAAAAACTAAGGGGAGGGGAGGAGTGGAGGTAGCTTCTGTGATAGGCATTATTATTGAATTTTTAAACAGATAAATATAGGCTTGAGGTCAAAGAGCTAAGAGATGGAAGAGTCCTGGTGCCAACTTGGTTCTGTTTGTTGCCAAGGCTTATTCTGCTTAGAGCAGGTGCCTGTGGGTCTGGAGCCCATGAGTGACCTTGCAGAGTCCCCCCCACCCCCCCAACCTGGTCTCACAGCCACGCCCAGGCTGGTAGAGCTGTGTCATCTCCTTGGGACACGATGTCAGCCCACTGTAGTGAGCCTGGCTGTGCCGCCTGCTGCCGAGGAGCAGCTGCAGCTACTGAAAAGCCCTCTGGAAATGGGGGTCTTGGCACAATAAAATGTCCCTGCCTTCCAGAGGTCTCATTTCATTTTTATTTTTGTTTTCTGCAATCCTCCGTACTGGTGGGAATGCGGGGACTAGGACAGTGCTTTTGTCTCAAGCAGGTGTACGAAGAAGAGTATGATTTGATTTATTTTATTTTATCATTATTGTTATTATTATTGAGACAGAGTCTCACTTTGCCAGGGTGTTGCAGCTCACAGCAACCTCAAACTCTTGGGCTCAAGTGATCTTCTTGCCTCAGCCTCCCAAGTATCTGGGATTACAGGCCACAGCGCCCAGCTAATTTTTCTATTTTTAGTAGAGATGGCATCTCGCTCTTGCTCTGGCTGGTCTTAAACTCTTGAGCTCAGGCAATCCACCTGCCTTGGCCTCCCAAGGATTACAGGCATGAGCCACTGTGCCCGGCATATTTTTTAACAGATTTATTGAGATATATAATTCATCTGCCAAATAAATCACGTATTTAAAGTGTACAATTCAGTGGCATTTATTATGTTCAGGGTTGTGCAATCATTAACCCAAACAGCAGAGGAAGGAAGATTTCATCACCCTGTAAAGACATCCTTTAGGTATAATCCTCCGTTTCCCGTGCCTCCCATCAGCCCTAGGCAACTGTGCATCTGCCTTCTCTCTCTATAGATTTGGCTGTTCCAACCTTTCATATAAGCGGAATCATATAACGTGGTTCTTTGTGACTGCTGCTTTCACGTAGCATCATAGTTCCAAAGTTCGTTCATATTGTAGCATGCAGTAGTATTTCATTCCTTTTTATTGGCAGATAATGTCCCATTGTGGCTATATCATGTTTGATTTGGTGGGTGTTTGGGTTGCTTTCGTGTTTTTGGCTATTATGAGTCATGCTTTAATGAAAGTCTGTGTGCATGTTTCCGTGTGGACATACGTCCTCAGTTGTCTTGCGTATATACCTAGGAGCAGCATTCCTGGCTCATATGGTGATTCTATGTTTAAGCTTTTGGGGGAACTGCCAGGCTGATTTCCAAGAATTTGCACCCATTAAAATTCCTCCCAGCAGTGAGCGAGGGTCCTGATTTCTCCACGTTCTCACTCACACCACGCCTGTCTTGTTGATGCTAGCCGACGTCGTAGGCTGTGAAATGGTGTGTCTTTGTGGTTTTGCTTTGCAGTTCTTGTTGGTAACCTTTCCATTTGCTAATTATTGGCTTTGGATATTTTCTCCAGAAAAAAGTCTGTTTAGACACTTTGCTGAGTTGGCTTTTTATTGTTGGGTTGACAGGGTTCTTTATATATTCTCCATACAAGTCCTCTGTGCTGTTTATTTTTAAGGATCTTTCAGAAAGGCCATTTGAAACTGCCCTATTCCTGTGTGTACTGGCTGGAGAACTGCATGAGAAACAAATCATTGGCCTTTCCCTTGAGGAGGAGCTGACGCCCCCTTGGAAGCAGCCGCTCACATACCTCCCCAGTGCTGAAGAAAACAGATGGCGCCTCCTGGTTCCCTTTTCCCTCATCTGGCTTTTCAGCTTTGCCTAAATCAGTGGGTCTCAGGTGGTGTGGAGCGAAGGCCACATCAGTGTCAACCCCTCAAGCCTAGCCCACCCTCAAGAGTTGGGCTAGGCTCCCAACTCCTCCACCACTTTCTTTTGAAAGCTGTTATCCTAAAAGCAGCACTTTTGAGAGTAACACTGGCATGGTACAAAGTGGCCCCTGGGGGGCAGCAAAACTGAGATGAAGGCCCCAGGATAGCAGGACAATGGCCTGTGCTGATTCTTAGACAAAGAAAAGAACATTCCCTTCTGCAGATGGTCCGGTCGCATGAGAAGCCGGGTTAGGTGGTCAGGTTGTTCTCTGGCTGAAGCCAAGCGTGGAAGGGAGCCAGACATGATCATGCCCTGGGGAGCAAGGAAGGGATAGTGGCATCCTTTTGCTCCCAGAAATATCTTGGCAACATCTTTCAATGTTTATTAAGCTCTGATGTTGAGCCAGCACTGTGCTAAGCATTTTCTATTTCTTATCTCATTAAATCCTCACCATAACCTCATGGTTAGTTCTAGTCCATCCTTATTTTCCAAGTGAGGGAAGTGAACCCAGATAGAATAACTTGCCAGCTATCACCCAGCTAGCAGGTGGCAGAGCTGGGAATAAAACCCAGCCTGTCTGACTTCAACACCTGCACTTTTAAGCCCCTCCTTCTTGGTGCACAGAGCACCCAAGCTTTTCAATCCAAATCCTGTCGATGTTTTTTTATTCACATTGTCAATTTCCATAGAAATTTGCATGGGAGGCACTGAGCTGCGGAAGAGCCCTGAGCACAGATTAGAAAATCAGCCCTGAGAATTACTCCAGTGGGCACTGGTTTTGGGTGACTTTGGTCAATTACATCATCCTATAAATTTCCTTACCATACAATGGAGATAGCACACCTACGTCAGAAGGTTATCTCGAGGGTTAAATGACATGATTGCTGTGAGTAAGATTTGCAAACCCTAAAGTTTCAAAAAGTCAGGGGTTGTTATTCTTATTACATTGTTCACTTAATTCAGGTCAAATCCTGTAATTAACAGTCCCAAATCCAGATAACGAGAGTTCTGAGTCTTAGCCAAGAGATTTAGTGTTGGCTCACTTCTGAGCCATATTCAAGACAATAGAAATGAGGTACCACCC
Source organism: Otolemur garnettii (assembly GCF_000181295.1). NCBI lineage: Eukaryota > Metazoa > Chordata > Mammalia > Primates > Galagidae > Otolemur > Otolemur garnettii. The sequence goes on along the minus strand of NW_003852604.1, from coordinate 315,021 downwards.
AAGCTTTGGGTTTTGGAGCTTTGTACTTGGTTAATCCTAGAATCACATCCATTCCTTCCTGGTCCCCAGTGACCAGCCTGGATCTTGGCCATTTTGAACACATCCCCTCCATTCTCGGTGACTGGCTGAGCGGAATGAGCCTTTATCTCCTGTTTGCCCCTTGGCAGAAGCGGTGTGGGTGTTTGTGGCAGAGAGATAGGATGTGTTTACCAAGTGTCCACACAAGTCTTTGGTTGGGCTGGTGAAATGTGAGCAGAAATGACATATGTCCCTCCAGGCTGAGACAACTAAGAGCCTGTGTTCCTCTTCTATCTTTCCCTTCCCCTATTGGAGGCCACTTTTAAGATGCAGGAGGACGTTCTACCCACGTCAGTCTGTGATGTGAGCAAGACCTAAATCTTTATTTTGATAAGCTATGGAGATGTGGTGGCTTATTTGTTTAGTGTAGCTTAATGCTACTCTGACAACTGTATTTCCTGCTCTAAGTCTACATAGAGAGCAGGAGATACATTTTCTTTCCCTACACAGAGGGAAGGAGAGTCTATGACCCTACTCTAGGCAGAGCAGCAAGAGAAAAGACAGACATGTTAAGGGGAGAATGAGAAAATTGGTGCGGACTGAGCTGAGAATCCTTGTTCACAGTGGCCTGTCCCATAGTGGTTAAGGTCGCACACTTTGAACCAAGCTGTGTGTGCGCCTTGGACAAGTTACTCTCTCTGAGCCTTGGTTTCCTTCACTCCAAGTTGTAGACAATAACGGCAAACAGACTGTGGAGTTGTGAAGATTGATGAGTACTTAGCTGGGAACCTGTGATAGGGCAAGTACCTGATACAAATTAGCCATGTTAAATATCACTCATTGTTAAGGATAAAGGAGGACTGGGGAACTGAATTCCGGACAAGGGAAAGTGCTTTCATTATAGCAGTGTGGAGCCTGGGATGGTACATATGGAAGATGTAGAGATGGGGCTTCCGAGGACACCTGGAACCAATTCTTGTAGCCTTTATTACGTCCCTCCATCCTTCCCCATCCATCCTTCCATCCTCCCCATCCAACAAACTAAAGAAAAACTTAATACATATCATTCTCTGAATCTTCAAGGGAGTCTAACTTACACAGCCTGAAACACTAGGGTTATTGGAGAAGTCCTTTTGTGGTCCTGCTGCCTCTTTAACAGGAACTAGAAAAAAATAGAAAAATCAGGAAAGGAGCCAAGGCCAATGACGTCTTGATAGGAAGGGCAGTGACAGGAAGCCAGCATCAAGGCTAAGTGCTTCTCCTGGGCGGGTCCTCCCTGTGTGAGTAGCATGGTGGGAGGAGTGGGGGACTCTCCAGCCCAGGTACCATAGTCAAGGGGTCTTGAGCGGCTTGGTGGGAGGAACCATGAGTACCCAGGTACCATAGTCAAAGGGTCTCCGGCTTTCAGGCTGCCAGGATTCTGGGCTGGTACAAGGAGAGCAGGATGGTGGGAAGCAGGTTGTGCTTCACTCAAATGAGAGCTCAGAGTCTTAGTGACTGGAAGGCACCATTGTGAGCCTCTAAGGCCTGTTAGGAGCCCCAGTGAACAGACTTGTAAAGATGGGTCAGAGTGAGCATGGTGGGTTCTGTGTGCTCAGCATCCATGGCCCTCATTACTGAGCATACTCCTAATGCATTGGTTCAGCAGGGCCAATTTCATTTCCTGCATCAAGGCTGGCTGAGTGACCTAGGCCTCACCAATCACAGTATCAATTCTTTTAGGCCACTGTGATTGGTTCTGGGTGAATATATGACCAAATTGGTCCCATGGGATCCTACTGATGAACTTTTGTTTAAACCACTAAAGAACAGAATTTCTCTTTTCAGTGGACTCACAGTTAGAAGGATATGCCCCCGAGCATTTGGAAGCAAGCAAGTATAGGGAGAAAATCTCTCTAAGAGCAAGGCTAACACAGCAAAGCATAGTGCTGAGAATAGGACGGAGGCCATTTCCTGATGCCATTGTTTGTCAGCTTCTGGATCTCACCATACCTGAAGGTCGCTGGACTTTTCAGTTATTTGAATGTCCTGATTGATACATGGGCTTGGTTCTCCAAAGCCTTTGGTTCTCCAAAGTCTTTGGCCCTCTGAACACTATGAGGTGGGGAATCTCACCACCAGGATGCATGTCCACTTTCCCCTCTTACACTCTCCCATAGTTCACAGTGGACAGCTTACTCTGCACCAGCTTCTGAGCTATGCTACTGGGGTAGAAGAATGCATGGGACTTGGGCCTTATCTTCAAAGAGTCACAGTTTATAGGGGCTGACACACATAACAAGAACAACTCAGTATAATATGTGCAGAGATAAAATAAAAACTTAGTGTCATGGGAACCAAGAGCAGAAAGGAAACCTGAATCTCAGAAGGAGAAGAATGTCAATTAGGGCTGTTGAGAGGAGGTAATACTCATTCAGTCATTCAACAGGTGTTTACTGATCATCTACACTGTGCTGTATACTGTGCTAAGCACAGGGATGTGGTGGTGACCACAAGCAGATACGGTCCCTCACCTCAAGGGGCTGATAGTCTAGGGGAGAACAAGTGCATCAGATTTCTCAGAATAACCTATGGGGGCAGAGCAGAACAGGATGCTATGTGAACAAGTGACAAAGGAACCAGACTTGGCTTTGGGGTTTAGGGAAGGCTTATCTCAGGATGAAGTGCTTCAGGTGATGGCTGAAGGAGGAGCAGGAATTAAGTAGGTCAAGTGGAGTGAGTGTGGAGGTGAGAAAGCCTCCTCAGCAGAGGAAACAGTGGAGGGAAGGAGTGAGGCCCAGGGAAAGAGCTAACAAGACCCATGTGTGTGCAGCACAGAGAGGAGAAGGGATGGTGTGAGACGCGCCTGGAAAAACAGACACAAGTAGGGCTCTAAGGGCTCTTTTGTTCCTTATGGCTTTTTGGTCTGCCTTTGAACTGGATCTGAAAGGACAAGCGAGAGAATGGCAGGCCAGGAGGAGGAGACAGCACATGCAAAGGCAAAGTAGTAGGAAAGTTAGAGATCAGCATGTATCTGTGTGCTGGAGCCCCAGGGAGCATCCCGGGGCCAGCCCATAGAAGACCTTATCTGCCCAGCTAAGGCTCACGATGCTCTCTTGCTGGTTTTTGCCTGGCTCCCCTCCCCACCCTCTGCTTGTTTCTCATAATACACCTCCATATCTCCTCTCCCTCTGGGTAGTAATTCAATGAACTCTTGCTGCAAAACAAGCTATCTCAAAGTTGATGGCTTAAAACAGTGGTTTATGATTTCTCCTGATTCTATGGGATGTGAATTTGGGTAGGGTTCAGCTGGACGGTTCTTCTGGTTGGCTGTATTCACTCACTCAGTTGCACTCAGCTGGAAGCTGCCCTGAGATGGAAGGTTCATGAAGGCTTCATTTGTGTATCTGGCACCTTGGTGCACTTCCACATGGCCCCTGTCCTCTCCCTGTGTCCTTATCCAGTGCTACATTGGGCTTCCCTAGCATGGCAGGATCACGGTGCCTAGATTTTTACATGGTGGCTGACTTCTAGAAAAAGGAGGCATAGCTGCTAGTCCTCTGGGTCTGGATTCAGAACTGGCACAATGTAATTTCTGCAATATTTTATGGGTTAAAACAATCCATAAGAGCAACCATGAAGGAGAGGAAAAAGAGACCTCGCTTCTTGAGGAGTTGTGAGTGAAAGCAGAGAGGGAAGGAATCTCTGGCACCATCTTTGGAGACTATGAAATATATTCAGATTCTCTCAAACTTCATCTGCATATTCACTGGCCAGGCTGACCACTCACCTTACTCCTCCCAGGATTCTGCTCTAAGCTCTCCAGGGTAGTGGTCTCCTTCTCTGGTTATTCTGCCATAATCTAACATGGAGAAAACAGGGAGTGAATCAGGCAAATCCATGAATAAACTCCAGTCCTGCCATATGCTGGGTGGGTCACTTGACGGGTTTCTTCACCTCTCTTTGCATAAGTTCAGCATGAATGAAATGCTGGTGTGTGTGTCTGTGTGAGACAGAGCAGGGTGTGTGGGGAGAGAGAGATGGAGAGATTTGGCAACCATTTTTCTTTATTTTTCTACTCAGAGAAAAGCTTTGGTATTTATTTTATATAATCATCAAAACAAATAGGATGAAGCATCTGGATGTTTAGCTGAGAAGTTGGAACCCATAACTCTTAACCCATGCCTTCACCACTCACCATGGCTTTTATATCACTCTGAGTATCATTTTCCTTATCCATAAAATGAGAAAATTTGGATACAGTCTTGTGCAGAGGGAAGACAACATGAAGACACAGGAAGATGGTGGCTTTTTATTAGTCAAGGAGAGAGGCCTGGAATAGCCCTCTCCCTCACGGCCCTCCAAAGGAACCAAGGTGCTGACACCTTCATCTCAGACTTCTGACCCCTGGAATTGTGACAAAATAAATTTGTATAATCTATTCTCTGGTACTTTGTTACGGCAGCCCAAGGGAGCTAATGCGAGATGATAGAGGGAGGCACAGAGAGATACCTGTGTCTCTCCTGCCAGAAAGCTGCTAGGTAGCTCATCCCCACCTCCTGCTGTCAGCCCCCTGAGAGGGGAGCGGGGCCTGCATTCTCCTCTCCTTGGACGTAGGTGATGGGGGGAAAGAGAGGGAGAAATAGAGAAGGCCTGGGAACAAAGGAGCTTTGTCCTCTTTCTGCTTTCATCACTCATACTGGGTTGTGGGGGGTGAACGGTGACATCTCTCAAGCCAGGCTGGAGTCGGATGTCCTGGGTTCCCATGTCCTAAATCCCCTGCTCCTTGGCTGTGTGACTTTGGGAGAGTTACTTACCTTCTCTGTGCTTCGTTATCACTACAGTGGGAACGATACGTGTTTCTACCCCACTGGGTTATTGAGGAGATCCAGGACAATGCCTGGTGCACAGTAAATGCTGTGCAGGACTGCTAGTACTGGGATTATTCTCCTCTCAGATCATCGCTCTTAAAGTGGGAGGGAGGTTACTGGCCTCCTGAGGTCATGCCAATGCCAAAACAGCCTTGAGGATGAAGGAGCGTACTAGCGCTACTGCTGAATTATTGCTTGGTTCAAGTCCTAGCTCTGCCATCCCTTCAAGAAGTTCCATGACCTTGGACTCTGCTGACTCCTTTGAGAAGTTCAAATGAGATGGTGATTTTGAAATCCATTTGTAGAACCGAGAAGCCCCATACGAGTGTGAATTTATACATACATCCCCAAAACTGGAGTACGGGCTGATATTTGTGTGTGTCTACCATTGTCTGGCACTGGGTTCTAGGTGTCTTACTGTTTTTCATTTAGTCTTTACAACAGCTCCATGAACTTTCTCTGTAATCTCCCATTTTGGTGAGAAAACTGAGGATAAGGGGGGTTCAGTAGCTTGCCCGGGGTTACCAATACACAGTGGAGCTGGGATTTGCATCTGAGAGTCACATCAGTGTGCATGTCCTCAATCCTGTGGGCAGTGCTGTCCAGGAAAATGTTCGAGATGATGGAGCTGCTCTGGAGCTGCCTGTCCAGTACAATAGCCTGTGGAGCTAGGACGTGCCGAGGAACTGAATTTTTAATCTACTCTAATTTAAATTAATTAAGATTTAAATAGCTTTGTGTGGTTTGTGGCTACTTTATTGGATAGGCACAGAACTAGGCTGTGCTTCCTCCTCATTTGTGCAGTAAAGCTAAATTTCAGGCAGCAGGGGGCTTCTCCAGATCCTCACAGGTACCGGCCACAGAGCTGCTCTTGGCATTAACCCCAGGCTTCAAGCCAGGCTGGGCTCTTCCCCAGTGAACCTGTAAAGCACAGGCTGTAACTGCCCGTTCCTGGGAGGTAACAAAAGTCCGAGAATTTTTCCTGTGGCAAAGATCAGACCTGCCTGTTCCTGAGGGGAGGTGGCAAGACCCTCCACCCTTGCCCTACTCACCCCCTCACTTGGGCTCTGAGCTCTGTGGCCTCTGCAGGGTGGAGAGGCTGGACTGGAGGGGAAGTTGAGATGGTGCATGCCTGCATTTCCTCTCTGAGCTGGAAACTGAGCTGGCAGGCATTCAAGATTTAATTAGCTGAAATAACTGTGCATAATAATCCTTAAAATGATAGTGGTTAGAGCTCAGGCCTTACTGCTTCTGATTATTCAGCCGCCCGGCATGAGCATCCTGTTGCCAGCTCAGCCATGCCAACAAGTCTGCCAGGCCAAGTGGGGAGACTCTTGCACCTCGCTGACGCTTGTCCTGCTGTCCACTGTCAGTGTGATGAGAGAGGCAAAGGTCACATCTAGGGCTCAGCTCTGTGTCTGGGAGATGGAGGCCATACCCATCAATTGGAATAGTTGGGATGAGTCCGCCAGAGGCTTTGCAAAACCATCCCAGAGTTAGTCGGCTGCATGCATATCACAGGCAAGGGAACGCTGGCCCTTGTGCTGAGTGACCTTAAGCGTGGCATATGGAGTCTTGGAGCCTACTTCCTTCTCTGGGAAATGGGGAGTGTTCACTTTCTAAAGTCGTCCTGCAACATTAAGTGAATATTTGTGCTTGCAACGCTTGGCCCAAGGGCCTGACACACAGCAGATATTCTTTTTTTTTTTCCCCTTAATTATTTTTTATTAAAGCATAACTTTGTACATTGATGCATTTATGGGGTTCAGGGTACTGCTTCGATACAGATACTCTTTTTGGTTTTCTCTTTTTTGTTGCTACAGCTTTAGAAACTTTCCTAGTGCAGAATAAGAGGGACAGACTTGGCCAGGGGGTTGAAAGGAACTGATACCGCTGGATCAATTCTTTCACCCAATTCCTGTCGACAGTTTCTCTCAGGGATACAGAGTTTTGGGGATGTTGGACCAGCAGGGAGGAGGAGGTGAGTGGCACCCCTGCAAAGACAGGCTGTGTGGGTTCCCCCCTTGGAACCCAAGTGAGGGAGAGGCCTCCAAAACCAACAGGTTACTTTTCATAGCGCAATTGTTAGGTTGAACCAGAGGAAAGTGCTGTTTTCTCTGGGTCGAAGTTGGTTGAATGTAATCAAAGCCCGTAATATAAACAAGGCCACTACATTTAGCTTTAATTAACTGATAAAGATAGGATTATTTTAATAATGAGATTTAAATATCTCCTCAAAACACAACAGGAGAGAGGCTATCAGGCCGGATGTAACTAACAGGCAGGTAATTTACGAGAAAATGACTGGCGGAGTAGTTGAGAGGAAGGAGAGAGTGCTCCGGAGTCAGTGGGGTGAAGAGCAGCTATAATAGGCGAGGGGATGGGAGCAAAGCTCTTAGCAGAGAGACATGGCATGGTCAAGGTGTGGGGACTCTGAGAATCACCTGGGCAGGGAGACCGTGTCTGTGTAAACGTTTCTGCTCCAACACACCCCGGTGACGCGGTCCTGGGAAATGAGGCCAGTTCTGTATCAGTTGGGATAAGTGAAGATTATGTTGCAGTCACAAATAACCCTTGAATTGCAGTGGCTTAAAGGAACCAAATTTATCTCTTGCTCATGCACATTTCCACCTCCTGCTCAGCTGTAGCACGGCCCCAGGGCATCTTCACTTCAGGGTTTGGGCTGATACGGGCTGATAACGGTAGCCTTTCTATGGGGCATTACTGGTTTCATAAAACAGGAAAATAACATGTGGTAAACCATGTGCGGGGTCTTACAGCCTCTGCCTAGAAGTGAGGCATTTTCTCTGATGTCAGAGAGGGGAGGAAGCATAATCCCCCCTCCCCAGGGGACCAGCAGTCTTTGGACAATAAAAGCACCACCACTGTTCCACTGTATAGAACTTTTTTCCAACTGTACAGAAGCCACTTTTGTTCCTGTGGCCAGTCTTTGGCCATGTTCTAGACAGGTGAGTGTTTTTTACAGGGCAGGGAAGGTTACATTATTTGTGAGGCCTAGGGGAAAAAATGTGTAGCCCCTTATTTAAACTTCATTTATTTATTTATGACAGAATCTCACTTTATAATCTTGGTAGAGTGCTATAGCATATATAGTCATAGCTCATGCTATAGCATATATAGTCATAGCTCATGGCAACCTCAAACTCCTGGGTTTGAAGTGATCCTCTTGCCTCAGCCTCCCAAGTAGCTGAGACGACAGGCGCCTGCCACAATGCCTGGCTATTTTTTAGAGACTGGGTCTTGCTTTTGCTCAGGCTGGTCTCAAACTCGTGAGCTCAAGCAAAGCATAGGACTCTCCTCGGATTCCCAAAGAGCTAGGATTATAGGTGTGAGCCACCATGCCTGGCCTCCTTATTCAAAACCTATTAAGAATCTCAAGACAGTGCCAGTGCACTCGGTGCCTGTAGCTCCGAGGGGCACCAGCCACATAACACCAGAGCTGGCGGGTTCGAATCCAGCCTGGGCCTGCCAAACAACAATGACAACAGCAGCGAAAGAATGGCTGGGCATTGTGGTGGGTGCCTGTAGTCCCAACTACTTGGGAGGCTGAGGCAGGAGAATCGCTTAGGCCCAAGAGTTTGAGGTTGCTGTGAGCTGTGATGCCATAGCACTCTACCAAGGGTGACATAGTGAGACTCTGTCTCAAAAAAAAAAAAAAAAAGACAGTGCCAGTGGAACATTAAACCAACCAGGGAACTGTTTTTTAGAAATTGCACAGGTTACATGCCCAGGAAGCCACCCTTGGGTGACCCCTAGTTTTGTATCGTCCAGGATGGAGCTGGTCTCCCTCTCCTGCCCTTTCAGGGTGACTTGCTCCTCTTTTGTTCCCTGTCCCTGGTCTCTGGGTCTGAATAAGGCTGTCCCTTCCTCAGTGGGCTGGCAATCATGTCCTCCACCCCCTCCATGAGTGCTTATGTTTGAGAAGCCTTTGGAAACTGGGGGGAGGACCCAAGGGAGAAGCAGAAGGAGGGGAGCCAGAGGCGGGAGTGTGAGGCAACACAGGACATGGCTTTCAGTGATCCTCCTCTCACCTCCACAACACTTCCACCTTTGCAGTCCCTCCAAACTTCAGGCCTGCTATTCTTTCTCTACCCATCCATCCACCAGGTCGGAACAGCTGTGGGAGGTAGACAGGTTGACTTCTCAGTCGGCCGCCCTGCCTTGATCCTGTGGTATCGAGGGGAAAGCAGGCTAGTGATCCCTGGGGGCTCATCAAAACCACCAAAGATGAAAAGGGCCCGAGCCCTGAGGCCTGGACAGGCCACACTAGGCCTGTGCCCAGAGTCAACAGGTGGGAGGGGTTAAGCTCTTTGAACTTCTGATAGGTAGATTAGAAACTTGGCTTACTTCTCCTGCAGGGATGGAACTAGTTTTTCCCTCCCCCTTTCTAAATACCCATCTACCATCTGTTAACAACCTCCTACCTTTTACCCAGCTTCTCTCTATCCAGTCTTCTGGGGACTTGGGATTCTTTCAACCCTATGTTTTGGCATTTTTGCATTTTGCTGATGCACCTTTATTAAAATCATTAAAAGCCTTCTGAAGAGGCCAGGGAGGGCTGCATTTTCTTGGCCTTGCTGCTCGGCCTGAGTAAGCCTTCTCCAGGCATTCTCAGACAGCATGTTTTAAACTGGCCTAAGTTATTTCTCTTCAGCATCATTTTCCCAGTCAGCTTTCAAGCCACCTCGGGGTTCGTGCCCAGCAACCCAGACAAACAGCCATGGTCTCCAATCCAGATCTTCAGACCTCCCAATACCTGTGCCCATCCTAGGCCTTTGGGTGAGCAGTTTCTGTCCTGCTGCTGCAGGCAGTCCTGTCACTGCCTCTGGGGACACTGCTGTCCACCCGTCAGCCTGTCACTGTCTCGTTTTGCCTTCATCTACTTTACTCCTTTCATTTGGATTCTTTTCACTGACTTTTGAAGGAAAAAAAAAAACTTTAATGAGACATAACTTCTATACCATACAATTCATCCATTTAAAGTGTGCAATTTGATGTTTTTTTAAAAAAATATTTATTTGTTTATTTACAGCCTCACTCTGTCACCCTGGGTAGAGTACTGTGGTGTCATAGCTCACAGCAACCTCAGACTCTTGGGGTCAAGCCATCCTCTGGTCTCAGCCCCTGGAGTAGCTGGGACTGCAGGCTCCTCCCACAACCTCCTGGTTAGTTTTTCTATTTTTAGTAGAGATGAGGTCTTTTTTTGCTCAGGTTGGTCTCCAACTTGATGTTTTTTAAAAATATAATCAGAGTTATACAATCATCATTATAATCAGTTGTAGAACATTTTCATCACTCTGCAGAAGACTTCTATTAGCAGTCACTGCCCTTCCTACCTCCTCCCCCCACTTCCATTACCAGTCACTGTCCTTCCT
>NW_003852604.1:295107-300568 GCF_000181295.1 Otolemur garnettii | reverse complement strand
CAGTCACTGCCCTTCCTACCTCCTCCCCCCCAGCTCTAGGCAGCCACTAATATACTTCTTTCTTTTATAGATTTGCCTATTTGGGGCATTTCATATACAGTAAAACCTCCTTAGCTGACTCCCCCCCAACCCCCGCCTCCCATGACTAGTTTTAGCCGGCCACTCTGTCTCTCTCTCACACCTCTTTGTTAAACTGTCTGCCTCTGCTAGTATCACATCCAGATTTTAGCCTCCACTAGTTTTCATTTGCTTGTTCTGTTGTTTTTGACAAAGGTCTGAGACATAAGTTGCTTTGTAGTCTGATTTAATTAAATTCAGGTCCCTTTGCAGAGGTAGTTTTAAAGACAAGACTGTGAGGTTTGTTCCAAGCCCAGGAAGGCTCTTCTCAGCTGTCTGTCACCCTGGTGATCTGCCTGGCTTTGGGTTCTCGGGTTCCTCTACTGGAGCTACCAGGCTCATTTATTGCTGACCACCAGCTTCCTTGTTGTTACTGAGACTTGAAGTTCTCTACACTCTATTTCAAATAAAGTCAGTTTTCTCTGTGGAGTGCTTGAGAGGTCTTTGTTCTTATCAGCTGCCTCTTGCCCTGGCCAAATCTCTGAACCCCTTACGCAGATCTGGGAACAGGAACAGTGGCCCACTTCTCTTAGAGTGATGCCCCTTCTTTATGAGCAGGGCTAAAAAAATTTCTTCCATGCTACACTGATTGCTCTATTTATTTTTTGCTTAGACTGTCAAAGTTCCAGTAGAAATTCTATATTTCTTCCTTTCTCCTTTCATTCTGAGTGGGTTTTCTAGGCTTGTCAGTTCTGAAATACCAGCTTATATCCTAAGGTCACAGTGACTTCCGTATCTGCATGTCCTTCAGGTATTTTTCTGCTGTGTTATTTGATCTGTAAGCAGCATCCCAACACCCTTGACTATCCATTCTTGTTGATCTGTCCTCTTCACTTGGATTCTGTGAGTTGGATATTCATCTCTTCCAAAGCTCATATTGAAATCTGATCCCCACTATTAGAGGTGCAGCCTAAAGGGAGGTGTTTGGGTCTGGGAGGTGGATCCCTCATGAATAGATTATTGTCCTTTCTTGGGGTGAGTGGATTCTCACTCTGTTAGTTCCTACAAGAGCTGGTTATTAGGAAGAGCCTGGCACCTGCCCCCTCTCTTTCACAGACCAGCTCCTGCTTACCTTCTGTCATAAGTGAAAGCAGCCTGAGGCCCTCAGTAAATACAGGTGCCTTGAACTTTGTAGCCATAAAAATCATGAGCTGAATAAACTCTTTTACTTTATCAATCGCTCAGCCTCAAGCATTCCTTTATAGCAACACAGAATGGAATAAGACCCTTGGCTCTTACCTGGGTTTCCCCCCACACCTGTGGTTGTTTGCTCTCTCCCTCCTTTGCAGTTCATTCTCCTCTACCAGCTATTGAGGGAGGGTGTCCTTAAGGCTCTGGCATGCATGGACTCTGTCTTGGTTATTAATGGTGAAGAAAAAAATTACCCCCCAAAATGGCACCTTAGAACATTCGGCACTTTTCCCAGTCTTACAGTTTCTCTGGTCAGGAACCTGCTATGACTTGGGTGGGGGTTTCTGACTTAGAGTCTTAGGCTGCAGTAAAGGTATTGGCTGGGGTTGCAGTCATCTGAAAGCTTGACTGGGGCTGTAAGATCTGTGTCCAAGCATCCTCATAGGGTTGTTGACAGGATTCATTTCTTCTTTGTTTTCATCTTCTTCATCTGACTTAGTCATCCTTGGTAGAGTGCCATGGCATCACAGCTCACAGCAACCTCAAACTCTTGGGTTGATTTTTTTGCCTTAGCCTCCTGAGTAGCTGGGAATAGAGCCCCCTGCCACAGTGCCCAATTATTATTATTGTTTGTTTTAGAGACAGGGTCTCACTCTGGCTCAGGCTGGTCTCAAACTCATGAGCTCAAGCAATCCAACCACCTTGGTTTCCCAAATGTTACAGGCATGAGCCACCTTGCTGGTCTAGGATTCATTTCTTCATAAGACGTTGGACTAAATGTCTCAGTCCCTTGCTGGCTATTGGCTGGAGGCCTTCTTCTGGGCCTTGTCACATGGGTCTGTCCATCAGCAGTTCACCACAGGCAAGTTGACTTCTCTCACAGTAGCTGTTAAGAGAGGGTACTCAAGATAGAAGCTTCTTTTTGTAACCTAACCTTGAGAGGGACTTTTTAATCACTGTTGCCATATTTTGTTGTTTATAAATGAGTCACTAGGTCTGGGGGAGAAGATTGCCCATGGACACAAATATCAGGAAGTGGGGACCCTTGGGGCTGCCTTAGAAGCCACCCACTGCAGGAACCCTTTTCTTCTTTCTCTGCCTTCTTCCTAGACCATCTCAGATACATTCACACTTTAATTACCAGCCATATATGAGAGGGAGATGATTCACAAACTTTAGGTATTTTCCACCCAGACCTCCCTTCCCACTTTCAGGCTTGTATCTAATTTATCAGTTGTTGTTTCACTTGGATTTCTCAAAGCCTTCTCAAACACAACATTCCTTATGCTGATCTCAAGTCTGGTCTTGTCCCACTCTTCCTTGTGTGTGAGTTATGGCATAGGTGAGGCAGAGAGGTAAGATTTAGTAAAGGTAATAAAAAAACAAAACAGTTATTTTTCTTGCTGCTACTGAGCCAGAAGTAGATGTGTAGTCCAGCTCTGCCACACATGGTCTGACTGCTCTGTGTATCTCTGGCTATTGTCTTCATCTGTGTGGTCAAAGCTGGCTTGCTAGCCCATGTATATGTTCTGGTCTGGGGGAAGAGGAAAGAAAGGAAGTGAAGAATTAGCAATTTCTTTTATTAAATAAGTGATCAAGAAGAAGCACTCATCACTTTTGTTCACATCCTGTTAAGACCACAGGTAGCTGTAAGGAAAGCCAGAACATCCAGTCTCCAGCTGAGTAGCTGTGCTCCCAGATAAAACTTCCAGGTTATTTTATTGTCCTAGCCTGATGTCTGAGTCCTCTTCCTGCTGCTATAACAGAATATCCCAGCCTGGGTCATTTATAATGAACAGAAATGCACTGGCTCATGGTTCTGGAAGCTGAGAAGTCCAATACCAAGGTGACAGCATCCAGTGAGGGTATGTCATTCCCTGGCAGAAGACAGAAGAGCATGAGAGATAGCAAAGGAAAAGGGGGGACAAGGGCATTCTTTTATCGAGAATCTACAAGTCCTGTAGATAATGGCATTAATCTATTTCTGATGGCAGAGCTCTCATGACCTAATCACCTCTTACAAGGTTCCACCTTCCAACCTTGTTGCACTGGGGATTGAGTTTCTATCACACGATCTTTGGGGGACACATCCCAACTATAGCACCAGAGTTTCCTGAAAGCAGAGTCTGGAGCTGAGGGCTTACAAATAGGAATAATTAATAAGGAGAGTGAAGGGGAGGCAGAGCCAAGATGGTGGACTGCAGCCAGCTTTTTACAGAAGCTCCCGTCCAGAAGGAGGCTTAAAGGACAGACGTTTAGCAAAGGAGCTGATGGTTTGGAGCAGAGCCACAAGAGAAGATTGAAGAGTGCACTTCAACCTTCCTGAGGCAAGCTGCCACCCCAAAAATACAATCAAAAGGTACAAAATCCACCACCAAGTGGATGGGAGTCCCCTCCCTCACAAGAAGGGCTTGCAGTTTACTCCATGCAAACAAGTGAGCAGAGTTCAAACATCCTCCCACTCTATCCCATGGGAGAGACCCCCTAAAAACTGGACCTCCTACCCCTGCTGGCATGCAACGGCACCCTCCTGCCAGGCATAAAACTGTAAAACTGTATGAAACTGTATATATTCCCCACTTGCAACACTGAACTCCAAGGATTACCCCCTCTCTACCCTGAGGTCTGGAGGTTTGTTACCTACAGAGTCCAGATCCTTGGAGAGAAGTAGAGGGGGAAAGGGCTGGTGCTGCTCTGTGCTGACTGTGGCATGGGAGTGAGGAAAAGAAAGTTGGCTCAGAGGAAGCCATACAGCAACAATGGCATCCTGAGCTGCGAACTGACGCCATTCTAGATAGGCGAGCCCTGTCTCTTTGGGCAACCAGAGGTTCTGGACAGCAGCCACAGGCCGAACTAACGGACTTGGTAACTTTCTTAAGTAAAGAGACAATTAGCACCAGCCTTCAGGGCTGAGACAAAGGCAGTGGGTGGGCAGAGGCTGGAATTGACACCTGAGTGTAAACTCTAATTTGCTTCAGGCCCAGAGCTGAGTTCTTCACCAGCTCTAGAAAGCCTCTGACTTGCAGAAGAATTTAGATAGGACAGAAGGTGTGAGGCTATAACAGTTACAACTTTCAAAGCATAAATTCTTCCCCTGATGGACTGTACTTAGATTTCCCAAGGAGCACCTCACCCTCAGGGGAATGCTGAGACAAAGGAAGTGGGTGGGCAGAGGCAGGGATTGACACCTGAGTGTAAATTCTAATTGCTGCCCAGGGTTGAGTTGCTCATCATTGGTAGCAGCCTCTGACTTGCAGAGGAATCTAGCCACAACAGAAGGAGAGGGGCTGGAATTAAGAGAACGTTCACAGCATAATTTAGACACGCAAGGCCCCCCTGCCACACACAGATTTCTGGGTGATTTTGGCAGTTGGAATCCCCGGGAGCAGTTGCCTACTGGAGTGAATAGGGTCACAGACCTGGAGGATTACGAGTGACTGGGTTCGAGGTGGGGAAGGAGGTACTAACCTTCCCAGACTAACCCATCTATTGGGCGGGTCCCTTTGCACTCACAGAGCACTGGAGCAAGTTATATCCCAGCTACGAGCAGACTCCTCTTATCTAGCTGCCAGAAACATTTGAACTTTTCCACCTGAAATGGGTGCTGATTGGGACAACTGATTTGGACCCCTTAAACCGGGCAGACCACCCAGGGACTATTCAAAGGGGCACCCTGGGTGTATGGTTGAGGGAAGGTTTGATTTTTTCTTGCCCAATTGTTTATGGGGGGTGGGGTGATTTAATTACTAGTATTTCTCCACAGCTGAGACTTCAACCAAGAGAAACTGAATCACCAGGGTAGGAAAGAGACCAGCTGAAAATAAGACAGAGCCACTTAGCCCCACCACACCAAGCAGGTCCCCAGTCTCTCAGGCCATAACACTGTATGGGTCCTTGACAAACCTCAAGGGGAAAAGCCAAACAGGGTAAAATAATCGTAGGGCAGAATCAGCAGAAAAGCTCTGGTAATATGAATAACCAGAGTAGATCAACCCCACCAAGAAAGGATGTGGCTGGTAATATGAATAACCAGAGTAGGTCGACCCCCCCCAAGAAAGGATGTGACAGATGAAACTGAAGATCCCCTATATAAACAGATATCTGAGATGTCAGAAATTGAATTCAGAATTTGGATTGCAAATAAGATTAATAGAATAGAGGCAAAGATAGAAATAGAAATTCAAGGAGCATTCCAAAAGTTCATTCAAGAATT
>NW_003852604.1:278660-287497 GCF_000181295.1 Otolemur garnettii | reverse complement strand
AAAGCAGAGTATGAACGTTTTAACTCAGTAACTAAGAAAATGACATGAAGGTTATGTTAACCAGTTTGATGAGAGTATTTCAAAATGTATATGAAAACAGCACACTGTACCCCGTGATTGCATTAATGTACACAGTTATGCTATAAGAAATAAAAAAAAAAAAAGGAGAGAGAGGGAAGAAGGAAGGAGGAAGATCTATAGGGTTCCTATTGAAATGACCAATTTACAGAATCAAGAAGCCAGGAAACTGTATAAACTGCGCTGAGGACTGGACCTCTGGGAGAGAATAAAGGAAGAATTTCTCTTTCGGTTTGCTTCTTGTGCGTTAAAAATTTGTCCCTGGGCTGCTAACACTGCTTTTCTGAATTTATAAGCAAGAACACGGGTACCCAGCCTGGCCGGTTATATCAGCAGAAGCTCAAGGGGTAGGCAGGAACGGCATGGCAGGGGCCATAGAGGAGGAGCTGCAGGACTGCGCCTGTAGCAGGTCCATCAGAGCCCTTGCAGAGATGGGACAAAAGGTAGGTGAGCCTGAGAGGATCTGAAGTGGCGCATAAGAGAACTCTGATGTAATCACCGAAGGGAAAAGGAGAAAACAGATACTGGCATTTGCTCGCCAGTTCTGCCACACCCTATTTCCATGAATGACACCCCATTCATTTAATCTCAGCAAGCAAGAAACCTAAGAGACATCCTGACAGCTCCCTTTCCCTTACACCTATATCTAATCCAAAATCTCTCTCAAATCTACTCACATCTCTCCATTGTGGCTACCACGTTCTTAATTCAAGCCCCTATTATCTCTCCTGGGAACTAATGTACTCTAACTGGACTCTTATCCTCTTTCCTATTCACTGTTCACATATAGCCAGTGTGGCTTTCCTGTAACACCAGTTGGATCATGTTCCCATGCCCTGCTTATTGAAACTCTACAATAGCTTTCCATTGCTTACAGGATAAAGGCAAAACTCCTCAAGGTGGCCCTCCAAGGCCTGTGTGTTCTGGCCACTGTAACACAGTTCTCACACCCAGTGTTTCTGCCCCTGCTCCCTCAAGTTCCTGGCTGCCACCGGACCTTTGTCCATGCTCTGCCCAGCTCTTGCTATCATTGTTTGTCATCCTTTTCACCTATCTGCCCTTTCAACTTGCAGTTCTCATCGCAGCTACCATGTCCTCAGGGAATTCTTTCCTGATTTTGCTGACTAGGTCAAATCCCTACTATATACGAATCCCATCTTGGATTCCCCAACAGGCAGACTAAACATGTATTTCAGGTGTTAGTGGAGCAAGGTCATTCTCAATTTTTCATAATATGCTGTTTTCCTTTCCCAAAGCGTCAAATAGTTTCAAAGAAGTCATGGTGGAAAAAATAAGACTTCTTTAGGATTTCTTTACACTTATCTTTTAATTCAGGTTGGTTTTATTTTAAATGGATTATGGGGAGTTATAATTTTTTCAGTACTTAAAGCCTCTAAAAGTCAGATTTTAAAACTCTGTCTGTGGATACAACTTGCCTTTTAATACTTACCACAGTCACAGCTCTACTTTTTCACGCGATTCATTAGTAGATGTGTCTAAGTCTTTTGAGAGTGGAGAGGCCTATTACTATTTGACTTGTCATTGAGCCAAGGGTCCCACACAGAGAAGCTCAATGAACAGCTGTTGAGTGAGTCGCAGGAGCCTGGAGCTCCAGCTCTGGCTCAATCACTGATTAGTTCTGTTCCCTCACCTGTCTGTGCTGAAGTTCACCTGTCTTATCAGAGTGCCAGGTGCCTGAGAAACAGGAAAATGGATTTCTAGATAGGAAAAAAGAGAAAAAATAAAAGGCACACGCTCATTTTAGAGACAAGACTAATTGACCCCCAGAGCCCCAGGGCTAAGATAGGAATAGCTTAGGCAAGTCACAGATAAAGAATATCTCCACAGCCACCCTCTTGCTTGGGCAAATTTAACTACATATACATGCTATTTTCCAAGATAAAATTAGTGGATGTACCTAAAGAGATTTCAGTGCAAAGTTCATTGAAATAAAAGGTCCAGATAAGGGGCTTAGAAAAGGAACTGAGGTGAAAGGACACATAAGAAATGCTCAATAAATACATCTCAAGAGGTGGGTGAAGGAACCAGCGAGTCTGGAACGCTTTTCCATGAGCAACCACTAGGTGGCGGTAGATGCCCACCAATGAGATTCTTGCCTCTAGGGACTTGGATGTCACCTTTTTTCTTACCAATTGTCAGTTTACTAAAAACAAAAATCTTAGTTTCTTTCCAGTCCGTGATTTTCCTTAATAAACCAGAGTTACATTTTTCCTTTCATGTGTTATCTTTGCAGAGTGACATGCTTGAGGAAGAGTTCTGAATAATATTGAGGATGATTCAACGTCTCTTGGTTTTACTCCTGAACCACCCAGGGAAAAAATAAGAAGACAAGAACATTTCTTTTTCTAAGTCGGTGTCATAACATGATATTGTATTATTACAGTGCAGTGTAACTACATTTCAGGAGCGAATATGTAGCTTAAAACACTGAGCTAGGTGGAGGGGCAGAGGGCATGATTCTCAAGAATCGTGGGCTGATTTGATTGTGGGTTAAGTTAGCCCCTTTGTTGAGGAGTCTTCCTGTAGCAGCCCGTATAGCCTATGGCTAGGAGGAGTGAGGGTTTTAGGAAACACCTGTAATGGAACACCTTGGTGAAAAGGGCATGGAGAGAGATTTAGTTCTAACAAGCATGAGTGAGCTCGCGAGATGAGAGCATTGGTGAATTGGCAGTCTCTACACCTGTGATGCTGAGAGGCACGAGCTCAGCCTTATATTAGGCTGGAGGAGAAGGCAGTCAAGAGGCATGTGCATTCTATCGTGGACACGCTTACTCTGACTCTGTCTCCTCTCCTGCCTGCAGAACACCAGCACGGTGTCTCTGCTGAAGATTATCAAGCTCTGCTAAAGACTAAGAGCTGTCTGTTCTAAGAAGACCTTTACTCTCTCTAAGATACTCTGTCTCTCTCTCTCCAGCTAAAGTAGACAGCCCTCAAGCACCTTAGAGAAACTGTTCCTGAGCAAGGTAGCGTAGTGGTCTGTGTCCAGAACCTACCTAAGCTGGGCCCGAGACCTGGCCAGTCCTGGGCCCTGATAAGTGGTGTCAGAAGCAGATCCTGACATCTTCCCACCTCAAAGCTGTAAGATTCTGGGGATGGAAATTCCAGATGTCACGGAGGTCTGGAAGAAGGAGAGATGTCTGGCTCAGCCTGTGGTGTCTGTGTCCCCAAGGCAGGGCTGGAAACCGGCAATGAGGCTCAAGGGCAGGTTCAGACTGAGGAGCAGCAGGTGTCCACCAGAGGTCAGCATCACCCAGCATCAGAGGCGCAGCAGCGAGCCACAAGGGCCCCAAAGCCGGTGTGATACTCCCAGGCCTGGACAGTCCCAAGAATAGGAGATGCTGTACCACTAGCCTCGTGTCTTCTTGGCAAAGGGTAAGTTGCCACTGGGTACCGGTTGGGCCTTGGAACTGAGCGGTAACTCAGCGGCTCAGCAGAGGCAGCAGCAGAGGCTCTGTGCTCACACAAAGCCCTGGGCCGGCAGAGCAGCCATTTTCTACACCTCAAGCAACTAAGATGGGAAGTATCACTAGGAAAGAACAAGAAAAAAAAATATGACTTTACAAATTGTTCAAGATTCTGAACAGTTGACCGTGGTGGATAAGGTTGCAGATCCCAGAACCCCCCTACCCCCAGGTTTGAATACCTCCTGCAATACTTAGACGTGAGCTCAGACACATGTCTTACTCTTGAAAACAATATCTGCTATTCCCATTTATTATTATCGACGGTCTCTACACCTAGGGCTATGGTGAGGGTTAAATGAGATGGTTGTACTAGGCACTGTTTACTGAGCATTTGCTCTGCTAGGCATGGACCTGAGTCTTTATGTCTGGTATCCCCATAACTCTGAGAACTGCTGTGTGCTGTCACTTCCATTTTACAGTTGATGAAACTGAGGCTTGGTACGGTAGCAGAGCCAAGAATTGAAACCAGGCATTTTTTGCCTCCAGAGTTCACTGTTTAAAATCAACATCCTTTGCGAGAATAGTGCCTGTCAATGTGGAGTTAGCACTGAAATATCAGCCATAGCATTATTAACTCACTGCTTCTTTTCTTGAGGTTATTATGGACTTACTTATGACACGGTCTCTGTGTCTACATTGCATAATCAAAAAGCATACTTGTCTTGAAAATTATCCTTTTATAATTGTAGCTGTGAAGTTACGGGCATTTTTCTTCACTCAGCCTCCCTTTCCTGCGGACAGACAGGGGGAGGAGGTGAGAGCAGGCTCCGTTTTTTTCTGCTGTCCTCTTTAGTGACACAAAATTCAGGTCATATTTGAGTGCAGAAGCAGGCCCTGAGCAGGGAAACTATAGCCTAAATGGAGAGCTTTTGGGTTGCTACAAGCAAAGTTAAGAGTTCAAATCCTATCTCCGTTACTCAGAGTCTACGTGACCCTGAACCAGGGATGGAAATCTCTGAACCTTGGTTTACCTATCTGTAAAATGAGAATCATGATGTAAATTATCTTTTGGCATTTTTGAGAAAAATTAGAATGGGAAAAAACATGTAAGTGTGCTTACACTGTAATATAATAATTTTATAATAATATAAACCTGATAATAATCTGACCTATTAGGATACTATAAGCTTTATCTATAACTGGTAGTTGGGTTTATATCAGGTTCTAGCTTAGGGAGGGCAGAAATCTCATCTCTCTGTGATACCGCCTTGTGGCAAACTCACTGTGATTAGAAGATTTAAATCTAGGGCGGCATCTGTGGCTCAGAAGGGTAGGGCGCTGGCCCCATATGCCAGAGGTGGCAGGTTCAAACCCAGCCCTGGCCAAAAAAAAGAAGATTTAAATCTAAGTACTCTCTTTGGTACAAGTCTTTGGTCTGGAAAATTATGCCTATTTTCTAATTAACCTACCCATTGCAACCCATCCTCAAAGATGCCTCCAAGTGTAAGCGCCCTGAAGCTTCGATCTGATTCCTCAGCTCAGGTCTGCTAGGAACCTAACATAGGCCACACATATGATTTTAATTTTTCCAGTAGCCATATCATTTAAAAAGTAAAAGAAACAAAAGAAATAAATGTCACTTTAATGATGTGTTGTATTTATTCCAATATATCCAGAATATTATCATTTCAACATGCACATGTAATCAATATAAAAATTACTAATGATCAGGGCACAGTGGCTCATGCCTGGAATCCTAGCACTCTGGGAGGCCAAGGTGGGTAGATTGCCTGAGCCCAGGAGTTTGAGACCAGCCTGAGGAAGAGCCAGACCCCATCTCTAAAAAATAGCAGGGCGTTATGGCAGGCACCTGTAGTCCCAGCTGCTTGGAAAGTTGAGGCAAGAGGATTGCTTTGAGTGCCAGAGTGTGAAGTTGCTGTGAGCTATGATGCCACGGCACTGTACCGAGGGTGACAAAGTGAGCTCGGTGTCAAAAAAAATTAGTAATGACATCTAGTATGTTCTTTTTTCATACTGGAGAGCCTTTGAAGCCAGTGTGTGTTTCACCCCTGCAAGTCACCTACACTCACCTTGCCACCTCTCCAGTGCTCAACAGCCAGCCACACAGGGCAGGTGGCTAACACACACCCCAGTGCAGGGCTGCTCAGTGCTCCTTACCAGCCGTAAAATGGCATTGGCTGACTTTTCTGGGATGATCTAATTTTAGTCTCAGGACGTTTTAAACTCTTTCCTTTGCCTCTCTGCATGTGGGCCCACATCTCTCCGCCTGTGTGGCCTTGGCATTCTCTGCATGCTGAGTCCCTTACCTACACGCTCTTGTTGAATCCTAACACCAGCCCGGGGAGGTAGGTACTCTAATAGCACCCATTTTACAGATGAGAAAGATGAGGCTTGAAATGACTGGACTTCTTGCCCATGGTAATGGTGACGTGGAAGTGGCCACCTGACTCCAACTGCTCTGCTCTATTGAAGGCAACGCTATTGACTGAATGAGCAGAGATGCCAAGACTGGAATGGGCAGGAGGACAGGAGTGAGTATCCTGTCAACAGAGGTATCCCAGATGGTTCTCTGACTGGGTGCAGTGGAGGAGATTTCTGCATTGGATGGGTGGTGGAGGCAGGTTGAAGACGCTCTTTGCAAGCCCATAGGATGTTTTCCCTTCCCCAGGCAGGGTGATGGGGCACCATGGTGGCCAGTGCCTGCTGCAGCCCCAGGGCAGAGGGCTTGACTTCCCCCTTTGGTTGTGCAAGGCTGGCCTTCCTCAAGTCCCCACTGCCCCGCAAAGCCTCTGTGCTGATTGCGTTGGCTGTCTCCTCTGGAGGGACTGGCCCTACATCCTCCGATTGTCAGGGCTGATATAGTAGCTCATTAATTTAGACTTACTGTAAATATTTTTAGAAACTCTGCCTTGTTCTCCTGAAGGTTGGCAGGCCTGGGCGTGAGCTGGGACAGTCCCGTCAGCCTCTTCCTGACCTCCTTCCGGCTTCTGCTGGGCTTCCTGTCCGAGCTGTCTCCTGCCCAAGGCCCTCCCCTCCACTGCACAAAGGCTTCCTCTGCTCCAGCTCTTTGGGGAGCGAGGGAAAGACAGGGCTACATAGGGACACCTGCCTAGAACCTTTCATTCCCTCCTGCCCTCCCTTACTTTCCTCAGCAGTAAGGTCAAGTGTACAGAAAAGATCAGCAACCACAACCTTTCACCCTCAAAGGCTAACAACCCTAACCCTTGCTTCGCTGTTCTCTCCTAACCTGGGTTACTCTTTGGGAAGGATTCTGTTTATCTTACACACCCCACTGTTGATTCAGTCATCGTGAATTCAAGTTTTCAACGCATCAGAGGTGTGCTGAGCAGCATAGAGTGGCCAGAGTCACCACCTCCAAGCTTGAGGTGCCGGCTCTTGACATCTAGAGAGGGTTGTCTTATTTTGTGCCTCGGGCAGTGTGCCATTTTCAGAAAATTTTATGAAATGCTGATGCTGGCCCCAAGCTACTGCCTCACTGCCCACAGCTGTCTTTTAGGGTCTCTGGACTCGACTTGGGAGCCCATGGGCTCAGTAACTTTTAGGAATCAGTTCTAAGTCACAGGCACCCACACCCCTTTCTGCATAGCCCTGAGAAAGTCCTGATTATTTCTGAGGTTACAGAACCCGTGGTCCTGTGGCCCCCACGTACTGAGCCCATACAGGTCAGTTTGTGTGAGGTGTGGGCTAAGTGATGGGGGGTTGTGTGGGTTTTATGGGAAGGGGCTGGGAGATGAAGAAAGGCCTCAGACCCCGGCTGTGATAACACATAACCCATCAGATGGGGCTGGACGTCACAGCAGAGAATGGATTCTCGTCTAGTCCTGCCATCCATCCCATAGAAGGTCAATTTTTCTCCCCTTTTTACATTTTTACAAAGAACCCCCCCTTCTCCAACTGCCTCTGGGAGCCACTGCCACAATTCTGAGCGCCCAGGAAGCCAGGCCTGGCTGGTCCAATGTTGTCCTATACGGATAAGAAAACTGAGACTTATAGAGGGGAAAAGCCTTTCCCAAGGTACAAAGCAAGCTAGTCCTTTGGGCTCAGCCAGAATGCTAGTGACCCTCAAGGTGCCTTCCTGGTCTCCTGCCCACAAATTCCTGTCTCCACTTATTCTCTGCCGTGTTCCCCAACTTGTCTTTCTTCAAATCGCCTGTCACTCTATGAGCTCACGGCATTTATTTATCACGCGTGATCTCTCTGTCCCACCTCTAGAGGGTGCGTGGAGGGGACTAGGGGATACATTCTGAATGGTTCACTCTAAATGCCTAGTGCCTCAAATGGAGTCTGGCACATAGGAGCTGCTCAATAAATATTTGCTAAGGGAATGAATTAGGAGCCAAGATGGGATTGGAACTCCTATTCCTGGGTCAGCGAGTGAACTTTCCTGCATGTGTTTTCCCCAGGACCCAGGAGTTGTCTAGTTTAATATATTGCCAAATGGAGGGGCAGAGAAGAGTTGCTGAGGGGGGTTTGGTTTGAATTGCCAGAAGGCAGCTGGCCATTTGTTTTTGGTCAGATAAGCTGCAAAGTGTGTGTGTGTGTGTGTGTACACTCAGCACGCCTAGGGTGTGGTGGTGGGGGTGTTGCATGGCTGGAGAGAGGGGAGGACATCCCTGTCCTCCCCTCCCCTTTCCTTCAGATAACAGCACCAGCTGTTAGGGACACAGCTGTGGTCGCCTCTTGGGAAGGAGAGAAAAAGGCCCTGTTGCCGGGGTGAGTTCCCAAGCTGTGGAGTTCAAAGCAGACCTGTGAAATGAGGGGGCTGGAGCAGAAGGCTGATGGGGAGGAGGTGAGAAGTCAGGAAGGGCAGCAAAATCCAGCACTTGCACTTTGATGTCCCCAACCCAGAGCTCCAGGGTAGAGCCTGGGGGAGGTCCCAGCAGAGGGGTTCTCCTCCTGAGCTCTTAGAAAGATCCCATTAGCCATACCTTCCTGTCCTCCAAGCAGGATGTTTATCCAGATCCCTGATCCTGCCACACAGAAGCAAGCACAATCTTCCACATGGATGAGAAGGCACGCACCCAGTGCACACTCATTTCCTGCTACACGCAACCAAGGGCACTCTTACTCCCCAGTGTGGACTCACCGGGGGAATGCTTGCACCCAACACATATTCATACCCTGCTACTCAGAAGCAAGCACACTCTTCTTCATGAATGCACACTCACATCCCACGCACACAGAGGCAGGCACACTATTCTATAGGATGAATGCATGTACCCAGTGCACACTCACATCCCACGCACACACAGGCAAGGACTCTCTTCTATAGGATGAATGCATGTACCCAGT
>NW_003852604.1:221124-278575 GCF_000181295.1 Otolemur garnettii | reverse complement strand
CAGTGCACACTCACATCCCACGCACACACAGGCAAGGACTCTCTTCTATAGGATGAATGCATGTACCCAGTGCACACTCACATCCCACGCACACAGAGGCAGGCACACTATTCTATAGGATGAATGCATGTACCCAGTGCACACTCACATCCCACGCACACAGAGGCAGGCACACTCTTCTACAGGCATGAATGCATGCACCTAGTGCACACTCACACCCCATGCACACACAGGCAAGGACTCTCTTCTACATGCATGAATGTACGCACTCAATGCACATTCATATCCCTGTGCACATGCAAGTCCAGTCTGCTCACAAACATGCTCAGATTTTGTGCTCACGTGCTCTCATGGCATGCATAGAACTTGCATGTACACAATACACACAGCCACACACAGCCGTGGGCACAGGGATGACCCAGTCTTTGTTTTCTAGGCAAGGAATAAACCCGAGAGTGGGGTGGGTGAAGGCTATTGAATCATAGACTCCAGAGGTCTCCCCGTAGTCTGGGCTCCTTAAAGGATGCTGCAGCAGGTCTGGGGTGCTCTTCTGCCAGGAGCCATTCATCTGAGTTTCATCACAATACTCTGAAGAAATCACCGAGGAGAGAAAGAAGTCTGCCAGGAAACCCGCTCAGGCCTCTCCAGGGCAGGCCAGCTCCGGGGGCCCTGGCCAGCAGACCTGCCTTAGCTGTGGGTTTGCCAGATGGCTCAGAGTGATTATTCTGGATCTAATTAGGAGAAAGTTGCCCTTGTTAATGGCGTAGAGCAGCCATAGGGGAAAGACCCAAGTCTGCGCCTCCCTTCTCCTGAGCGTGTTTCTATTGCTTTAATTCAGCAGACATTTACCAGGCGTCCAGTTGAGGGGGTGCAGAAATGAAAAGCACCGTCAGCCCCAGGTCCCTCTATGTCTAGTACGTGGGTAGCTTCCGGCCTCGATTGCATGAGGTCAGCCTTCAGCTACTGATCCTATTTATTCATCTTTTACCTCCAGAGTGGGATGGCACCATGTTGTGACAGGGACAGATCAGACTGGGCTGGGTGAGGAGTGACGCTGGCTGGTTCTGCTCATTTGGGCTGCTTTGCTGGGGGCATTCAGGGCATCTGGCTCCAGCTGGCTCCTGGCTGGTGGCCTGATCTTATTAACACTCCACCCACTCTGGCTGGTCAGTGGGCCCCTTCCAGCCCAGGTCCCCTCCTAGCCCAAACCTAAATCCCTTCTTCCTGCAATGAGTGTTGTTCCTCTGGTGAGATTAACTGCTTCTTCACCCCATTTAGGGCAGAGAGCCTGGAGGCCAGAGGATTAAAGAGATGGACCCACATCCTCTCCAACGGGTTCTCCAGGCTCTTATCTGGATCCAAGTGGCAACAGCTGGTGGGGGGGGGACTTGATTTGAGGGGCACTCCAAGCTCACTTGCTCCCCTTTCTCTGTATTTCTAAGGACAAAGGGCCCAGGTATGTATGTCTTTCTGGGAGAACCAGGGAAGAACTGAGCCCATTAGGGGTCTCAAACCTGGTATTTATCCTGGAGTGTTATCCCAAGCAGGATAACAGAGCCATCTATGATGACCTGGTCTAGATCAAATTGGTTCCTGCATAGCTCTTAGGTCCTTTTGATGGGACAAGGTAACCTACTGCGAAGATGCTGATGGCTGAGGGGTAACCAGTTCTGTCTGATTATAATGAAAACCATTCTGCCACCTGCCCAGAACTTCTCTTAGACCATCATGTGGGAGCAAGCAGGCCCTGAGCAGTGGACAGATGAAGCCCCAGATCCGGGTCCTAATGGGTGTCCTTTCCATCACTGCACAGACTGCTAAGATTCCAGAGGCAGGGTCCTGTTAATTTCCTACCTGGCTCCAGGCAACCAGGAATTCTCCTGGGCAATGGCCAGACCAAGGACAGTTTCTGGATCAAGTCTATGGTGCCAGCCCTAAGTTAGCTATTCTGCTTTGCCTGGCAGGATTCTCAGACCTTGTCTAAGCAAGAGTGAGGAGTGCCTCTAAACTGTTAGTCTACTTTTAATCGCATGCCAGAGTGCTTACTTTAAAGTAAATGACAGGTAACCTAACATCGTCCTGCATCTCTATAATTCTCAACAAATGACAAACTCCCCAATTTAAAAAGGGTTGGGGTTTCATCTTTGGGGGCCATAGTGGTTTAGTCCATGGGCTTAAGACAACTTTGGTCAAATTCTGGGGCTCTGATGATTATTAGCTGAGTGATCTCAGCTGGGTCCCTTCACTTTCCCTTGCCTTAGTTTCCTGATCTGTAAACTGAGGCTGATGATATAAACCACCTTTTCACGTTGTTTTGATGATTAAAAGAGAGATAGGAAATATGCATAAAATGTATAAAACATTTAGGAGAAAGCCTGGCACGTGGTGAGTGAGGAATACGATGTAATCGTATGAGATCCTTATGAGAAACATGGACGCCTTCCTTCCACATCACCTTTAGGGAAAGGGCATCAGCGCTCTGGGGATCTTGCTAATCTTTCTCTCCTGCCTTCTCTCTGGCACCTCCCTGATTCACGCTAAGGCTCCCTCTAGCTTATGTTTGGTGTTCCTTCCTCTGGCCTGTCCTACTCTCTCCCACGTTCTGTTCTCAGCAAACTCCTGTTCAAAGAGCACCGAATGGGGTCTGGGGACATATTTTGCTTGCCCTGTTTTGTTTTGTTTTGTTTTGTTTTTTTGAAAGTTAATTCCCCCAATTTATAAATCTGGAATTTTTAAAAATAAAATCCAGAATTTAAAATTACCTTGGAAAAATCCTACAGCATGGTGCTGCTGGTCCCACATTTCTGCAGGGCAAGCAGAGACTGCAGTTGCACAGGCCTCCTCTGGACAGGATTTGCACAGCCCAGGTCCCCACCGTCGGCTCAGACCGGCTGTCTTACTCATGCAGGTTTTCTGGCTTTTGTCCGGCTTCTGTAGGCATTTGAGTTTGAGGCCTCTGCTTTGAGATCCCCGCAGGAGATTTTCTGACCCGCTCTCCCTCCAGACAACAGATCGAGCTTGTAAACCCTTTGTCTTGGACATCTGCTGACTTTGCTCCATCTCATGCTTGCCCAACTTTAGGTGGCCGCCTCCTAAGAGGGGTGAAAGTGTCTATGCTCTTTTGTTTGTTTTGTCTCGTGCATCTTTCTCTCTCTCCTGCCTAGAGGTCCTGGAGAAGTGACCAGATGGAACAGAGTGAGCTTCCAGGGGACTGCTCCCATGGCAGCCTCCTCCTCTCTCTCAGCTTCCTGATCTGTGGGGTCTTTCAGAGACTTCCGGTCCACAGAGGGCGAGGGGACTCCACGTGAGCACCCACGTTCTCACCACATTGCAATTCATCCACTCATTCCTCTCTGTATGGAATTTCCTTTTCTCTCCCTCCCTAATCCCTGCCTCCACTTACTCACCCAAGTGGTCACCTAGGACATGCCAGGCACCGCATCACGCACATGCTTGGAGGAGAAGCAAAGCAAACCAGCAGCCACAGCAAGGTTCACCTGTGCCCATGGGCAGACATTTACCAGGTAGGGCTGCAGTTCCCCCATGGATTTAATAACTTGATTAGAGATCATTTTGTCCTGGGCTTCTTTCGTCTTGTGACTGTCCTCAGCCTTCTGAAACTTGCTATGTCACCTGAAAACGTCATTCTACTGACAGTTTATGAATTCTAGACAAATCCCCCTCTGCTAGTGTCAAGGGGGGAGTGAAGCCAAGGGGTAGAGGAAGATGGTGTGAGGGGAAGAGTGGGAGGGGAGGTCGGAGTGCACAGGCTGGTCTGGCTGGGGGCTGGGAGTGCAGGAGTGGAGGGGGCCGGACCAGCTTGCCTACCAGGAGGGCCTGCCAGATGCTCAGACCACCCTGTGAAATCTCACACCCTTCTTGCTCCCTACCAGCCCTGGCTCCAGCTCAGGCTGGATTTCAATCTGCATAATGTGTCCCATTTAGATGGGATGGGAGGGGGTGAGAATAGGAGGGTGGGGCGGATGTGCCCCAAAGGGTGGTGGCCAGAGGAAGCTGAGGGATAGAGGCTGTGGTGAAGGTGGCTGGCAGTCGCACACAGGAGGCGGGGTCAGAGAGCAGGCTTGCAAACCCCAGATAACTGTTCTGCCCAGCACTGCAGGGGTCAATTTGGTCTACTTGCCCAGTGACAAGAAGGAAAAAAAAAAAGTGGGCTGTGACTTAAAGATCTTAAGACACACCACAGAGGGGCTGGTCTGGAGGTGGGAGGAGGGACAGACCAGGCAAGGAGGAGACAGGGACTCAGGAGGGTGCAAGGAAGCGTCTTACTTAGCTGAGACCGGGCAAGGGAGGAGAGGCTGGAGCAAAGTCTACAGGACAGAGGCGTCCTCTGGGATCCGGGAACCCGGGGGCAGCCCCTCCTGCATGCTGGGTAGGGCTCTGGGCACCAACCACTCTTCTTACCCTCTGGGGCTCAAGCCAGAAGCTCAAAGTGCTTGCTGGGTTGGTGACAGAGAGCCGCGGAGCTCAGACCCCCGGCATCCACTCCCGTCTTCTCTCCACTGCCCGGCATGGAGGAAGGTGGTGATTTTGAAAACTACTACGGGGCAGACAACCAGTCCGAGTGTGAGTACACGGACTGGAAGTCCTCGGGAGCCCTCATCCCTGCCATCTACATCTTGGTCTTCCTCCTGGGCACCACGGGAAATGGTCTGGTGCTCTGGACTGTGTTTCGGACCAGCCGGGAGAAGAGGCGCTCGGCTGACATCTTCATCGCCAGCCTGGCGGTGGCCGACCTGACCTTCGTGGTGACCCTGCCCCTGTGGGCCACCTACACCTACCGAGAGTACGACTGGCCCTTCGGGACCTTCTCCTGCAAGCTGAGCAGCTATCTCATCTTCGTCAACATGTATGCCAGCGTCTTCTGCCTCACCGGCCTCAGCTTCGACCGCTACCTGGCCATCGTGAGGCCGGTGGCCAATGCCCGGCTGAGGCTGCGGGTCAGTGGGGCGGTGGCTACGGCCGTGCTGTGGGTGCTGGCCGCCCTCCTGGCCATGCCGGTCATGGTGTTCCGCTCCACGGGGGACCTGGAGAACAGCACCAAGGTGCAGTGCTACATGGACTACTCCATGGTGGCCGCCCCGGGCTCAGAGTGGGCCTGGGAGGTGGGCCTGGGCGTCTCGTCCACCGCCGTGGGCTTCGTGGTGCCCTTCACCGTCATGCTCACCTGCTACTTCTTCATCGCCCAGACCATCGCCGGCCACTTCCGCAAGGAGCGCATCGAGGGCCTGCGGAAGCGGCGCCGGCTGCTCAGCATCATCGTGGTGCTGGTGGTGACCTTCGCCCTGTGCTGGATGCCCTACCACCTGGTGAAGACCCTCTACATGCTGGGCAGCCTGCTGCACTGGCCCTGCGACTTCGACCTCTTCCTCATGAACGTCTTCCCCTACTGCACCTGCGTCAGCTACGTCAACAGCTGCCTCAACCCCTTCCTCTACGCCTTCTTCGACCTGCGCTTCCGCCAGGCGTGCACCTCCATGCTCTGCTGGGGACAGAGCAGGTGCGGGGCTCCCGCCCACAGCAGCAGCGGGGAGAAGTCAGCCAGCTACTCCTCCGGGCACAGCCAGGGGCCCGGGCCCAACATGGGAAAGGGTGGGGAGCAGGCACACGAGAAATCCATCCCCTATAGCCAGGAGACCCTGGTGGTTGACTAGGGCTGGCATGGGGACAGCCTGGTGCCCTGGGCCCTCCCAGCTCCATCCTTTGCTCTGGAGGTCAGGTAGTGTGGCTGTGCCTCCTGCCTGCACTTCGCCCCTTCCCTGTTCCTTCCTCCTGTCCAGCCCCGTCCTTCTCTTGGTCTTTTATTCTTTCTCAGAGGTCTGGGGTTTAGTAGAAAGAGACTAACCCTTACAGACCTGAGCTTGCCCAAGTCTCTTAACCTCTCTGAGCCTTGGTTTCTCCCTTAATGTAAAATGGGTGAAGTCAGATTGACCCTGAAACGGTGAACTGTGAGTTCCGACTCAATAAAAGTTTGTTTCCCCACCCTGTTCTTTGCTCTCCAGCCCTCCTGTCTGCCTCCCTTTGGTTTCCTCTCTCTCTGCTACTGTTGCTCCTGGCCCCAATGCCCTCTCATGGCTCCACCTCTTGGGGTTCCCCTGCCCTGTCTGCCCCCCTATTCTGCAGGGCCCTGGAGGGTTAAGGATTCTGAAGCTTGCAGAGACTGACCCTGCTCCAGCTCTTTATCCTGTTTTCGGGGCAGGAGGCAGGGGAGGGCTGGAGCAGGGGTGGGCTGGCGTCAGTAGAGAATTAGCACTGCAGTCCCTGGGGCCTGGAGCTCCAGAACTTTCCCTAAAATTGGCTCAGTTCCCTGTCATTTCGAGCACTGGGGCTGGCATGATCCCGGAAGAGAGTACCCTTTCCTGCAGCTCCTCTGTGGTGCCAACTAGATGTGCTTTCTCCAAATGCCCTCAGATCCTTTCACTCTTCCCCTATTTGCTGTGGGCTGTGGGAGTTGGAAGGCATCAGGGGTTTTTGAACTGACAGGGTTCTTGTTTTGTTATGTGAAAGGGGAGCAGGGAGGGGGCATGAGAGAAAGAGGGCACAGAGGGGTGTCTGCACTTAGACTGGAGGTGGCTTGGCTCCCCTGCCCACACCCCTGCAGAGCCGCGGGCTATAGGTGGGTCTCTCCTGTCTCCCCATCTTGCCCCAGCAGTGCCCTGCTTTTTTTCTTGGGCACTGGGGCTTCTTGGTGCCAGGAGTGGCCAGCTGGGTAGGGATACGTGTTTCTTGTCTGTGTGTGCGTATGTGTGCGTGTCTAGGTGGACAGGTTCAATGTGAAGAACAGCAGCCCAGGGCACGTGGATGAACCCCTCCCACTCCTGTCCGCCCTGAGTCTTCGCCACATGTACCCCTGAAGGGAGGAGGGAGCAATGAGGCAATACAGCATGAAAATGGGCCCACCCCCACTGGATTTGGGGGCTCGATGACGGCTGGTCCGTGCTTTAAAGGAGAAGTTTATGTTTGCGCTGGACTCCCTGTGGGAACCCTCTTCAGTCCCCAGGGCAGCTGGCGCCCATGGCTTGGGACTGTCTTACTGAGCTGGGTCACTGCTTGTTCTCTAGCTCCATGAGGGAAGTAACAGGCTCCCCGCTTGGCCCCTTTCCCCTGCCTCCCACTTTGCTTTGAGTTTGTGGGTGCTTCCTCATCACTGTCCGTTGTTCTGGGGTCATAGGAGGGCATGCCATGGGTGAAAGGCAGTAGGTGGGTTCTTTCCTCACCCTTAAGATTGAGCCTTTTGGCTTCTGCTGGGTTGGGGGACTGGGAACAGAGACTAGAGTAGCCACAGAAACACGATGTCCACACCGCCAGAGAGACCCTGATGATGAAACCTACAGAGGGACCTTTGTGAGCTGGGGGTGGGGTGTGTATTCCGGGTTTTGTTCTTGGAGGACTCTGGAGATAAAGGAGAAGATGCCAGTGATGGAGTCAGGAAGAGCCCAGCTTGGTGTGAATGGACAGAGGAAGGAGGAGAGGGCACGGGGCTCCTCTCAGCCTGGCCTCCCGTCTTAGGCCAGCATCTCTCACAGTTGCTTCGTCTGCTCAGAGCTGTCTCAAAGCCTCCAGTCAAGGCTGGAGGTAGCTTCTGGAAGGGAAGCGTGCGTCCCTCTGAGGCCCCTCTGTGTGACCTGCAGAGACTTCTGGGGCAGAGGCCCTGTCTGCAGCACGTCTGTGCTACATTCTGACACTATTAGTCACTGTGGTTCATCAAATAAAACTGTTGTGTGTAACTGTCCTGTCCAAAGCCTCCTCTCACAAAAGTGTCTTGGGGTAGGGAGAGACCCCCTTTACGTCTGCAAATCTTTCAGTAGGACGTGGGGTCACCACAGTGAATGGGGAGGTGGGCTGTGGAAGCTGTAGGGAGAGTGTGAAGGGGGAAATTGCAAACCAAGGCGGGGCAGGGAGATGCAGAAAATAGGGACCAGAGAAGGGAAAGGGAAGGATGGGATTTAGTTGCAAAGAGGAAAAGGAAAGGAAGGAACAGGGCGCCTAGTGCTGTGCTGTAAAGAGCCAGAGAACAAATGGGCATGTGTTTCAGAGTTCAGAGCACAGATCTGGGGAGAAATACCAGCACTTGTTCCCATGGAGGTAGACATGTTACTCATTCATTTCATTCACTTCTTCCTTTATTCATTTTCTGTCTACTATTGACTCATGCATTCATTCATCCAGTATCATTTGAGTATCCACCAGTTTAGACCAGAAGTGGATCCAATCAGAGTTACTCTGGATACTTCAGAAAATTCCCATTCCTGAGTGTCTCCCCAGACCTATGAATGACTCAGAATCTCCCAGATTCACCCCAGATGTTCATAATTCCAAAAATTCCTCAGATAATTTCTGGACAAGGCCAGGCTTAGAGAATCTCTATGCAGATGGATTTTGCCCAAATTCAAGTGGGCACAGAAGACCAGACTAGAGGGTCAGAGCTGGAGACAACAGAGCTGGGTTCTGTCCGCTCATCTGTTTGGGGGTAGAAAGGGCTGACATGATCCTCAAGGGAGCAACATTTAGTCCAGAGGAACTCAACCATCTTCAGCGAAGACCTCCTGGGTATTAATAATGTTTGCAGATGACACAAAAGCAATCACCCTAGCAAAATGAAAGAGCTCAAATTTGTGGCATTTTACGACTGTGCTAAGCATTTCCCAAACATTATCTCATTTAATCCTTGTAGCCGTCCTCTGAGAGGGGTGTTTTCAACCTCATTTTGCTGATAAGGATGCTGAGACACAGAGAAATTAGTTTGGTCCTTTGACCAAGGTCACATAACTAGTAAATGGAAGAGCCAGGCTTGGGACAAGACAAATCTGTCCAACACCAAAGCCCAAAGCCCACTCTCTTGACCATGGCATTGCGATATTTCTCCCAAAATATAAGTGAGGCAGCACCATGTGGCTGAGATCTCATATGCAAGGTGCCAGGGATAAGAGAAGAGTCCCCGTGAATGGGGACGGGAGTGAGAGAGGAATTAGAGAGGACGATGGAAAATGCACAAATGAGAAAGATAGAGGGTGGGGAAGATAGAGACAGGAACAGAGAGAGTGAAGAGAAAGGTTGACAGAGGCAGAGACTGTGGGGGAGAGAGAGACTGAGACTGAGAGATGGTAGAGAAAGAGACAGACAGAGATAGGCAGAGACTGTGAAAGAGGCAGCAAAGGAGAGATGATAACGAAGAGAGAGAGTGAGGAGAGGGAGCTAGAGATGGAGAGGAACAGAGTGAGGAGATGGGTGGGGAGAAGGAACTGGGAGGCTGGGAGGGAGGTTGAGGGCAGGGAACCGGCTCCTGTTTCCCTTCTTTTGAAACCTACCAGGAAAAGCCCTTCAGGAATTTACACCTATCACAACAAGCTATTGGGGCTATTATTGTTATTGTTATTATTTTTACAGGTGCTTTAAAAAAACTCATCACTTCTCCTGGGAAGCTTGAGGTAAGCTATCCAAATATTGTAAGATTGCAGAGCACTTAGTAACCCCCTTGCTCACACATGTCTTCCATTATTCACTCATCTGTCTGTTCCTCTGTTCCACAAGTCCTTATTGACTACTTGTGTGCCAAGATCTATGCTGGACATGGGATCGGGGATGAGTAAGACTCAGCGGCTCACAGTTTGTTGGATGCAGGCAGTCACATGAAAGATTATAGCCAAAGGTGGCAGTTCTGAGTAAGGGGATGTAGGGGGTGTCCAGAGGGGCTGGAACAGTGGAATGAGTATGGGTGAGCATCGGGGAGATCTTACAGCTCTCTGCCTGCTGGGAGTCTGCTCCCTGAAATGTGGAGCGTGAGAGTCAGTTGGAAAGTGTTCTGGGCAGAGGAAGTACCTAGTGAACACAGCCCCTCTGAAGACCGGAAGGAGCACTGGGCCTTGTTTTTAATCCATCCTCACTCTAGCTCTGGCAGGTGGACCAGCTAGGGACACAGAGGTCTCTTGCCCAGGTCACATGGCATGGATGATGAGAAGACTGGGGGCTGGGCCTAAAATCTGGGTCTTGATACAATTTTTTGGGGGGAGGGGGAACAGATTTTATTCTTGGTGATTTCCTGTTTCTCCTCTCCGTGGGCTTGAACTGTCTTCCTCCAAATTGTCTGCTAGGGTCTCCTAACTGTAGGCTTAGGGTGCCCAGGTGGAGAAAGATGCTAAGAAGGGGCAAGGGGATCCCTTAGGAAGATCACCCCCCCCCCGCCTAAGCTCCCAGAAGCCAGGATGACACCCAGTGTGACCGACTGACAGGCTCTAGAAGTGGCACCCCACCATCTCAGTGGGTTCGACACTGCCTCAGCCCCAGGGAGTCGGAAGTTTGCAGGGCCTGACCTGGCAGGTGTATCTCTTCTCACCCATTGCCTAAATGCTTATAAAGTCACTGTGAGCAGTGTTGGAGGGGGACAGACACAAAGATGTGACTCAGGGAGCATAAAATCAAGTGCACAAGAGAGGAGATTCTGGGACATTGGGCTGACTCTGGAACTTTCAACTTATAGAGGTAGCGGATTAGAGCAATGTCTATTTCTTTATTCAGGCAGTAAACTTAATCAGTGTTTCCCATGTGCCTGGGACCATCTTAGGAGCTGGGGGTACTGCTGTGAACCAGATACCATTCCGGCCTTCACAGAGCAACTTGAAGAGCTTTCTGGTCTTACGTTCTCATTGATTGATTGGACGGGTAAACTGAAGCCCATAGGGGCGGGGGAATGAGTTATACATGGCATATAGCGGCTGGCGGCAGAGATGGGGCTGGAGCTCAGGCTTCCCACTGCCAGGTCAGATGTGATCCATGATTCCAGGCTGAGAAAGGAGAGAAGGTTCTGTCTCACTGAGATGCTGCAGAGCCAGATGAACACCAGGCCACTAGCTGCAGGGGTTGGCTAAAGGTGCTGATGCCATCCAAACTTTTGCTAATAAATCTTTTGTTTCAGAAGAATTTCAGATTTACAGAAAAGTTGCCATTGTAGGACTGTCTTCTCGTGTTTTCCGCAGCCAGTGTCCACTATTATGAGCACCTTACATTAATGTGACACCCTTGTCACAACTGATAAACCATTTCATACCTTACGTAAGTGCAGTTTGCCCTTGCGAGGACTTCCTTACTCCTTAGCTAATGTCCTTGCTCTGTTCTAGGGGCCTATCCAGCGTACTCCACTGAATTTTGTCGTCTCTTTTTTTTTTTTTTTGAGACAGAGCCTCAAGCTATCACCCTGGGTAGAGTGCCATGGCTTCACTGCTCACAGCAACCTCCAATTCCTGGGCTCAATCTCCTGCTTCCGCCTCCCAAGTAGCTGGGACCACAGGCGCCCGCCACAACGCCTAGCTATTTTTTTTGGTTGCAGCCATTATTGTTGTTTGGCGGGTCCAGGCTGGATTCGAACCTGCCACCTTAGGTGTATGTGGCTGGCGTCTTAGCCACTTGAGCCACAGGCGCCGAGCCTGAATTTTGTCATCTTATTTCCTTGAACTTCTCTTGGCAGTGACAGTTTCTCAGGCTTTGATACTCTTGACAGTGTGGAAGAATGCTGGCCAGGTGTTTTGTTCAATGTACCTATTAATTAAATAACTTTTTTTTTTTTTAAAGACAGAGTCTCACTCTGTCACCCTGGATAGAGTGTTCTGGCATCATCAGAACTCACAGCACCCTCAAACTCTTGGGGTTCAAGCAATCCTCTTACCTCAGCCTCCCAAATAGCTGGGACTATAGGAGCCCACCACAACACTCAGATAGTTTTTCTATTTTTAGTAGAGATGGTGTCTTGCTCTTGCTCAGGCTGGTCTCAAACTCTGGAGCTCAAGTGATCCACCTGTGTTGACCTCCCAGAGTGCTAGGATTATAGGCGTGAGCCACTGAGCCCAGCTCAAGTAAATATCTTTTTTATTTCCAAATGCCAGGCACATGCCAGGTGAGACGTCGAGAGCAATTAATAATATACAAGTAATTCCTACTCTTTTGGAATTTAACAGTCTCTATTAAAGTGCAGTAAGCTTCACTTCAGGGGCAGTACAGGGTGCCGCAGAGGCAAACCCTCCTCTTCCAGGGAGTGCCAGGGAAGGATCACAAGACAAGGCCGATTCCCCCTCACCTTCACCAGGGCTGGGGTGTCTGACATCCCCCACCTCCAAAGCCACCCTAGTGTGTTTTCTTGCCTGAATAACTGGAAACCTAGGGGCATGAGACGAAGGAGTATTTGTGGCATCTCACCCAGTGTTGCTTTGTACTTTGTTATTTGGGTGGCACATCTCTTGCCTACTCGAAGCTGCTTCTTACACAGATAGTGGACAATCAGAAATGCATTCTCCAAGTTGCTGGAAGTACCACTTCCCCGGACGGACGAGCTGGACATAGGTCTCTAGGAGAGCCCTGATTCATGGATCTGGCTGGTCTGTCACAGCTCTGTGTTCTCACCTCTCCCTTCTGCTCGGTGGCAGCTCCTTTAGAGGAGGGGCTATGTTTACACATCTTTGGATTCCCAGGGCCGGGAATGTGGCAGGTGCTCCAAGAATGTTTGCTTAAATAATTGAATTACTGGATAAAGAAAGTGCAGGAATAAAGGTGAGAAAACTGGTTTGTGTTTACAAGCAAATAAGTCAACAGAGTCGATTGCTTTTTATTTATTTTTTCCCTGTTTTTTTTTTTTTTTTTTTTTGCAGTTTTTGGCCGGGGCTGGGTTTGAACCCACCACCTCCAGTATATGGGGCTAGTACCCTACTCCTTTGAGCCACCAGAGCAGCCCATAATATTTTTTTTTAAAATTAAATCCTAACCATTCATTAATGCATTTATGGGGTACAATGTGCTGATTTTATATGCAATTTGGAATGCTTACATCAAATTGGTTAACATAGCCTTCACCTCACTTACTCATTGAGTTAAGACATTTATCCTCTGCTCTTAATACATTTGACATGTAGTCTTGCAATATGCACCATAGCTGAGGTCCCACCAATTACCCTCCCCCCACCTCCCTTCCCCTCTCTCCTCCCCCCTCTTCTCCTCTTCATCCTGGACTATAGTAGTGTTTTATCTTTCATATGAAAGTGTGGGTGGTTTACATGGATGGAGCTGGAACATATTTTTCTTAGTAAAGTATCTCAAGAATGGAAGAAAAAGTATCCAATGTACTCAGTACTATTAGGAAATCAATATATAATCACCCACACTTTCATATGAAAGATAAAACACAACTATAGTCGATTGCTTTTTAAAGAGGCCAGAAAGATGACATAAAGACTGTTGCCGGAAAAGATCCCTGGGGTTGAGAAGTATTGGGGCCACTAAGCACTGATCCAATTAAACCGACTAGCCTGGCCTTCTAAGAGCTGCCTCTTGGGAACACAGAGCCCATGTTCCAGGGACACTTCTGATATTCTTCCATTCTTAGTAGCATCTCTCAAAGCCTGGCTTTGCAGTGGGCAGCTCAGTGTTCATGCAGGAAACTTGTCTTCAAGTGTCTCCTGTGGGATGATGGCGTGCAGGCCCCCTCGGCTTCCTGGGGAAGTTCTCAGTGAGCCAAGTGGAGCCAGTGCTGAGTCAAACGGTTTCTGGTAATCCGTGTCTGGATGTCCACCATTCACGGAGGAAGGACTCTTGTGATGGTGGGGATGTACTGATTGAATAGAAAATAAGATTTTGGACTTCCCCCTTTATAAAAATACTCAGGGAAAACTTTTCTTCCTGTCTCTGAGAGAATCTGGACCAGTTGAAGGGTGTGTAGGAGGATTTGGCGGTCTTTCTTCTGGGTCTGGAATATGTCCATAAATTCACGAAGTCTTCCTGTATTACCTGATGACAGGAGAGGGACCCAGGCTCTGCTCCAGTGGACTGAGTCTGGTTTTCTTTGGCAGAGAAAGGACTTTGGATAGCAGAGGTTGGCAGTGACCCAGCGTCTGAGAATTGTCATTCCAACATGCCAGCGTTGAAGAGAATGAATGCACTCTTGCTCTTGGGAAGAGGGGATGCACCAATATGGTGGTTAGCTGGTTTCCAGAAGCCTGGAAGCCCCTGAGTAGCGGGGGTGGTGGTGGTGAAGGTCATTTGCTGCGCTAACAATAAGCTGTTTGGAAAAACAACACAGTACCTGCCAAGGGAGCTGACGGGAGACAGGCAGTGCATGCGAGTGAGGGAAGTGGCTTCTTTCTGCTTGTGTTGGGAGCATGGGCAGCCCAGCAGGCTGTCCTGAGGAACACAGTTAGTCCACCTGGAGAGGATGGATCCTACCACCCTCCCCCTTTACTAGTGAAGAAAGAGGCCTGGGGCGCTGGGATATTTGCTGAGGAGTGGCTGACTTGGTGGGCTTGGTTCTCTTCATTTCCTGGCCTGTTTGCTTTTCATGTCACCACGTGGCCTCTTTTCTATGCTGTCAATCAGAGTAGACAGTCAATCAGACGGGGGATTGATGGGGGCAACTTGTGTTAGTGACGACTTCACTTGTCTTCTTCAAAACTGTCATATCTGAAGGTGTCTCAGCTGTCCATTCTGGTAAGAATACAGTCAGACAGATCATACTGAAATCCCAATTCAGCTCTCATTTGGCTGTGTCACCGACACCGTCGCTTCCCAAAGTTTTGTGTGCAGAGGAATCTCTTGGGGATGCTGTTGGTCTATGGACTACTTCAGAGGAGCAAAGATCTGGGGTACGGCACACATTCGTGGGCTGTTTTCTCATCGCTCAAATGGTCTAATGAAAGTAGTTTCCCCACAGGACTGTTGTGAAGGTTCCATGAGGTAATGTTTGCAAGGGACTCCGGCACATAAGACTATGTTTTAATTTTCTTCCGTTCCTCCTTTTCCACCTCTTCTCTTACAAACAAAAGCGACTTGAAGCACTGCTTCCCAAGACAGCAGGCTTGGAGGATCTTGGCATTTAAAAAGATGGTACCAGGAAGGAGGGAATGCTCAACTCTGGGGATGTGGCGGTTGGTATTCCTTTTTGTATTTAAAATATTTTTAACTTGGTGGTAACAACAAACCCAAACTAGAAAAATTTGACAGAAGTTTGCATATAAAATTAATCTGGTCAGAAGTTTGTTGGAAAAGAAAGATCAAAAATAATATACTGCATATACACATTTTTGAATTTAAAATTCATGATCTGAGTAGTCTTTCAAGTCTGTGCAAGCCTGAGTCTCTGTCTGGGGACGCAGACGGTGCGGCCTAATATAATTCCTCACTGGTGATCTAGAGATGCAAATTCTGTCCTTAGCACTGTCTCCAACTTTGTGTGTCCCCCTGGACAGTCATGCCACCTGCTGGAACCTCAGTTTCTCTGTTTGTGCCATGGACAGATTGAACCTTCCTATTGTCACCGATGGGCTTTCTCATGTGATTATGGCCCTAGGCCTCAGAATCCCTTTTAATGCTGCACTTTGGGCAATAGACGTGGCAAACACAATTTTGAACCACTGACATTCTATGCTGCTAAGAAATGCTAATGGCAGAATCTCAGGCCTTAGAGTTGAAGATGGGCCTTGACAGATGACTAGGATTTTAGTAACTTGAATGTGGAATGAGGGTGGTAGAGCACCCAGACTGAGGAGATCGTGAGAGCAAGGGCAGCAGGGTAAGGACGGGTTTGGGTCGCTTGTGTGTAGGGTACGTGTATAAGGGAGTGTGGGGTAAAGGATGGAGGACTAGACTAGGGACTCATTTATTCATTCACCAAACATTCATGAACATTTACCGTTTGTCAGTATCTCAGCTAGGCACTGGATTGCACGGGGCACGAGACAGACCTGGTCTTCCCCAGCGTAATGTAGCATTTGTGGGGAGGGAGATAGACAATACACAGGCATGTAAACAAATGTAGTAAGTGGGCAGTTATGGGAAATACTGTGAGGGTTGGGGGACTGTCTTGGAAGGCGACCTTTCCATCTGCACCTGAGGGAGGAGAGTGAACCTTCCCTGAGAAAGGCTGGCACATGTGAGAACACGCAGCTGGGGAAGGGTGCAGTGGGTTCTCAGGACCACTGTCAGGACAACCGGAAGGCTGGTATGCAGGGAGCCAGGGAGAGGGTGGCCTGACACAAAAAGAGTCAGGCAGGGGCCAGGTTACATAGGACTTTGAAGGCCGTGGAAGAAGTATAGCTTGGCAAGTTGGCTTATGCCTATAATCCTAGCACTGTGGGAGTCCGAGGCAGGTGGATTGCTTGAGCTCAGGAGTTCAAAACCAGCCCGAGCAAGAGCAAGATCATGTCTCTAATAAAACTAGAAAAAAACTAGCCTGGCATGGTGGCCCATGCGTGTAGTCCCAGCTACTTGAGAGGCTGAGGCAGGAGGATCACTTGAACTCAGGAGTTTGAGGTTTCTGTGAGCCATGATGACACTACACTCTACTCACCGGGACAGAGTGAGAGTCTGTCTCAAAAAAAAAAAAAAGAAGTTTGACTTTATTCTAAGTGCAATAAGGGTCCATGAAGAGAGTGACATGTTTTAGTTTGCATCTAAAATTATCCCTTAGGCTTCTGCATAGAGAATGAACTGAAGGTGAGTCTGGGGAAGGCAGAGACCAGTTAGGAGGTAACTACAGAGGCTGAGATGAGGAACGAAGGTGGGTTGTGTCAGGGTGGGGTCCACAGGAACTGAGAGGAAGGGCAGGTTTGAGCCATTATTTCCAATGCAAAGTGGACTGGATGAGAGTGGGGGCGGGGAGAGAGAATTATCCAAAGTTTCTGACTTGAGTGAGTGACTTGGAAGAGGATGGTACCAATTAGTGAGATAGGAAAGGCTGGAGGAAGAGTAGCTTAGGGGTGTGTGTGTGTGTGAGAGAGTGTGTGTGTGTGAAAGACAGATGAAGAGTTCTGTCTCCTCCGTATCATACCTGAGATGTTAATGAGATGTCTGAGTGAGGGCGTCATGATACCCATTCTGAACAGCGGTCTGACTGGGGATAGGAATCTTAGTGTCATAGAGATGGACTGTGAAGAACGCTACTGAGAGGTCAGTCAACTAGAAAAATGTCCACTGGATTTGGTGATAAAGAGGTCTTTGGTGACATGGGCCAGGATACTTACAGTGAATTTTGTTAGTAGAAGACAGACTGCAGAGTGTTGAAGAGTGGACAGGAGGATTGCAGAATGTGTGTGGAAATAACTATTTTCTCCTCTTTCTCTCTTTCTGCTTTTCTCTCTTTGTTTCTCTCTTTTGAGACAGAGTCTTGCAAGCTAGAGTGCTGTGGCATCAGCCTAGCTCACAGCAACCTCAAACGCCAAGACTCAAGCAATCCTCCTGCCTCAGCCTCCCAAGTAGCTGGGACTATAGGTGCCCACCACAGCATCTGGGTCATTTTTCTGTTTTTAGTAGAGACAGAGTCTTGCTTTGCTCAGGCTGGTCCTGAACTTCTGAGCTCGAGGGACCCTCCTGCCTAGGCCTCCCAGAGTGCTAGGATTATAGGAGTGAGCTACCACACCCAGATGAAACAACTCTTTTCAAAGTTTTTGAAGGGAAGATAAGCAGAGAAATGGACAATAGCTTAAGAAGGATGTAGGATGAAGGGAAAGCCTTTAAAGAATTGGAGATGCAAGGCCACATTTGTGCACTAGTGATGACCTAAGAAAGACCAAGACTATGAGTGAGGGTTGAGAGCAGGAGGACCTTATGGAGAGAACAACGCTTCCATGGAGAAGAGGCAATTGAAGGGAACAGCGTTGGAGCAGGCCAGAGACGTTGGGAGCTGGAGCACATGTGGAAGGATCAGTCTTTGATAGGAAGAGAGAACATTCCCTCCTGGGGTTAGGAAGGACGTAGGAGAGGAAGAGTTAAGAAGCAGATAGGTTGGTAGATGTTGGTGGTGCTGGCTGTGTGACTTCTGATTTGTATGTGAATTATAAGATGAGGTCATCAGCTGAGCATGAGGTAGGGAAAGAAGTCTAGAAACCCTTGCAGGAATAAAGTTTTATCTTGGGCAACAAAAGCAAAGTTCCTAGGGCCTCCTTGTACCAATTCTCCACTTGAGATATAGGCCCATGAATTTAAAAGGAAGTAAGTCACTTAGCCTAGTTGTGTGATAGTCCCTGGCAATATTTAAAGGTTCTCAGCAGGTGCTGGGGTTTTGCAAGGTGGCCATGGTTCTGGGGTTATTTGCTAGCCTAATTATAAAGAAGAACAATAGAATCTAATTGATGTGAGGAAGGAAGCAAAGACAGCAGGTGGCCTCTGGAGGGTAGACTTGTGGCAAGATCAGTGGGTTAGAGGTGAAGACATAGGGTAAGAAATGTGGGAGTTGGGGGGATGGCTGGAAGGTCTGGGAGTGGAGGTCAAAGGGAAGGGTTAAAAAATGGAGGTTTCTGCAATGGAGCCAGGAAAAGCATGGTTGGGGTGGACAAAGAACATCAAAGCATGAGAGCAGGTTGCTGGTTGAGTTGCACATGCAGATACTGACAGTTTGAGAGTCAACTCTCAAAGGAAGAGGGCAGTGAATCCTATGGTGACCAGGAGGTAAAGTCTGCAGTGAAGGAGGGCGGGTGAGTAAGAGGGGTAGAAATGACCTTATGCAGAGGAAGGCAAGGGTATGAAACCCATGGGATGGCTTTGTGCAGCTCCACCCCAGAAGGCACAGCTTGAGGAGGGGGGATGTGGGCTGGATTTTACTCACCTCTCAGGTAGGCATTGTTGGCAGGCATAACCTACATGCACAACCTGCATAGCCAGACACCCCAGTTGAAGGGACTGGGCATCCAAGCAATTGGCTTTTTTAGCAATTGGCTTTGTAGGAGGGTGAGCCTTTTGACAGTGGGGAGCGAAGGTTAACCTTCTGACTTTACAGACAGGGAAACTGAGGCCCAGAGATGTGGGAGGAACATGCTGGGGGCTGGAGGCAGAGCTGGAGCTAACCTAACTCTCAGTGCTCTCTGTGACACCCCGTAATGAAAGTGATAATTTAGCAAACACGTCAAAATCACAAATTCCAAAATACATTGTCCATCAAAGTTGCTTCTGTGGGAGGTGACAGACTTCTTTCTAATGATGCTGCCATTGTTCCAACCAATTCTGGAAACGCCTTCAGGGAAATGATCTTCAGAGCCAGCTCTGAGTCACAAAGACAGCCCACTGCTCCGGAGAGACTGAATTGGCACATGGGGTGGGGGCCCTTCTTCTGCAGTGTTGGGTCTCAGATCTCAAGACACAATCTCGGAACAAGGACCCTCATGGCATCTCTTCATTCTATTTTTACACATTTATTTTGTACTCAGGGTGTTCCCAGCCCAGGAAATCCCAGTCCAGGGGTGTGTGTATAGCAGTGTGATCTGATATTGCTGTGAGGTGTGTTCAGTCTGGTCAGGTTTAGTTTTGCTGGGCTGGTAGGATGAGATTTGTATTCTTTGGGCATCTGAGAGGCAAACAGCTATTTTATGCAGAACACGGATCTGTTAAAGGATATTAGAGAGCTCACAGACTCTCTGGAGATTAGTCCTCCAATTATCTGGTCCTCCAATTATCAACTTGTGCCATGAAGTTCTGCCTGGGACTGACCCCCATTCCCCAACCCCAGGATTTCTCTCACTGCTGCCTCTGAGATTTTGAAGATTCTCTGCTATTCTCCCTCCTTAGCCAGAAAACAGACCGCAGGGCAGCTCCCAGTCCTCAGGTGGTTCTCCTTCACAGTGGATTCTCGCATGCTGATGAAGGGGGACCCCAGATCACTAGCTGCCACTCGAGGCAGAGGAGTCTGGGAAAATGGATTCCAGCTTCTGACTTGGAAGGTTGTGCTTAGATGGTGGGAAGATCCCAGGACATGGTAAAGTGTTTTTAAAAAGGGTGGGTGCCACAGCTGCAACAAAAGGTGGCTGTCAATCAGTTGGCTTCTTCAGACCCTTGTGCCTGGATTTTGGGAAAGCTGCCCCGAGGTGCACAGCTATGACTGGGCCACGGTCCTTCTTGATATCTTGGTATCTTGACCTCACAAAGTCGTCAGCTCAGAGATCACAGCGAAATTAGGTTTTTTGGGCTAAAACATGTAGAGTTCCCTTTTTTTTTCTTTTTTTTAAATTTCAGGTTAATGAGAGGGTACAAACAAGGAGGTCACAGTATTTGCATTTGTTAGGTAGAGTCCCTCTTGTAGTTGTGTCCTGCTCCCAAAAGGTGTGCCATATGCCCTTACATTGTGCTGTTAAGTGGGAGCGCACCAATCCTCCCCTCTTCTCTCTCCTCCCTCCTCTCCATAAGTTGAATGGCATTGAGGTTTTCTCTTGTGTAGATGTGTATTAGATCATCTCCTGGCTTCACATTAGTATTGAGTACATTGGATATTTGCTTTTCCATTCTTGTGATACTTTACTGAGAAGAATGTGTTTCAACTCCATCCAGGTTAATACAAAAGTTGTAGAGTCTCTGTCTTTTTAATGGTTGAACAGTATTC
This sequence comes from Otolemur garnettii, assembly GCF_000181295.1. NCBI lineage: Eukaryota > Metazoa > Chordata > Mammalia > Primates > Galagidae > Otolemur > Otolemur garnettii. The sequence continues at coordinate 258,219 of NW_003852604.1, read as the reverse complement.
CTAACACCCATTAACCCAGGAATGGAGTAACAAATCATGGTATATGTATACCATGGAATACCATTCAGCCATGGAGTTACCTATAAAATGAATGTAGTTAAAAAAACCCCAGGAAGTTGTGTCTTCAAACACCTGAAAATGGGTGGCTGTCAACGCCATAGCCACCTGCCAGTGAACCCCAGTCTGTGCAGGAAGCTGAGACATTCTGTGTAGAAACGTTATTCCTCAGTGATCCAGAGTGTGTACCCTCTAGTGTCTGTAACTCACAGAGATGACCCAATGGTGCCCTGTGCATGCTGAGAAGGATTCATGCGACATTTACTGGGGAGTACTAGGTATCAAGGGCTGGGAGCTTCCAGAAATGACAAAAATATGGACTCTGTTTATAGAAAAGTTAATCTCACGTGGGAGAAAGACAGGCCATGTCTGAGTGTCAGTGAGGTACAAGGAGGAGGGAAAAAGCCCCTTGGACCCTTTAACCTTGGGATCATGTTCTGGGTCTTGTGAACTAGTTTTCTCATCCGCAAAGTGGGGATAGTCAGACTTAGCACTTCAAGTGGTGATTCGAAGGAGTGGGAAGCCCGGTCTGTGCAGCAGCCAGGGCCTGGCACATCGTGTGCCTCTGGCCTCCACCCCCTCCTCTCCTCCACTCAATCTAAAGAGTGATGGGACCACAGAGAAGGTGGTGGCTAATTCTGCTTGATGGATTCAGGATGGACTCCTGATGATGCCGGGTGTTCTTTGGGCAGAGGGTGAGAAAGACACTTCAGGCCATGGGAGTAGTGTGATCAAAGCCACTGAATTCTGTGTTTGGTGAGTGGTACACTGAGTGCTTGGGGGTGTGTGATTGGGAGAGGGGACTGGCAGGAACCAAGGCCAAACGGTGGTTCAAAGGAGTGAGAAGTGGGTTCCTTGAGCCATGATAAGGGTCTCGTTCTCCTGTAAGCATGGATGGTAAGCAGAGAGGTTTAGGTCAGAGGGCTGTTCCAGGAAGGCCAGAGCATCTTCTAGGGCTGGAGAAAGTTATCTGTCTTTTATTTGGAGTTGCCCTGGGCTTTGGAGTGCTCTGTATCTCTGCTTTGAGAGATAAGGACAGAATGGGTGGGCTATTTCTTGGGCTCCATTTGGTCTGGGGATGTGTGTGGTTTTTGAGCATCTACAACTCTCAGTGCACTGTTGGGTGTCTTACATAAACCGTGGTGAATCCTCTGAATAACTCTGCAAAAGGAGATAATACGTATTATCATCTCCGTTTTACAGATGATGAAACTGAAGCTCAGGAAATATTATGCAATTTGCTGAAGGCCATGTAATCAGTACTTGGCCGGGATTCAAAGCCAGGTTTGCCTAATTGCAAATCAGTGCTGGTTCCACCTTGCCGCCCTTCTGAGTCCCACTGGATTCTTGCTAACTGACATGACGTGACATAAACACTCTGTGTATTGAACTCTATCTATCCATCTTCTATCTCTTTGTCCATCCATGTGCCTAAAGGCAGAAATTTACCCAGCATCTCAAAATCTCTTGCCTTCCCCTCTTAGAACCCCCTGCCCCAAATCTCTGGGAAGTCAAGAGCATTCTGTTTCTGGATAGGAAGCAGAAATGTGGTTAACCATTGTTATAAGTGTCTTGCAGAGAGAGTGTCTTGCTTTGCTATCTCAGTCCTGCCCAGACTCAGAGCTGGTCCCATGAGAAGGAAGTTTTGAGAGTTGACTTAAAGGTTATGACAGATCCCTCAGGCTTTGGTCTCTCCCTGAAGATCCCTTCAATAGCTCAGCAATGCCTGAAATCCGTCTGTCTTCTGGTTTGATGTGTGAGATGCACACAGGTTTGGACTCATGGAGATCGCTCCCGAAATGTTGGGTCTGCCCTCACCAGTAATTGAGGCCTTGAACGAGCCCCAGAATACCTCTGTGCCGTGCAGTTGTGGGCCAAGTTGGGATGGTAATTGTACCTACTTACAGGTTGATGTGAGAATAAAGTGACATGTCCATAAATCTGAGCAACACAAACACTTATCAGGTCTCTAAACTTTTTAGAATGCTCTTGACTTCCCAGAGATTTGGGGGGGGGGGTGGTTCCTAAGAGGGAAAGGCAAGAGATCTTGAGATGCTGGGTAAATTTCTGCTGTATTAGATTTTGTGAAAACCAAATGGGGTTAGACTGTAAGTGTACTTGGCCGTGGCAGAGAGGACTTGAGTGAGATTAGGGGTAGAAGAAAGAAAATAAGAACAAAAAGGGCTTATCAGAAGCAAAATTCAGTCACTTCATAACTTACTCAGGATCCAGGCTCAGGGCTGCCCAGGAAAGTGGTAGCAGATTGACCCAAACGGGCCCTTTGATGCTGCCGCCTGTATCCGTAAAAGGTTGGACGAAATCTTCCTCGAGCCATAAATATGTTCTGGGCTTCAAACACAATCTTTCCTTAAAGGGCAAAATGCTCTTGAGTGGAGAAGTGACTTTATTTGGGTTTCCCTAGGGTGGGCGGCAGCTCACCGAAGGCTCCTGGCAGGAAGCAGCTCGCATGGCTCCTGGCCAGGCCGGTGGAGGTCTCTGACCTTCTCTCTGGGCCTCAGGAACTTCTGCTTCCCTACAGGGAACAGCATTTGGAGCTTTCTGGAAAAAGAATTGGCTGTCAGGGAACCAAAGTGAGTGGGAGGGCCCAGATGAACTGCGAGCTGTATGGGTTCCTTGGTTGTTTTTGTTTTTGTTGTTTGTGGGTGACCCTTAATTCTTGGGTCCATCTTGAAGTCACTGTGATGAAGGCTCATGGGGTCTCATGTGCTCATTCTGCTTTATGTAACAAGGACTCAAAAAGGGCAAGTGAAATTCCCACAGGCAAGCTGGACTCTTCACCACCCTTCACTGCTCTGGTGTGCTGTTTTACAATCTAATTAATTATTCTAGATTTGGATGACATTGCTGATACTGATGGCATTGCTCAAGCCACAGAGTGGCAGCAGGGACCAACAAAGTCAGTCGAACACTTTCTAAACTAGATGCTCCCTGAATATTAGAGCATTTCATGAGCTTTATGTCACTAGATTTGGGAGGTGTAGGTGCTATTGTGATCAGTCCCATTTTACAGATGAGAAAACTGAGGCTCTGAAGGATGAAGTGACCTGCCAAATACGAATTGAGAGCCAACAAGGGATAGCTGGGATCTGAATGTGGGTGGATGGGATCCAGGGCCTGTGGATTCTTCACCACAGTATTCTACTGTTGGTTGGGAGTGACTGTGTTTTATTTTACACCCTTGTCACTTGTGAGACTTGGTTATGTAGGGGTTGAATTGCTTGGTAATTTGATTTGCATGATGATGAAATGTTTTAAATTTTATTTTACAGTTTTACTTGGGTCTTAGTGCAGAGAATACTCTTTAGGCACTCAAAATCGATTGGTTCAAAATTAATTTTCACGAGTAGAGGGTTGGATGGATGAGCCTCAGTGCTTACCCACCAAAGATCCCCTTGTCCTGAGAAGTATTTGGTCTCCTAAGCAGACTTGCTGGATGAGAGGTGATTACCTCATTTACTAAAAAATTAAGCTGAAGCAACAGAACTGCCCAGCAGCATTCCAGACCTTCCTACAATGGTTGACAAGAATGATCTGGAATGTTGTTACCCATTCCAGAGATAGAGGCTGCGAGCTTTCTCTCACTGTGCTGCTCTGGCTTGCCTGCAGCCACAGAACTTTTTGAAATATTACCAGTACTTGGAGAACCCGTTTGTATCCTGAATTTACTCCCAGGGGTCTGGATCGCTAAGCTGGGACTCATCAACATGGGAAATGAAGTGTGTCTCTCCTGTTCTCATTTATCACTTGCTCACTGTCCTTTGTCCTTCTGAGCAGGATTGATGGCTTCTGCTGGGGTCCCATGGGAAAGCCTCAGAGGTGTGGGGCTTTCAGCCTGCAGCACCTGCACCTCTCCTGTCACCAGGCATTTAACAGGCAGGAAGCAAGTTTTTAATCTGTGAGTCTTTAGGCCAGGGGGCTGGAGGCGAAGGTGCTGGGGGTCTGCGGCTCCTGAGGGTGGGCAGCTCTGGGAGGGCATCAGAGAGGCTTTTATTTTACATCCTGGAAATGCGCAGAGGTTGCTCTAAGTGCAGGGCCATCTTACGGGAGCTTTGTTTTCTTAGCAGACTGGGAAAGGTGGGACTGACTGGAGTGTGTGCTTGTGTGAGTGTGTTTGTATGTGAATGTGTGTGTGTGTGTTTGTATGTGAATGTGTGTTGTTTGTATGTGTGTGAGTGTATGTGAATGTGTGTGAATGTTCGCATGTATATGTGAGAGTGTTTTTATGTGAATGTGTTTGCGTGTTTGTATGGATGCGTGTGTTTGTATGTGAATGCCTATGTGTTTGTATGTGTGAGTGTTTTTATGTGAAGGTGTCTGTGCGTGTTTGTGTATGTGTGAGAGTGTGTATGGGAATGTCTGTATGTTCCTGTGTATGTGTGAGTGCTTGTATGTGAATGTGTATGTGTGTTTGTATGTGGATGTGTGTGTTTAGGTGTATGTGAATGTGTCTGGGTGTATTTGTATGTATGTGAATGTGCATGAGTTTGTGTGTTTGTATGCGAGTGAGTGTGAGTGTGAGTGTGGATGAGTGCTATGTGCACTATGCATGTATGTGAGTGCGTCTGTTCCTTTAGGGCTGCCAGGCAGGGTTTGGACTTAACCCAGCGAAGCCCCTTTGAAGTGGAAATCAGAAAGCTCAGTCCCCCCTTCCCCTAAACCAGAGGAGAGCACGAAGGGCAAAGCATTTATAAGCTATTTTCTCACTTTCACACTGTCTCCTCTGTCCCAAATGGTGGCACAAATAGTGCTTTTGCAAGAGCCCCCTGGCTGCGAGGCCCTCTGGTTTCCATGGAAACTATGAAGCCCACTTGGGGGGGGGGTGTGCTGAGAGGGGGAGGTGTGGGGGAGGGAGAAAGCTTGGAAGCTCCCGCTGGTGGGTGGGTGGGGAGGCTCCAGCTTCAGACAAAGGGGAGGAACAAAGGCTGGGGGAGGGGATGAGGCTTCATTTTGTGGGTCTCCCGGATTCTTACAGAATAATGGAGCCCCCGGGCCTGGGGGAGAAACCTAAAGGGGAACGTGAGGCTGTGTCCTGGGGCCTCAGTGAAGTTCCAAGACAAGACAAGGGGCTGGAGGAAGAGCCGGCTCCCCACCTTGTAGAGTAAACCCCTCCCTGGACTGCCCTTCAAGGCTCTTTCTGTGTCTGACTCCACCAGAGTTGTCCACTTTCCTGCATTTCCACCCGACAGTCCCGCAGAGCAGCGTCGGCCTTGTGCTGTGATTTCCTCCCTGGCAGCATCTTGTTGTGTTTCCTCCTGCATCCTCAATGCTTGGCCCAGTACCCAGGCTGTGTTAAGTTGGCAAAAAAAACGCGCCTGCTACCTCCAGGACCCCTGCCTGCGAGGCCCTGCTGCCTCTCCCCACACAAGTCCTGCCCTTTGTCAACTATCAACATAAGTCTCCTGAAGCTTATCCAGCCCACATTCATTTACCAAGATCTTCAAAAGACGAACATAGTTCCTTGGCTTGCAAATGCACATTAATATCTGGTTTCTTTGAACACCTGTATCTGTATTTAATCACAGCCTGTTTGTTTTGAAAATGCAAGCTCTTTCCCTCCTGTTGGAAAGGGCATGGAATTTAGAGAAACACTAATGCTCATCAAAAATTCAGTTTCTTTTGTGAGTGCTTCACATAGTCTGACTTGGGAGGCTTCCTTCTGCATCTAGTACTGTGAACTTGAGTGAGATATTTAAGCTCTCTGAACTTTACTTTCCTTGTCTGGAAAATGGGAATTGTAGTAATCTCCATATTTTCTTCCTTGGGTTGTTTTCAAGATCATAAGAACTAGTAATCAGAACAGTCTTCGGAAACCTGGAAGATGTCTTGGTGATGTGAATTACTGTCACTGTTAGGAGTTCTCTGGGTGCAGGGAACGGGTTTTACCCATTTTATGGCCATCTCTCTGCCCTGCCCCATGCATACCAGAAACACACATCAAATGTTTGCTGAGTTGAGCTCAAGATTTGCAGAGAAAATGGTTCAGGGAAGGTTGGCTGAATACAGGTGGGCAATCCAGTCCATAATGTGTGGCCCCCTGGGACTTGGTGATTGCTAGAATATTTGGGGAATTTTCTTAGGGTAACAAATCCACAGGGGTCAGAGGTCACAGCCCAGGGCACATTAAGGAAAAAAATTAGGAAAAGGGCAAGGTAAAGATTAAGAAATCCTGAGAAATAGGTTGAGGGAAGCTCAACTACAGGAAAGCTATAGTTGGCCCTTGAACAATGAAAAGGGTTAGAGATGCCAACCCCCTACATAGTCAAAAATCCACACACAACTTTTGAATCTTCCTGGAACTCAACTACCGATAGCCTATGGTTGATCAGCAGCCTTACCATGACATAGATAGTCAGTTAACATATATTTTGTATGTTATATGTATCATCTACTGTATTTTGATAAGGTAGACTAGAGAGAAGAAAATGGTGTTAAGAAAATCATAGGAAAAGAAAATATATCTACTATTTGTTAAGAAGATCAGATTCACTTGGACCTAGTCATCTTCACGCTGAGTAGGCAGAAGAGGAGGAGGCCTTGGTCTCCCTGTCTCAAAGGTGGCAGAGAGGGAAGAGGTGGAGGAGGTGGAAGGAGAGGCAGAGAGGCAGGCACACCTGATGTAACTTTTGTTGAAAAATATCCATGTTGGCCAGGTGTGGGGGCTCGTGCCTATAATCCCAGCACTCTGGGAGGCCGAGGCAGGTAGATTGCTTGAGCTCTGGAGTTTGAGGCTAGCCTGAGCAAGAGTGAGACTCCATTTCTACTAAAAATAGAAAAAATTAGGCTAGGAGTTGTAGCAGGCATCTGTAGCTCCAGCTATCTAGGAGGCTGAGGCAAGAGGATCACTTGAACCCAGTTTGAGATTGCATAACCCAGTGCGTTATGATGATGCCACAGCACTCTACCCAGGGTGACAGAGTGAAACTCTGTCTCCAAAAAAGAAAAAAGAAAGAAAAACATCCATGTATCGTGAACCTATGACTTTCAAACCCATGTTGTTCAAGGGAGAATTGCACTTGGGTACTTGGTGCCTGCCAGACACTTTCATTTATTAATCATCATCATCATCTGGCTTTATTTTCATGACCACTTTGTCAAGTGGCTGTTACTGTCCCCATATCAGAGGTGAAGTGACTGGGCTCAGAGGCTGGCCTTGCTCCAGCCGGGACTTCCTCTGCAGCCCTGTATTACCTCCCTGACCCTAGACCCAGGTCTTGAGGTCCCATCAACCTAATGGAGCTGAAGTAAGATGACCTCCTGAAGCTCTGCTGAGTGCTCCTGAGGAGTGAAAACCATTAGGTGTGGTGACTGTAAGAAAACATTTGGTTGGAAACCACAGCTTGTCATCAGGAACGAGCTTGCACCCGGGAGAAGAAACCCAACCAGAGCTTCCTGTGTGGTTGCCCAGGTGGTCTGCTCCCCGCACTCCCTGCCTGCCTGTCTGTTGAACTCACAAACATCCATCATCACAGGGCATCAAGGTGGGGTGACAGTGAGGGGCTGGGGCAGGGAATGTGGAGGGGGAGGGGAAAGTCAACTGACTGGATTACCAACAGCTGGGACTCCCCGGGCTCCTCCCCCACGGCCTCAAGGTTTCCAGGGGCAGGGGTGAGTCTGATTAAGAGCCCCCTGTCAGGACATGCCCACCAGCTGCTGGGTGACCTCAGGGGCTGTTTAATGTCCAGCAACACAATGTCAGTCACAACCTTTGCCCTGTCTGGAGGATGGAGCTTATTCCAAAGAGGAAAACATCTTTAAAATAGAAGCTAGCCTCCTCAGCCTGCCCCTGGCTTTTCCTGAAACTTCAAGGCTCTTGTTGGAAGCTGGAGGTGGGTGTTTTCCTTTTCTAGTTGAGCCAAGAAAGGGGCCAGGTGGGAAATTTACCAAATGGAAAGACCACCGGGACCAACTGTTGTCCTGGAGCCCACGAAAACATTTTGATTTCTGAGGAAATGTCTCAGAGAGCCCCCCAACCCTTTTGTGAAGTGGGGACAGCTCCTCTTATTTTCATTTGCCAGTCCCTGAGGGGCAGGACACACTTTCAGGTCTGGAACAGTCACCACTGGCCATGTGTAACTATGCAAAATCAAATTTATAGTACTCAAAATTAAATAAAGTTAAAATTTCAGTTCTTCAGAAGGACTGGCCACATTTTCAGCACTCTATAGCTGCACATGGCTAGTACTTTCTGCTCTGGACACTGTGGATATAGGGTAGTTCCATCATTGCACAAAGTTCTTTCTAGCACTGACCTAAGAGAAGTGTACTCTCTTTTGGCTGCACGTTGGAAGCTTATGAAAAGTCCCAGTACCTGGCGGGGCTTGCCTCCCAGATTCTAAGTCAATGGGTGGGGTCTAACATTGGGATTTTTCAAAATTCCCTGCATGTGATTCTAATGTGTGGCCAGTCCTGGTCCACTGAGTCCCAAACTTATCTCGTTATAAGAATAATGAACATGTGAGGCGTCTAAAAAGATACAGATTCCTAGGAACCTTCCCTAAGGATTCTGATTTAGCAGGTCTTGGGCAAGTCTCAGAAATCTGTTGTTGTTAGCATGTCAAGTCATTGTTGTGATCAGGAAAGTTTGGGAAAAATTGATGTAGCCTAGAGACAGGAAGATCCAGGCACCTGCTTGGTCATGCATCGTGCTGGGGTTGTGGCCAGAGGCCTTAATGGCCACAGCAGCCCTGCAAGGTGAGCTTTTATGTGTGCTTATGGCACAGGTAAGGGAAATAGAAATTTAAGAAAGGTGAAGTCCTTGCTCCAAGCCACTTAGCCTTGATCTATGGACTTGGTCTGAATTTTTGAGACAGTAGGCTGTGGACTCCTCCTTGTGGGGTTCAAATCACACCACTAATGGTGTGAGATCGGGCAAGTCACTACCCCTTTCAAAGTTAGCCTCCTTTTTTGTAAAGTCCCCTTCTGGGGATGTGGCAGTGACTGACTGAGATAATGTGGGTAAGTAAGGGACTTTGTATGACTACATAGGCATCGGATAAATGTCCAGAACACTTCGCTCTGGTGGTAGCAAAAAGAACGCCAGGTCTGTTCTTCCTAGCACGTCTTAATTCTAAGAGAATTTCTTGTCTGTCCGTCTGTTTTATTCATGGCAGGGAGGTGTTGATTCTGCTTCTTTCTCGGGTATGATTCCAGCCACTGGCTGTGAGAGTCAGGGAGGTTCCTACTCCTGATCCAGTTGGCACAGGCTTCCACTGCACCCCGTCTGCTGTGCACAGAACTGCAACACAACTTCAGTAGAATATCACAAGCAATAATGAAACCAGTGTTTGGGTGCCAGGCAGTATGCTAAGTGCTTGTGTATCAGTGTGTTTAATTTTCTCAGCTGACCTATGAGACACATATTGTATGTTTCATCTTGCAAGGCACTTTTGTGCACATGGAATTGTTGGATTTGCAGGATACACCCTGCATGGAGGAGGTAGTAATCCCTGACTCTCAGCTGAGGAAAGTGAGGTCCTTAGAAGGGGTGATGTACTGAGATGTACGTGTACATGATGTACCAACCCAGTTAATAGTGACCATGCTGAACTTCCAAGAAACCATGGTCTTTTGGCTGCTACATTTCTGCTCTGTCCAATACAACTTCATTCAAGCAAAATTCACCTTGTCATTGTTTCCAGTTTTTGATTATTTTCATCCTTCTTCTGCCTAGTCCCATGAATGATGAGGAGATGACTGCCTCTCTCCTCCTGGGGTGGAAGTGCCTGGATTTGGTTGAGGCCTAAGCAAACACAATATCAGAGTTATCTCACTATTCCATCTTAGCTCTTTCCCAGGGATGAGGAAAGATCCTGTGACCTTTACATTCCCTTTAGGGAAATGCTGGCTCCTGGGAAGACTTTTCCTCTTGGTTCACTGCAGTTCTCCATTTACATAGAAAGAAAAGTAGCTCATGGCAGCAAGAGGATGGCGAGAGGGAATTCTTCTATCAGAATTCCTGTTCTATCTCCTTCTTGCTGTGTGACCTTGGGCAAATCATTGAACCTCTCTGAGCCCCAGCTTGCTCTACCGTAAAACAGAGGTTAATAATAACATTTATCTTACATAAGTGCTATGAGGGTTGGATTAGCCAATGGCCATTGATGCCTGGGTGCACAAAGGCCCTCAGATGGGAGCCAGGACCATCTGGGATCAGAGGCATCTGCTGGGTAGGTAAAAAAGCAGAGGGAGGAAGGGGAGCTGTCCTGCTCCACCTGGATTGCCCCAAGACCCCTCTCTCTCAGTGTTGATCAGGGACAGAGGAAAGGAGGGGGCGTCGGTCCTGGAGAAAGGGCAGAGGCCCTTTAATGAGCTCAGGAAAACCTATCTCCTGACAATAACAGCCCCACACTCTGCAATAACATCCTGCCAGAAGAAGCAGTGACAGGATATGTACTGGGGGTGGGAGCGTGTGGCAGCCCCACCGCCCACTGGCCTGCCTGCTGGGCCCTTAGCCCTAAGGAGGCACAGGAAGTCCAGCCGGTGATCAGAGGGAGATGAAGACTTCCGTGTCCACATGCATCCTGGACTGATATGGAGACTGGAACACCAGCTCTCTCGGATGGACAGTCCCGTGAGGCAGAGTGTTAGCACCTTCTCCACGAGCTGTTTCCGCTACAGCCCGGCACCTGCTGCCTGCTGGGTCCAGCTCGGGGTCTCTGTGGTTCTACTGAGTCAAGGAGCAGAACATGTGGAGGGGAATGGTCTCCACCTGTCAATCAAAAAGTCCCATAATATTGCTGATGACAAAGTTTTCCTATGGAAATACAATGGTGGTGGAAACAGAGCCCATCCCAGCCCTAGAGCGGTTTATGGTGGAGGTGGCTGGAGAGAGGAGATGAGCACACAGTGAGCTGGATGGGAGTCCAGAAGTCCAGGGGGCTGTGGAGGCTGCATGAGTGGGGACATGGTGGGAGGCATTCTGAAGGATGAGCAGGATTTGGCCAGGCAGAGAGGTAGAGGACAGCCCTGCAGTGGGGTGGCAAGAACAACTGGGACGTACTGTGTGAGGGGCTGCTGCTAGAGAGAAAGCCAGGTACCAGGGGCCCACATCCTGAAGGATGGACTTCATCTGAAGGGTCATGTGAAGCCACTGAAGCCTTTCAAGCAGGGAAGTGAGGCGATCTGATTTGTGGTTTGGGTCTTGACATGCTCCTTCCTGTCAATGAACAAAACTTCTCAGCTGTGTTCTCAAGCTTGGAGGGGAACCCAGGAGACTCCTTGCCAGGGCCAGAGTCCAGTGAAATGGGATGAAGAGATCTGCATGGGACATGCAGGGCTCAGACCCTGGCCAGATACTATATTTTATGATCCAAATTTAAAGTCTTCCCTTACCCTCAAGAAGCCACGATCTGGTGTTGAACCGCCAAATAAGATAGCACAGTTTATAAATGATGGTTGACTCTGAGGAAGCATTTATTGTGGCTTGGGAGCGGGGCAGGGACCTTAGCTCTCCATGTCCAGGAAGACGGATTTTCTGTGTGCAGAGAAAGGAGGGATGGGAGGGATTGCCACCATGCACTCACCTCCTGCTAGAAGTGAGGCTGGGTCCTCACTCATCTTAGTACTGAGGAGGGTCAGCCTCTCCAGCTGGTGGGCAGGGGCTGCAACAGCTGCTCCCTGCATCTTATTGTGGGAACCCCTCCTTATAAAGGGGTGATTAGCATTACCACAGAGTTGTTGGAGGCTCTGGTCCATGGAGTCAGAAGTAGGGCCCCTCTCCATGAAGGCAGAGAGGCAATCGGGAAGGATGTCAACTTGAAGCGGGAGACTTGGGTTATTTTCCACTGGGCCAGTGAGAGACATGTTTGGTAATCTCGGGGGACATGTCATTCCTCCTCCTGGAAGAATAGTGTGTCTTTATCTAAAAACTGACAGAGTTTTTTCAAGTGATAGCTGTGCTCTTAGGTGATGGAAATCAAACAATGAAAAACACTAGGTCACTTTCCTCAGGCAGCTTTCAGTTTGCTGGGGGAGACAGATGTGGAAATAAATTCTCCAAGTGTCCAGATGCTAAAGAGATGACTAGGGGTGTGGAAGCACAGACATGGGAGGTGCAGGAAGACTTCCTGGAGGAGGAGGCTATATTTGGTGCAAGTCAGTTGATGAAAGAAGCTAGGGGAAAGGGCACTTCAGACATTTCCAAGGAAGAATCCACCTAGTCATCTTGGCTTTCCATGGCACAAACTCTGGCTCCCCTCCCGGTCTGATGCTCTGGAGTCATTCCTCTGTGCTGCCCACTGGCTGGGAGGCCAGCCAGCTCACAAGGGTTCTGGGGTGAACTTCTGAGCACCTTCAGCTGGAATGAGCTCTGAGAATTCTGAGAACAGCCTACAGTTGACTTTATGTCACACGCTTGCCATGGGCAGAGTTTTCTAGCAGTCACCAGGATGTCTCCCTGGGAGCCTCAAAGCCTTAGATCAGACTGAGATTAGCCCTGGTCTCTGCCAGGGTTTGTTGGAAGAGATGCCATCCTCTCTTCAGGGGCTTTCTAAGGGCAGAACATCCACTCCAGCTCTGTCCATCTTGAGGTTATTGAGGATAGACCTCAATAGGAATTGAGGTCTATCCTCAATAGGGGTGAGTTGGAATAAGAGAAAACAATGCCATCACTGCACACCACTTAGAAATTGATAAGAATGGTGTGTAGGAAAGGTGATCGTCTCATGGGAACATCTACCCAGGGAATCTGAGCCAGCCAGGAGTGTTTGTAGGAGGAATCCTGAGCAGAGATGCTTGGGGTGAGATCAGGAAGTGAAAAAATAGACCAGTTGAAAATGGGGTGAGATAGAGAGGGATAGAGATAGATCAGCATTCTAGACAAAGAACAAAGACTGGGATGAGGGGCTGGTCCAGGAATGAGGTGAAAGAGCCCCCGGTGGAGATATGCAGGCTGTGCCAAGGGTTTTGTTCTTTGTCTTAAAAGCAATGGGAATCACATACCAAACAGTGGGCTGATATGATTGAATGTGTGTATTTCAAAAAGCAACATTGGCCCTGAAGAATGGGTAGGGGAGGAGGTAGTGGATGTTTGGACCAATCAGGGGGCTATTGCAGTGGTCTGGGTGGGAGATCAGGGCAGTCTGAATTAGTCAGTGACAATGGAGGTACTGAGATGGGGTCAGTCTTGAAAGTGACAGGATTGGGTTATCGGGATGATGCAGGCCATCAGGCAAGGGGTCATGTCAAGGGTGCGTTCTGGTTTCTGAGATGACAGAGCTGCGGAGGACGCAAAGATCACTTAGTCCACATCCTCATCTAACTATACCAGGAAACCAAGGTTCAGAAATGGGCAGAGCAGGGCCAGTATTGGAGCCAAATCCTTCCCATTTTCATCCTGTTCATCAAGGTCCAGGGCAGGAAGCAACCTTGGAAATCAACTTCTCTAGTTCTTACATTTTATAGATATGAAAACTGAGGCCCCCCCAGGCTTTAAGGGCCAAAGGCCGCCCAAGGAGTTAATTAATTAATCAGTTGAATGGCCTAAGCATACATAAACATGGCTCTGCTGACCCCTAGAGAGTAGGACATGTGTTTGTTTAGGAGGGAGAAGACTTGGCAGAGGTCCCTCCAAATGCTTTCCCAGGCATCCTTGCGCCTGCTGGCTCCTCTCAGAGCCGGCTGCCTGGGGTTAGGGAATCCAGATGTCTGGGGCCACAGAAGCCAGCTGGATTTTCCCATGTCAGGGGCTCCCAGGGTTTTGGCTCAATACATCAGCAGTCATGGGAAGGGTGGTGAGAGGCAGGGAAGGAACACCAAGCCGTCCTTTTGTGGAGTTCTCCAGCAGCTGAGTTTAGGAATAGGGCTGATTTCTTTTGGTGTCCTAGAGGTCCCCCTTCCAGTCCGGCAGAGCCAGCGCTTACCTGCAGCTACCTTGTGCCTGTCTAAATTTGGGCACCGTGCTCTTAACAAACAACTATTGTGACAGCAGGGTCTGACAGATGTTATCCAATAGGTCATTTGAGAGATATGTTAGGGTAGAGGCCAAAATCTTGGAATTCTCATATTTTTGAGAAAAACAGGCAGAATATTGAATATTGGGATTACATTAGAAAATTCCAGAACATATTTCTTTTGGCAGCTATTCGAGTAGCCCATTGTTGGGGTGACCCGACCTTGGCCCTGAGGAATCCTATAGAGACCCAGCTCTCTGGAGCGGCTCCCTTGAGGTCTCAGTAATATTCAGGCAAAGGGAGGAGCATGACACCAGCTTTTGTGGAGGCTCGGGGGTTGGGAAGATTGTGGCACTTGGAAAAAGCACAGTCTTTGCAATTGTACATCCCTATGGGAGGGTTTGGGGGCACAGTTGTGTCCTGGCTCTGCCTCTTAATACCTGAGTGACACTGACATTGGTATCACCTCTAAACCTCAGTTTCTTATTTTGTTAGGACAAGTGAGAATCCCTATGTCAGTGTCTGAAGGGAGATGCTTGAAGAAAAGTGTATAACATATTGTCTAACTCTGAAAAAAAGTGTTCAGCAAATTTACGTTCTTGTTACTTCTTGCTCCAGGACCCTGCAATCAACCTAGACTGAGTCAGATTGGTTCTGATCAACGGAACTTTCCTCTTCAGCTTCAAACATTTCTGGGTGCCTTTTGGGCTTCACTGTCATGGCAACGGGTCAGGAGAGTGGTGTGGAAGCTGGTCTGGGGAAGCTGAGCAGCTGAAATGCTGCCTGGCCTGCCGGCGCCACATCCAGTGAGGGCGGCCGCCGGGTTAATGGCTGTTGGATCCCGCTGACCTCATGTCAGGCCACCCTGGGGGAAGCTGCTTGTTCAAGGAGGGATGGAGCCTCACTCCACGAGATGTGCCAGGGCCCCGGTCAGTGGGCACAGTTACAGGTGCCGCAAAGTCTTAGAGCCGCCCAAGCAGAAGGAGGCCCTGCAGATTAGGCATTCCAGTCCCTTCTCTGTATGGCTGACTAGAGAACAAATGAACAATGACTGCCTACTGGGTGCCCAGTGCAGTGTGAAGCCCCCCGCCCCCAGGTTAATTTCTACAACAACCCTGTGGAAAGAGTATAATTATTCCCACCAGGGAGGTGGAATCCAGGGCCCAAAGATGTGAAATCTTCCATTCAGGACACACCACTGGTATTTGCACCCAAGAAGTCCCTGTCCCTATGTTCCCTCTACCATCTCACTTCACTTTAGCTTGTCCAGGTCTCAGGAACTTTCCTACCTTCTCCTGGGCTGTGTTTCTGGAGCCTCATGCATATGAGGGGTTCAGTTCAAATTGTTGAATACATGACTTGCTTGTGGATAATCTTAACCCCATTTCTGCTGTTGTGACAATGAGCTAGGGAAGTGTGTGTGCTGTGGGAGTGGGGGTGCATGCCTTTATTAGTGTCTAAATAGGGGTAAGGGAGGCCTAAGGCCCCAAAGATGAAAACCCCCACTGGATGTCCCAGTCCCTCCACCACAGGCTATTCCCCCCAAAGACCCTTTGTTGCATGTAGTCACATCCTTTTTCCTCCTCTGTGTCTTCTCTTCTACCCCCCACTAGTATGCCTCCATTTCCATCTTTATCAAGGAGCCCATACCTATCTTCGAGTTTCAGATGTCTCCTTCCCCGTGAAGCAAGCTATCTCTCTCTTTCTTTTTTGACAGAGTCTCACTCTGTTGCTCCAGGCTAGAGTGCTGTGGTGTCAGCTTAGCTCACAGCAACCTCAAATGCTTGGGCTCAAACAATCTCTTGCCTCAGCCTCCTAAGTAGCTGGGACTATAGGTGCCTACTACAACTCTCAGCTAGTTTTCCAATTTTTAGTAGAGATGGGGGTCTCACTCTTTCTCAGGCTGGTCTCAAATTTGTGAGCTCAATAATCTACCTGTTTCAGCCTCCCAGAGTACTAGGATTACAGGCACGAGGCACGGTGCCTGGCCTGAAGTTTTCCTTGATATCTTTGAGGAAATTTGATCTCTCCCATCTCTAATTTTTTTTTTTTTTTGGGCTTGTGGATCTCTTTGTTGTGTTCTTGATTGCATTCTGCATTGTAACATGGCTTCTTGTGCCTGCACGATTCCTTCCCTTTTAGACCATGAGCAACCAGATTGCCCTGGGGGGCCTGTTTCATCTGGGCTTCATCTGGGGCCTCTGGTACCATGTTGTACACAACAGTTGCAATGAATTGGGTAGAACTGATTTGGGGCAGAGTAGTAGTAATGGCTGGTATTGGGCTGGATTAGCCAAAGAATAGGGCCAGATGGAAGGTGGGTCTCTACCAGCCTCCCTTCCTCATAGTGTGGGCTGAAAGCAACCCTCTCCAGGGACTTCTCTGACCTCTGCTGACCTTCACTAGGGCTGTTTTCTCATTCTCTTGGATTGGGCTGAGAAAAACAGGAAGAATCATTAAGAGACAGAGCCTTCTGAGCCAACAAAGTTTTTGGTGATCCTTTTTACAGACACCAAAAGCTTTGTTTGTGCACTGTGACAAAGAGTGGGCTTTTCCTGCTGGTCCCCAGAGAAGCCTCTGCCAACCTCCTGGATCTATCCCAGGCACCACACCCAGCCCCCTTCCACAGATACAGTCTTTGTTGTTTTTAATACTTAAAATACATACAGTTGGAAGGCTCCTCAGTTGTATCTGAGTCTCTCCCTGAGAGATCATCTGACCCCTTGTTACTCAAAGTATAGTCCACGAACCAGCAATGCTGGAGGTTTAGTAGAAATGCAACTTCCAGTCCTTCCCAGCTTACTGAGTCAGAATCTGCATCTTCGCAAGATCTCCAGGGAATTGCTATGCATGTTAAAGCTTGATCAGTGCTGCTTTAACCCATTAAACTATTTTTTTTTAATGAGAGATGCAATGTAAACATCCAAGGGGGAAATTAATTTGTTAACTAGGGGCAAGATTAATTTGGCTTAGCAATCATTTGTTGAAAACCTCCTGTACACCCAGCCCTGTGCTAGGCACAGTGGATGAAATCAGAAGCAGGGGCTCTGGTCTCTCTGGTCTTCAGTAATTCTTCATATTCCTACGCATTGCCCTGCCTCACACCAGGCCTCCAGCAAGCGTTTGCCGAAGGCATCTGTCTCTTGACCCCCAGCCTAGGGCTTCTTCCACAACCGCCTTCTTGATTACTGGCCTTCTTGAGTAATTTGCAGGACTTTAGATGGAAGCAAAGAAGTTCTTTAAGGAAAAATTTAGAGAGTGGGCTTCATTCTTGGTTTTGCCCGTTCTGGGAAGCAGAATCCCAAGACTCTAATGATGAGGTAGAGCCTATGCAACCCAGAAACGCATCTATCCCAGGGGAGAAAGGGGAAGGGGTCTGTCCCAAACAAGGCAAGCTTTCCAATGGACTATCTATACATCTTTGATGGAGCAATGCAGGGTATATGGCAGATGCCAAGAGCAGTGCTATGCTCCGCTTGCCAAAGGTCTCATCTCTGCATTATTCTCTGTGATTATTCTGTTCTGCCCAGGCTGAGTTGTCTCTTTTTTCCTTGAACGGCTTCAGCATCGATTCAACATTAGCTTAAAGTAATCTGTAGAGTCTGTGCTGATTTCTAAGGAAAGCTTTTGGTGTCCCTTATCTAGTCATCAGCCTGTGGACAGCAGTTTAGCTGCACTCTTGTTCATAACTCACGCTCTGTGTCTGTATCTGGGCTTCCGTTGGCTGCTGAATTATTTCTGGGAGCTCGATATTCTTCCGTTATTGTGGCGGTTTTAACCCTCTTTGCATGGAAGGAGTCACATACCTCTTTGTGTCTGAATTAAAAATGACTTTTCCTCTTGGGGGGAAAATGCTCTCCACAACCTATTTCTCTGTAACAATGCTTTTTTGCATTAGTAACTTGGGATGTCACTATTAAGACTTGTAAGAGATGGCTTGTGATCCTCTCCTCTTTATTAATTTGTATTGGTCTTGTCAAAACTTTTAATAATCACATCTTTACAATACTGCAATTTCCTAAAGGAAAAGAAAGGGATACGAATTTCCAGCGGCATTATTCTTGGCAAAGTTAGAAGCGAGAATTAGGGATTCTCCCATTTTTTGCATTTGTGAATTCAATTGCACCCCAGAATGAGTACAATATTCTTCTTAATAACAGAAAAAAGGAGCTGATTTTTGGTTGATTTCTTACTACGTGCTCAGCACTATTATCATCTCAATAGTAGGGATTATATCATTAAATTATGTAATGTTATGAGATGAGTAACACCCCTGTTGAGATTGAGACACTGAGTGACTTAGTAAGTGGTAATGGCTGGACTTGTGCTTGGCTGGGTGAATTCTAGAGCATGGGTGGTTATGTTCAATGCAGCTTGCTCCCGGGATGGATGGTCACTCTGGCTTTCAGTATTATGTTGCTGAAGATTTGTTCCCACTAAGTCTTTTCTTATTAGGTCAGTGTTTCAGTTGTGTATCGTTGCATAACAAATAGCCCCAAACATAGAAGCTTAAAACAATGCATTGTTACCACTGTTGCCAGCTGGATGGTTGTTTTACTAGTCTTGTGTGGAGTCTCCCCTGGGGATATAGTCAGAAGGTGGCTGGGGCAGGAATGTCCAAGATGTATCCATTAATATGTTTGGTGCCTTGAGGGGGTGGCCAGAAAGTTGGGCTCAGCTGGTTTCCCAGGAAGGCTGAGCCTTTTCCCTCTCCACATGGTCTCTCCGTGTGGACTGCCCATCACTATCTGGGATCAGACTTAATCCTTGGTAGCTCAGGGCAGAAAAGCAGAAGCTGCCAGACCCCTGTGAGGAGGAGAACCAGCACTGCCTCACTTCTTCCCTCTCTTCTTGGTCGTATCAAGTCACAGAGCCACCCTAGATTCAACGTGAGAGTGAACTACCCCAGGACATGAGCCCTGGAGGCGTGGTTCTCTTGGTCCCAGGTTGGGAGACTATCCTATAGTGCTTGCCAGTGTGATCCACCTGGCATCTGATCACGGTCTGGCATCTGGCGTGGTTAGCTCCAGAGAAAATATTTGGATTAAAACCCCAGGGATGTCATATTACCACTCTATGACTTTAGACAAGTTACTGAAATATTTCTCAGCTTCTAGTTTTTACCCTAGGAATCTGTTTGTATATCTGCTTCCTCTCTCTCTCCTTCCCAACTTACTCACTAGGGCTCTCTGACTTCCTGATGACTGTGTGTTAGTAAAAGGGGATGATAGTATAATTGTCGGTATTATGAAGTGAATAGTTAGCACTGTTCTAAGCACTTCATACACATGGACTCATTTACTCTTCTCGGAGGCCCTATGAAGTTCTGCCATCATCCTTTGAAGTTTAGTGGCAGAGAAACTGAGACACAAAGGGATGATATTGGCTTCCTAAGATGGCAATGCTGGGATGTGAAGCCAGGCAGGCAGTACGATTCCCTAGTCCACGCTTTTAATCACACTCTGTTTCTCAGAGGCAGCTACCTCCGAGGATGCAGGACGGTGGTGAGCCATCGGCGAGATATTGTGAGTAAAGCACTTGGTACTGTGTGCAGCGTGCTGTGGACGCACAATCATCATGGTGGTTTTGCAAACTCACAGTCTCAGCATCCTCCCGAGAGACCCTCATCGCCATCATCTCTCATTCCTCAGCTCACATGAGTACAAGCTGTTTGTCCTCATTTTTCTTCATGTACTTCTATGCAATATTCCCATTTCAAATATATTTGAGCCCATCTCAAATAGAATTTGTTTCCTGGGTTTGCTTCCTGTGCGCAGCCAAGGGAGTCTAATACTTTCCTCCTCAGAAACAACTCTGGTGGAAACTCTGCTTCAGCATGTGACAGGGGCTACAAATCCCCTCTCCTGAAAATGCTGCTAATTATCAGGCCTGGACTCCAGTTCCCGAGGCCCCACTGCTCTGTCTGAGATCCACTGGATTGCTCAGAATGCTATTAGACTGTAAACAACGCTGGATGTTCAGATTATTCTATCCCTGTCTCTGGGCCCTCGGCTTTGGACTGTTTCCTGACATTATAAATCTGTTTATGTCTCTGCATTCTCTCTTTCCCTCCCAACTTACTCACCAGGGTTTATTTTTTCCCCCCTCACTACAGAAAACTGGGCTTCTTCTTCTTCTCCTCCTCCCCCTTGTTCTTTTATTTAATCATAAACACATAGATCATTAATGCATTTATGGGGTACAATGTGCTGATTTCATACAGCATTAGGAATGCTTACATCACACTGGTTAATATATACCTCATCTTGTTTACTTGATTAAGATGTTAAATGTGTTAAGACATTTAGACTCTATACTGATCTGACATGTACCCTTGCATTATGCACCATAGGTGTGATCCCACCATTCACCCTCCCTAGATCTGACCTTAGCCCTCCTCTCCCCTCCCCCACCCTCCCTCCTTCATCTTGGGCCATAGTTGTAATCTATTCTTCACATGAAAGTGTGAGTGATTGTAAATTGGTTTCATAATAATACTGAGTACATTGGATATTTTTTCTTCCATTCTTGAGATACTTTACTAAGTAGGATATGTTTCAGCTCCATGTATGTAAATATAAAAGAGGTAAAGTCTCCTTCTTCTTCTTTTTTTTTTTTTTTTGCAGTTTTTGGCCAGGGCTGGGTTTGAATCCACCACTTCCGGCATATGGGGCTGGCGCCCTACTCCTTTGAGCCACAGGTACCGCCTGTCTCCATCTTTTTTAAGGCTGCATAATATTCCATGGTATACATATACCATAATTTATTAATCCATTCATGGGTCAATGGGCACTTGGGCTTCTTCCATGACGTGGCCATTATGAATTGAGCTGCAATGAACACTCTGGTGCAATTATCTTTGTTATAAAGTGATTTTTGGTCTTTTGGATATATCCCTAGTAGAGGAATTGCAGGATCAAACAGCAGGTTTACTTTTAGATCCTTGAGTATTCTCTATACTTCTTTCCAAAAGGGATGTATTAGCTTGCACTTCCACCAGCAGTGCAGAAGTGTTCCCTTTTCTCCATATCCATGCCAACATCTGTAGTTTTGGGATTTTGTTATAGGAGCCACTCTTATGGGAGTTAGATGATATCTCAAAGTGGTTTTGATTTGCATTTCTCTGATGATTAAAGATGATGAGCATTTTTTCATGTGTCTGTAGGCCATGCACCTATCTTCTTCAGAGAAGCTTCTGTTCAAGTCCCTTGCCCACAATGAAATGGGATTACTTGTTCTTTTCTTATTAATAATTTTGAATGCTCTGTGGATTCTAGTTATCAAACCTTTGTCAGAAGCTTAACCTGCAAATATCCTCTCCCATTCTGAGGGCTGTCTGCTTGCTTTACTTACTGTGTTCTTGGCTGTGCAGAAGCTTTTTAGTTTGATCAGATCCCAGTAATGTATTTTTGGTGTTGCTTCAATTGTCCGGGGTAGGCAGGGAGGTCCTCCTCATAAAGTATTCTTCCAGGTCAATTTCTTTAAGTGTTCTTAAGTTTAAATCTTTTATCCAGTGAGAGTCAATTTTTGTTAATGGTGAAAGGTGGGGGTCCAGTTTCAGTTTTCTACAAGTTGCCAGCCATTTCTCCCAGCACCATTTGTTAAATAGGGAATCTTTTCCCCACTCAATATTTTTAATTGGCTTGTCAATGATCAGATAATGGTAGGTAGCTGGATTCATCTCTTGGCTCTCTATTCTGTTCCATACCTCTACCTCTCTATTTTTGTGCCAATACCATGCTGTTTTGATCACTATAGATTTATAGTATAGTTTGAAGTCTGGTAGTATGATTCCTTTGACTTGTTTTTATTTCCGAGTAATGTCTTGGCTTTTCGAGGTTTTTTCTGGTTCCATGTAAAATGAAGTACTATTTTTTCCAGATCTTCAACGTATGACGGTGGTGCTTTGTTAAAAATTTTGTAAATTGCTTTGGGTAATATGGACATTTTAACAATGTTGATTCTTCCTAGCCACGAGCATGGTATGTTTTTCCATTTGTTATTATCTTCAGCTATTTCTTTTCTCATAGTTTCATAATTCTCTTTGTAGAGATCTTTCACGTCCTTTATTAGATAAATTCCCAAATATTTCATCTTCTTTGGCACAACTGTTACGGGAATAGAGTCCTTGACTGTTTTTTGGCTTAACTATTATTGGTATATATAAAAGCTACTGATTTGTGAGTATTGGTTTTGTATCCTGAGACGTTACTGTATTCCTTGATCACTTTTAAGAGTTTTGTGGTTGAGTCCCTGGGGTGTTCCAGGTATGAAATCATATCATCTGCAAAGACTCACCAGGGTTTTTTGACCCTGGTTTTATTTTTTATTTTTTAAATACAATTAAGATAGTCTTTCCACTGCTTGGGCCTGGCTGAGCATAGCTACAGCTGAAATAAAAATAAAAAGTAGAAGTTATTCTTTTTTTTTTTTTGGTCTTCTCTCCCTGTATTTAATGTGAATACATTGGCAAGTCCCATTGTCTCTGCCTTCAAAATGTATCCTTAGATTGTCTGTCCCCTGACCCACCACCAAAACTGGGATTCCTATGGAATGTCTTTTTCCTGGACTCATACAGGAGGCCCCTCTTTGCTGTCCCAGTTTATATTCTTTTTCACCTTTTGAACATTTTCCATACAGTGTCTAGAGTGTTCTTGGGAAAAAAACCACATATGTGTATGTGTGTGTGTGTGTGTGTGTGTGTGTGTGTATCTATCTATCTATCTATCTATCTATCTATCTATCTATCTAGAGACTGACTCACTTTATTGCCCAGGCTAGAGTACCATGTCCTCAGTCGAACTCACAGCAACCTCGTACTCCTGGGCTCAAGTGATCCTCCTGCCTCAGCCTCCTGAGTAGCTGGGATCACAGATAATCCCCACGATACCCAAATACCCAGCTAATTTTTCTATTTTTAGGAGAGATTGGGTCTTGTTTTACTCAGGCTGGTCTCAAACTCCTGAGCTCAAGTGATCCTTCCTCCTCAAGGCCTCCTAGAGTGCCAGGATTACAGGTGTGAGCCACTACTCCAGCCTTTAGGAAAATATCATCAGATCTTGTCATTCCCTGGTGAAACCCCTCCTGTGGTTTCCCCCTGCATTTACACCAAATGTGAAGTCTGGTCAGGACTCACAGGAACCTCCTTGGTCTGGGGCTACTTCTTTACCCTCACTCCCTGCCCAACCTCTTCCTGCTGTATTTTTCATGCAGCTCTCATCACTATCTGGAATTACTTATTTTCCTTGTTTATTGTCTAATCTCTCACTATGCCCAGCCCTCTCATTCCCACTCCTACATAGAAAGGCTCTATGGGGCAGAAGGCTTAGCTTGCTCTTTGCCATGTACCCAGCACACAAAGCACGTGGCTAGCTTGTGGAGGAGGTATGTGGTGAATATTTGTGAGTGAATAGAGGCATAAACTACTTCTTTATGTGGAAATCTAACTCTTGGCCTGGTAGTCTTCCTATATCAAGCATTGCCATAGTATTGGATTTTAATTTACAGATATAGGGGCTTCTTTTGAATGCTGGTTTGGCTGCAGGAATAGAATCCTCAGTTTTGTAAAAATCAGCCATGTCATTATGTATTTTTCAAAACATAATGGAAATGCAATGTACTTGGGAGTGACTCCATGAACTGAATGCAAAGCTAGAGGAGGATGAGAAGAGACATGTGATATTATTTTTCTTGTAACCTGTCACAATGGTGTCTGTCTCTCTGTGACCTTTCCCTTCCATGTTGGGGGTGGGGAGAGGACAGTGGCCAGCAATATAGTGCAACCCACATTGTTTCCTTAGTAGCCTCTCAACTACTTTCTGTGGGCAGTAGCTTGTTCCCACCCATCTGGCAGACCTATCCTTGCAATGAAAATTTCTGGTAGACTTTCTAAAATCTGAATGCCACAGGTCAACTCCTCAACTTGGTCCTAGTTTTTTCTGTTTCCTTACCTCTCATCCATGAGGACATTCATTCCCTTTACAAAGTTTTCCATGAGGACATTCATGAGGACATTCATTCCCTTCACAAAGTTCACATTGCCTGTTTAGGTGTTCAAACATTTTTTTGTCTCAGCCCAAATTGGACCCAAATCAGGTTCCTAAATGTCCTTATTGGTTTTAAAGCAGTTTGAAAGTAGAAATGAAAAAGAAGAGAGAAAGAAAAAAAGTAAAAAGTTAGGGGCATTAAAAAATTGGAAAAGCTGACTGCTTCTAGATGAAAGATAAGTTGTAAAATTGGAACAGGCTTTGAGCAACCAGGTCCTCTAAAAATGTTCAGTTGAAGTAACTTAGCCAAGCAGAAATGAATGAGAATAAGAATGTGGCTTTCTCATCCATTGTTTTGGATAATTGCAAGGTTGCCATTAAGTGAAAGGAAAGAGGATGGAGGAAGAGAAAACAAAGCATCAAGGTAGGCTTCAAAATACTTTTTGGGAAGTGCTTTGTAAGTGAACTGAAATGTGGAAGCAAATAGAACAGAACTCTACTAAGTTTTTAAGGGAGATAAATTGCTAAGACTACGAACTTCAAGACCTAAAATGAGTTTCAGGTCAGCATTCTTGCACCAACAGGAGACTGTGGTAGAATCAGGGTAACACTCCAAGAGTGTATGCTCCCCAATACCTACCGTCGATATGCCCATGGTAGATAATGGGAAAAGGAGCCCCTCCAAAGGGGAAGGGTCAGAGGCCACAGAGAACAATGATCTCAGAAAACAGAGTCAGAGTCTCATATAAGACTCCTCCAATAGGGTTTCAGAATTGCTGTGGACCATGACAGCTATCTGTGTCTTCCTGCTTTCCAAACAAGACTTTTAATCTGCTGTTGCTCTGCCCTGTGCCACCACAGTATATGAGGAGTGTGAAGAGCAGGGGGTGAATGAGAAGCCCAGAGCCAAGTAACTTTCTTTTTTAGCTCATAGTTAACTGGACCACCAGGAGACCCAATGGAGAGTACTGGATCATTGAGCTTTGAGTTGGATGTGTGGATAGAGTTAGGTGAGCATGGAGGAAGAGGGAAACAGGTATGTGGTGACTGGTAGAGCAGACCATGTTGGATGGGTGGGGTTGGTGAAGGTCCATCTCCTTTGCTTTCCAAGTGCATAGCTGGTGGATTCCCTTTACTATTAATTGGAGTTATGGGATTGAGTTTTGGCAAGTGAAAAATGGCTGGAATTGTGGGTGGTGCCTGTGGCTCAAAGGAGTAGGGTGCTGGCCCCATATGCCAGAGGTGGTGGGTTCAAACCCAGCCCCTGTCCAAAAACTGCAAAAAAAAAAAAAAGGCTGGAATTGATGCACAATCCTTCTAGCTTTGGCCTCCCCACATCTCTCTTTAGGTCCTCCACACTACAGAAAATTCAGTGGAGGGCTCTGTGGCCCCAGGGTTGATAAAGGCACTCTATGGAAGGATCCTGGGTCCCTAAGTAACTGTGTGGAACAGAGCTTCTGACATGCACTGGGATGTAATGTGAGAAGGAAATAAGCTGCTATTGTGCCACATAATATGGTAGACAAACCTTTACTCCATTTTGATTTTGGGACTATCTATTATCACAATCAGCCTACCTTGACCAAAGTAGTCATCAAAGCTACATGCAATGAAACATTCAGCATATGCGCTGGTTTTACCTATTACCTACCCTCAAATTTTCTTTCACAGAGTCATAGAGGACTATGTGGCTGAAGTCTTACTTGTGATTGATACTAGATTTTTATTTAAATGCCACATATCTTCCTCTTTCATGTCCCCTGAAGTTAGTTAGCCATCAACTATTACTGAGTATACTACTTAGTAGCTATTAACCTGTCTGTGCCTCAGATCTCTCCTCTGTAACACGGGAATAATAATAGCTTCTGTGAAAATTAAGTAAATCAATCCACATACGGTGCTTAGCAAGTGCTCGCTAAATGTTATATAATAATCACCATCATCTTAGTCATCATCAGTTGCTAGGTATATGCTGGACACCGGAGACAGCATTGAATGAGATATACAAGGGCTGGTCTTCCATGAGATGCCTGCTTATTTCAGGAGCCTTATTTTGGATTTTGTACTTGTTCAGTGTGGTCTCTATTAAATACTTAATTTGAAGAGAAGGAGTTTGCCTCCCTGTAATTTACGCCAGAGAACCCTGATTACCGCTGGGCTTGTTCTCTATCTGAGCGTTCTCAGTCTGTGTTCCCTTTGTGCCTTTCCTCAGTGAGCGCGGTATTTGGTTGTGTACTGTGGCAACTGGAGTAGGAGGAATAGAGGGAGCTTAAAATCCCTGTTGGTGGAAGGAATCCACCAACTGAGTATGGCCACTTTCTTCTTAGAGTATTAGAATAATAAAAGCAGGCACTGATTTAACTTACAGAAGCGCACTTTCTTCCTCCTGTCCCTGTCCCCAAGGTATGCTGCTCGACTATCTCACTTCCAGTGGCTTGCTGGCAATGTTTGCAAGACCCTGCGAGGTTTTGAATCCTTGCCCTTCTTTATTAACCTATGAGATCAGAGACTGAACTTATACCAGGGATGGCCTCACCCATCCCCCACAGCAAGCATCTTGATGCCAGGCTTACCTGCATACCTGAAGCAGGGTCCTTTTGCCCATGCTGCTGGCACGGGCCATCTCCCTGGCACACGCTCCCTGGTGATGCTAACTAGGCATGCACACCCACTTGCCTTGGCATGTTTTATGAACGGCTCAAGATGCAAACATCAACATGTATAAGACATATGCTTTCTTCTTTGTGTAATTTCAGGCACCAAAATATGCCTACACACAGGGGTATGTGCACACAGACGCACGCGTATTCTTTTTTTTGCCTGGTAGAAATATGCTTCTGCGATGTTCCTTCTCCTCCCACGCATGCCCCTCCACGGCTGGCACATCTCCTAATTATTCCCATCCACTCCCTCCCCATAGACCTTTTGTGTGTGTATCTTGGCACACATTTCTCTCGGTTCCGCCTGGTTCCTCTCTCCCTCTCTCTCTCTTTCTCTGCTCCCCTCCTTCTCCCTCTTCACAACTCTTCAGAGAATTTGTTAAACTATACATTCTTTATTATTCATGTACATTTATGAAAAAAATTCTTCCTGGTTACAAAAGTGCATGGTTATAAAATCATCTCCATACAAAGGTTGGCGTCTTTCCTTTCACCCCATCCCTCCCTAAGTCTTCCATCCCCAGACACTAGCCGTTTGCAGGACAGCCCTTGGGAAAACTGAGAGCTCTGTGGGTCCAGCTCGCTACCTAGTGCTGTGGCAAACGTGAGAGTGATTTACAAAGGACCTTGTGACATGTCTCCTTTCTGTCCCTTTTGCCTCCTCCTGGGGTGGGGAAGACAAGTTCCCCTAGTTTTGGGGGAGGTGTCCTTCTGAAGAATAGAGGAAAGGATTCCCTTATATTCTTCTACCACTGGAAAAGATGTCAGCAAAGATATCTATGGGGGAAAATGGGACGATAGGTCTTTCCTAATAGTTGCAGAGGAAGGCCTGTCTTGATCTGTTCAAATTTCATATATTTACCTCTTGACAGGAGCCAGGAAGCTCTGTAGCAACTCTGGCACCTGTTGCTGTAGGTTTCTCTGTGAAGCCCTGCTGGAGTGGACAAATAGAGATGAGGGTTTGTCTGAGGGTGACCAGGGGCAACTGGTCCAGGGTAGCATGGTTTGGATATATGCGATTTTCTAAAGAAGGATTTTCTTAGCTCAAATCATGACCGCGATGGTCCTGTTGTTCAGCTAAACTTTGATATCTTCAGGCCCAGCATGAAGGAAGCTTCTGCAGTCAGGCCAAGTCTCTGAGGGTGCAGATGAGAATAAAGGGGAACAGGGAGAAGTCAGGGTCTCATCAGGTTGCCTCTGCCACAAATTTTTCTCTTTTTATATTCTCTGGGCAGCCAGCCCCACGTCCGACTTGGTGGGGTCCAACCTTAGTCTCTCAATGATACAGCAGCCAGACGGCTGAGTGGACCGTGTCAGAGAACTGAAACTTCATTCCAGAGGGATCTACTCCACTTTGGCAGATGACCAGCATAAAAGGACCCTCACACACTGACATACAGATGCAGTGATACACGTCACACACGTGTTAATCAGTTTGAAACAAACTGAATGAAGACTGTGGGAACGCCATCATGGCTTTGTGGTCTCCAGGGATGAGGGATCAATTCCAACCAGGATTGCTAGATTACTTCTAGAAGTTTGCTTTTGATAGCCTGAACAAGATGGTGGAGGTGGAGGGTGAAGAAGGAAATTCCTTGGCAGTAGGGTGGTTGAATATTTTCCTCATTGTACTCTAATTAACTGAGGACCTTCTAACAGCTGGAGAAACATCTGTCCATTAAAAGCCATGTATCCTATTCAGAAAGATTTGCCACTAATGGAAATCAAACTGTCTTACTAGAAAGGACATTTGATCTCAAGGGGCGTTTGGTATCCTGTCTGGTTCTAATCCTATGCAATAAAAAGTATGTATCTTAAAATATGTTAACTATATTTTAGTAAACAATAGTCCCTAAGAGATCATGATAGATGACTATGGTGTCCCTGGGTGGGAAGCCTTCCCATTTTGTCAGGACTATTAATTCTAAATGTTCCTCCCAGAGCATTCGGCTGTCAGCTGGGCTAGGAGAGTCTTCCAGCCTTGGCTGTCATAGGACACAGCAATGCACAGTTCTACTTTGGATGTCACAGGGCAGGGCTCTGGCCCAGATGTTGTAAGCAAGATGCAGGGGACACAAGGTTCAAGTACCTCAGGTCTAGCAAAGTTTCTGAAGTCTCTTTTGGTTGACTAGCTCAGGGAAGTAGGGGTGACTTCTTGGAAGATGATGTGTTATCCTCCTTCATCTCTTTCAGGCTGGCCAGAGCACTGCTGGAGCTGGGGGCAAGCCAGGAAGCCCCTGGTGTAATTCTCCCTGCCGTCCCTGCCAGCATGTTGGACTGCATCTTACGTTCTCCCTCTAGGCTGCAGGGGTGCTTATCTATGGTTTTCTTGCTCCCTTGGTATCTAACATAACACAGCAGGGCCCCAATAGGAGTGGTTAACACCACTTCCTCTCCTGCTTCTCCAAAATCTTATTTTTTACATGATTGCCACTGTGACCACCTGTTAATGCTTTATTTACACCCTGTAAAGCAGGGGTCTCTGTTCAGATGTTACCTGTGAGGCCTCTGGTTCAGAGGCTGTGATTTGTCCTACCTGCCATGAGCATAGCTAAATCTGCACAGCAGCTGGGTTTGACTGACCTCTGTTTTGCTGATCCACCAGCAGGTTTGTGGCTACTGAATCTCAGGGCCCTCCAAGGCATTCTCTTCCCCAGGTACTCAGAAAAGTACTGGAAAGAGGACCATATTGGAGTTGAGTCCCAGCCTGGCCACATAGGCAGGTCAGACCCAATCTTGAGCTTTCTTTTTCTCCTCTGTGCAACGGGATTCCTGACATTTCGCCTTGCCTCCCGCACAGGGCTATGAAAAGTCAAGGAGAATGATGCAAAAGCACTTCATGAATTATCCGACGCCCAACACATACAGGGAAGGTGACCAGGACGCCGATGACACTGACGATGAAGATGAAGATGACGATGGTGGTAATTGTGCTTTGCACATAAAGTTCCTTGAGTTTTGACTGACTGATTAGATGCAGTTTCCCTGAATGCAGCCGCCTATTCCCTTCCTTCTAGGGTTTACCCAGACAACCTTGGCTAGGTTGCTCAGCTCCCCATGATTAATTCATCTGTAAAGTGGGCATGATTAAAAACCACCAGGCAGTGTTGCTATGAGGATTGCAATATGTGAGTCAGTAGTGCCCCAGATGAGTGTGTGGCACTCCTACAGCACTACCTAAATTTGAATTTATAACTTAGAGGGAATTGTGATGTTCCCCAACTTGCACGGGGCAGTAGAAAGAGCACAGACTTTATCTTGCTCAGTGAGTGGCATGTGATTTCAATCTCTCTGAGCCTTAATTGCCTTATCTGTGAAAAGGGAGAGGCAATGTTCACCTCCGGAGACTGTGTAGTGTGTTAAAGGGAACTGTCAGTGGAGAGAGCTGCTCACAGTGCCCGGCACTGGCACGAGTGCTCGGTAATTAATGGCTCCCTCACCCTTCGGCTTACACGGATGAGTTGCTTAGAAGAAAACACAAACCCTCCTACAGTCCTGACTGTGGCGGCTTTGTCCTCCTTCAGCCCTGGGTACCGCCAGGCTATGGGTCTGTGCTCACAGTGCACTTTCCTGGGGACATCCCCTCGGGGAGAGCACCATGGCAAGAACAGTCACATGATTGGGCTCCCAGGTGGCAGGGCTCTTGTGCCAGTTTGCTGGACCTCCTGCCTCTCTCTGCCAAAGCCACGGCTTGAGGAAGAGGCAGGAGAAAGGGCACTGGAGGTGTCCATCCTCAGCCTGCTGCCAGGGGCCTCCCAGCTCCTGGGAGGTGGTCTCGCCCAGCAGCTGCTGGTGGAAAGAGGCCAGGGGGCTGGCATGGAGGTGCCTGGAGGCAGTGGTTGGCAGCACTGAGGGTTGACAGTTTGGTTGACTTGCTGTGGGCAAGTTTTGGTTCTGTGCCACACGCCCTCTACTCATTTAAGCGACAAGGAAATGTTCACTATTTTCCACACACCGTGCACATTCCAGCCTCCCTCTGTCATTTACAGGTGCCTTACTTTGTCTACAGGGCAAAGTAGACATTTTTTGATGACCCAGCTCACAAATCACTCCATTCTTGTAATTCTCTTGGACTTTGTTGGACACAGCTGATGGCCGCCTCTCTGGGCTTCCATATGGATGTGCTCAGAGTGCCAATATACATACCGTCTTACGGGGAACAGTTTTTAGATCTTTCTCCTCTACCAGAGGTGAGTGTCTTGAGGGCTGGGTCTGGGTCAATTCCTCTGACACTCCCAGTTCTGTCTGACATTTGTGGTGCCTGGCTCAAAGCAGTTGTTCACACAACTTAGTTCACTCAAAGTTAGTTTCTAGACTTTGCTTGGGCCACGAGTGAGAGCCAGGACACCGTGGAACCAGAGGGGGCAGTCAGGGAGGGATCCAGTGGTCAGTGGCAGCAGCTATGGGCAGCATGGAGGGGGGACACGGGGGGCCCCCACCCCTGTCAGATCTCTTCCTCTTCGCTGGCCTTGCTCCAACGGTGGCAGCAGTTGGCTGTGATGCCTAGGAGGAAGTTGGTGGCCACGGAGGCGATGGAGACCACAAAGCCCACAAATGCGATGAAGAGATAATCATCCAAGCTCAGGGTCAGGTGGCAGGCCTTGAAGCTCTCCTCGGTGAGTGAGAAGAGTGGGGCACCCTCGACCTCAGGGGGGCCCCGGCACTCAGCCAGCTGAGAGTCTGCAACATAGAACCAGGGAGAGTGAGGCTCCTGGGTGGGAGGAGGAGCTCCCCACCCCTCCCAGGAGGAAGGAAGAAAGACATTCATTGAGTTTTTTTTCATGTGCCAAAAATTGTACTGCTCTTTAGTTTTCTCAGCAGACCTAAGGCAAGCATCTTTATGTTTATTTTCATAAATGTGAAAATCACTGCTTATAGAGTTTAGCAATTTGCCAAATGTCCTACAGTCACTACTGGTGGTAGATCTAGGGCTTTCGTGGGAGCCACTAAAGTCCTTACAATGGTCTCCCCACTGGTCTCTGGCTTCTGCCTTAAACCATTCAACCTACTGATCCTTTCAAATCTCAAGTGCTGTCACCACATCACTGTGCCTGACACCCTGCTGTGGCTTCTTCCTGCCTTTGCACAGAGCAAAAGCCAAGAGCTTTGCCTGGGGATCCCAGACCCTTTCCCACCTCTTCCACTTTGCTCCAGCCATGCTGCCTCCTGGTCCCTCTTCCATGACCCCAGGAGAGTCCCCTTTGGAGGTAGGCAAGGGGTGCTTCTGTACTTGTTCCCTTGTGAGGTAGCAGCTCCCCAAAATCTCTGCACAGCTCAGACCCCCACTTCCTGTGGGACTTTGCTCAATACCACCTCAGTGGTCACAGCCTTCCCTGTGACTCTATAAATAGTGCACCTCCTTCCAGGATCCCCATTTTACCTACTCTGCTTTGCTTTTCTCTGTAGTATTGATCACTGTTTGACAGTTTTTTTGTTTATTGTCTGTCTTTTCTCTGCAGTATCCTTAGCAAGAGAACAGCATCTTGCCCATAGTAAGACCTCAATGAATCTTTGTTAAATGAGTACTGGACACTGTCCAGCTCCAAAGTGTTGGGTCTTTCTACTACCTGTGTGGCTTTTCTAGATACACAGAATACAGAGTTAAGGGTATGGGTTCTGGAGCTACCAGTCTGTGCTCAAATCCCCACCTTCCCTTGTCACTAGTTGTGTGATTATAGGTATGTCATTTAACCCCTATGAAGATGCATAGAGGCGTCTTCATCTGTCAAATGAGGATAATTGTAATACGACCTCATGGGGTGGTAGTGAGGAATCGGTGAGTAATGTAATTTACACATGTAAATTATATGTTCCTGGTTCATGCTAAGCACTCTGCAAGTATGAGCTGTTGTTATTATTGTTATTATTATCTCTAGACAGGTCATTGGGGGTTCAATTCTGCACTCAGGCTTCTGTAGGAAGGGGCTGTCCCCCGGTTGGTTACTGTTCTCTCCAACATCTTTCCAGGGTCCCTTTTATAAATGCGTGGTGTTGTCTATGTTCTCATCTCACTCTGCCTTGAAAGTAAGAGCAGCAGGTGATAGTCCTGCCACGCAGTGCCAGGCACGAGCTTTAGAGCTTCCTTGGTTCAGTCGATAAATATTAATCAAGCTCTTATGTCTGATAAGTCTTTTTTTTTTTTTTTTGCCTTCCTGGCTTTCATGTTCTGCCTCTATAGGAAGGAAATAATCCAATCTAAATTGTCTAAGAGAGTCAATGTCAAGAAGTTTTCTAAATTATGGGGTGTTTAAATGCCAGGTATTCATTCTGCAAAGAGAGGCAAAGAATCAAATGATGGGTTCAGATGGACCTTTCTGAGAAATAGCTGGGCACCATTATCCTTAGAAGTGATGAGTCAGGTTCAGAAGGAGTGTGCAACCTTGCCCCAGTCACAGGCTCGGAGGTCCCTGCAGGCTGTGAGCCCAGGAATCGAGACCCTTCCCAGGCTGGGACCAGGTCCAGGGCTACCCATGTGGTCTTCTTTGAAGACTGGGGGATGCTGAACTCTGATGTCTATGGTGGATGTGAAGGGGGTAGTGGTGTGTGAAATGGTGAACTGGGAATGTGGGGAGCCATCAGACGAGCTCCCAGGGGCAATTGGTGGGGACTGCACAGGATCCAGGATGAAAGGTGGGGGCTGACAACATTTTCTGGTAAGTCTGAGCACCAGTCTTGTAGCCATGTTGTATCCCAAGGGCTGGCTTCAGTCTCTCTTTGTGTGAATTTTTCCAAAAAGCAAGGATAAAGGTAGCATCCCATTAAAAAAGGGGGGGAAGCAGCAGAGAAAGGCCTAGAGGGAGGAGCATAGCCTCATCTGCCTACACTGGCAGGGTTTTTCTGCAGCAGGACACACTCTGGTGAGCATGGCCTGGTGTCAAGTGTGCCTGTGGGCTTTGCCTGTGGCCTGCTTGCTCTCTCGCGGTGGGCCTGTGGACAGCTACTGTTCCTTTTTGGACAAGTGTCTCACTATGCTATGTGTGAGGCTGCTCTGATGGGAACCTGGACCCATATTTTGCTCTCTGGGAGTCCAGGCTTCTTCTGCAGGTCAGCAGGGACCTCAGCTCCCAGAGTAGCCTTTCTGTCACAAATGCATGGGAGAAGGAGGGCAGGAGGCCAGCAGGGGTTGGGCAGGGGTGGAAATTGTTCGGAAAGGCAGCCTCCTGCTCCTACCTCCACCATCGCCCCATCCCAGTCCCTAGCTATTTTGGTCCCAGAGAACCTCCTCCCACGGCTCTGTGGAAACACTAGAATCGTGACCCACAGCCCCCCCCCCCCAAACTATTTTGGTCTTGGGCTCCCTACTCATCCCTCTGCTCCCTCCTACCTCACTCAGCATGTAGTGAGCCTGGGCTCTGGGGAAGCCCTTGGGTGGTCCTCCCAGCTGTGCCACTGCCAGGCACTAGTGCCCAGGTCTGGAGCTCTAACACAGGAGACCTAGTAACCGGGGCCACACATCTGAACATCACCTGCCTCTGACTCAGGCTCTGACAACACTGGGTGGGGACAGGGCCCATCAGACCTGTGTGATTTGGGCTCCCTCAGGCTCTGGCCCACCCTCCAGTTGGAATTGGCTGGTTGTGTTGCTATATCTCAGTCCTCCTCTCAGCTCCTCACTGTGGGCCCAAACTTGGCAATACTCTGCTGAGGCCTTTTGGCCAGCTCAGAACTCAACAAGTATTTGATTGTCCAGGAGATAGCCAAGGACAGGCAGACTGCCAGGGCTTGAATCCCAACTTCATCACTCAGTAGCAGGTGACTTTGGGCAAGCTACTGAACCTCTTTGTACCTCAGTTTCCTCTTCTGTAGAGTGGCAATCTCATTAAGGTTCTTCTGAGGATAAGATAAAATATGGAATATGGATAGTGCCTGGCATAGAGTAAGTACTAACTTGGTGTTAGCTATTACTATGTGAATGAGAGTTTTCCAACAGTGAGAGCCCTTAAAAAGCAGCCTGGTAGAGTAGAACAGGGTTGGAAGTCAAATAAATCTGAGTTTTTTCTGTGACCCTCCCACAGTCTAAGGGAGTCGCTCTGGGCAAGTTCTTGCATTGCTCTAAATCTTACTTCTTCACCTGTAAAATGGGGCTGATAAAAATGGGAGATAAAAAATAATGCATGCTGAGTTCTTAGGTCCTGGTGAAAGTGCAATAAACTCAACATACAATTAGCTAGTCTCACCTGTTAACTATCTGTCTGCCTCATTCACTTAGAAGCACCACAGCTTCTAAGTGACTTCTGTTTTAGAAATAAATGGGCCCCCAGGGCCTAGAATGCATTGCAAAGATCTGACAAATACTTTTTGGACTACTAAAGCTGGTGTACAAAGAGGTAAGCCCAGATTAGGGCACCAAGTAGGCACTCAAGAGCCCTCCACTATCCCTCTTCTTTGGAGACTTTGCTTTGGGGTCGGAGCCCTCCCTTACCCGCCGTGCAGCGCTGGATCCGGTTCCGAAGCCATTTCAGCAGGGGCTCCATGGTGCAGCCGCATACCCAGGGGTTGCCACCGATCTGCAGGGTCACCAGCCCCGGCAGGCCCTCGAGGGCCTCGAGGCTGAGGAAGGCCAGGCCCCCGAAGCTCAGGTCCAGGTCTCGGAGCTGCACGAGGCCCTGGAAGGCCTGGGGGTGCACCCTCCGCAGCCACGGGTTGTGGCTCAGGTCGATGCGCACCAGCCCATGGGCCTCCTGGAACATGTCGGCCGGCACGTGGCTGAGGTTGTTGTAGCTCAGATCCAGGTGTGCCAAGCGCTTGGCGTGGAGGAAGAGGCCCGGGGGCAGCTCTATCAAAGAGTTGTTGCGCAAATCCAGCACCCGGAGCTCCATGTAGCACGTGAGGTAGCCGGGCGGCACGGCTGCGATGCGGTTGTGCGCCAGGCTGAGGTTACGGGTGTCCATGGGCAGGTCCGGGGGGACGGAGAATAGGCGCTGGCTGCTACAGTCCACCACCTGGTTACGGCACGTGCAGAGGACCGGACAGCTGCTGCCGGCTTCCGAGGGCATCAGCCCGGACACCAAGAGAAGGGAGATCAGCAGCATGGCTGGGTGGGGGGGCCCGGGCCAGGGAAGCTGTGCCCAGGTGTCACCCATCTTAGGCAGCTGGCAGCAGCAGTGCTGAAGGGAGCCCATGGGGACTGTGTCCATGGAATGCAGAGTCAGTGACACAGGAAGGCAGCTACATCAGGGGCCTTAGACCTTGAAGGTGGGGCTTCTGAGCGTGTGGCGTCATGGCTCAAGCCCTTCCTGGAGCCTCTATGCACCAAAGGGCTTCCTGAGCTCCCCAAGAAGTCCCCCTCTGGAGTCCAGGGGGCTAGAAACCCAGGTGAAGTCCCCCAGGGTTTGAAATGATGATTAAAACTTGAGAAAGGGAGGGGACAAGGATGGGGCTGGACCAGCTGCCAGCAGGCCCTGGAAGGGCTCCTGCAGATCTGTTGTGTCGGTCCCAGCCATGCCTGCTGGGCGCTTCCTCTCCCTGCTATGTCTGAGAGACAGGAGGGAGGTGCTGAGGGAGATGAAAGGTGCCCTTTAAAGGTCCTGGCACTTCTTCTGAGAAAACTTAAGCCTTGCCCCAAGTCTGGGACTGATTAGGAAGCCAGGGTTGCACCTGGGTCTCCAGCGTTCAAGGTCTCAGAGGCCATTTTTCCTGGTGGCCCAGTGGGCTTGAGTCCAAAGGGGGCCATGAAAAGTGTTTTGGGAAGACAACCCAAAAGGAAGTGAGTCTCCATGGGTTTCCCAGAAACTCAGGAGTCCTTAGCCTCAGTGGCTACTACAATCACCAGTGGGGGTCTTCGTTCTCCAGGGAGGGGAGGATCCCAAGTGGCACCTGCTGTCTGGGCCTCCAAGGATGAAAACAGCCATGGGTCTTGAGGTACAGGCTGGGGGTCAGCTGGAAGAGCTCTGGCTGATTCCCCAAGCCAGCATCTCCCTCAGCACAGCTCTGTACTCATTCAGCAGGTGGGGGCTGAACTTACCCTGTTAATAAACAAAGCACTCAGAAATGGGCTGCTCCACCACCTGGGCACCTCACCCAGGTCCTAGTTCTCTCTCTCTCTCTCTCTCTCTCTCCCCTCCTTCCTTTTTTTCTCCCAACCACAAAGCTCTCTGGTTGCTGTCCCACAGTGGGCTCAGACCCCAACCTCACACTATGGTCACCCATGAATCCTCCTCAGCGCAGCCTGTGCCATCCTTGCGGGTTTCTGTCCTGGGCTAGATGCATTTTCTCCTCCTCAAAGCCTCGCCCCCGTCAGCACCAAACACCCTACTCTTGAATATCTCCCCAAGAAAAATCTTCATACACACTCAGGCCCTTGGCACACCTCTTTCAAAGATTCTGAGCCATCCTGTCTCTCTCACCCCTCAACACACATATATCCCATTTTTCTGTAACTCCCCCATATTTTGCCCTGCCCTCGATGCGGGCCTCCCCAGTTATCTCTCCAGCTCCCTTCTGCACTAGCACTCCTGCAGAGCCCCCTCCCCAGCCTGCCCC
>NW_003852604.1:219453-221052 GCF_000181295.1 Otolemur garnettii | reverse complement strand
TCCGCAAACAGCTGCTCTCTCCTGCCCCCAGCTTGAGCCCACGCCCAGACTTGGTCAGGCAGAGGGACAGGAGGAGCAGTGCCACGCCCGGAGCCTCAGCCTACCGTGCACTCACACACTCTGTGGCCCCTCTCCTGTCGCCTGCCCACCTGCTGTCTTCACTTGTCCTCCCCTCACCCCTTGGTCTGTCACTGCTTCTCTCCCCACTGCTCAGCCTCAATCCCGCCCACTGGGAAATTACCCCAGCTCCCCTTCATTCAGACTTATTTTCCTGAGCCCCCAGGTACCCTCTGTGCCCCCAGAGGTCTTCATGAGCCTACTCACTCTGTTCCAAGGACACAGCCATCAATCTGCGGCAGACACGGGTCTCCCTCCCTCATCCTGGAATCCCTGCTCCATCCTTGCTTGCTTCAGAACAGATTGCCTCCCCGGCTCTTCCCCTCCCCCGGCCTCTCCTCCTCCATGTCTCCTGGATCCCCGGCCAGCATCTTCTGTGGTTTCCCGTCCTGTGATCCCTGCGCTCCTTCTTTTACCCAAAAGGGGAATCAGAGAGAGAGGATGCTTGGAAGAAAGTTCACAGAATCCGAATGCTTCTTTCTGAAACTCAGCCGGTGCTGAGACTGCAGGGGTATGTGGCTTCCGCCAGAGCCAGGTCTTCCCCTCCCTCCCCCCTCCCTCCCTCCCTCTCTTCCCCTCCCTTTATCCCTCTCCCTCCTCTCTCCCTTTTTCACTCCCCTTTTTTTCCTCGAGGGCCAGGTACTGACGTTTCACTGTCTCTTAGCAACTGCCTCCACATCTCTGAGCAACAGGAGAACTGGCTATCGACCCCACCACTACAGGAGTGGAAGGACTGATGCCCTTGGCAGAATTCAGTCCACTCACAGGCTCCTAGGGATAGGACAAGGGGACAAAGTTGTGAGGAGGGTAGGGCGGGCTGGGCTGGACAGGGCCAAGGGCAGAGGAGCTGTCAGGCAGAGAGGGCAAAAGGGCCCAGCAGGGAAGTTGGAGTAAGGTAGGAGCCAGGCTGGGAGGAGCGCTTCAGGGAACATGAGAGGTCTTGGAATGGGAAAGGGATTTACTTGGGGGGGGGAGGCGGAGGATGGATGTACTGAAGGCATGAATAAGGATGGAAAGAAAAGAAGAAGTGCACCTGACAAGTTGGCTCACTTTTTAAAAAAATTAGACACACTTTTTGATTATTATTTTAAAAATAATTTTGCTTCAAAATATTAGGGGGTGCATTTGTTCTTGTTACATGGATGAATTGTAGGATGCTGCAGGCAGGGCTTTTAGCGTGCCCGTTACAGGAATAGTGTACATCACACCCCCTAGGTAAGTTTTTAATCCCTCCCCTCCCTCCCCCGCCCCTTCTTAGTTTCCAGCGTCCTTTACAGTTTCACCACTTTATGGACCATGTGTGTTCATTGTTCAGCTCTCGCTTACTAGTGAGAAATATGTGGTGTTTGTTTCTCCCTTCCTGAGATACTTCCCTTGTTCTTGTTACATAGATAAATTGTATAAAGCTGTAGTCTATAGTGGTTTCCAGTTCCATCCAAGTTGCTGCAAATGACATTATTTCATTCCTTTTT
Source organism: Otolemur garnettii (assembly GCF_000181295.1). NCBI lineage: Eukaryota > Metazoa > Chordata > Mammalia > Primates > Galagidae > Otolemur > Otolemur garnettii. The sequence continues at coordinate 219,463 of NW_003852604.1, read as the reverse complement.
ATGGCTGAGT
>NW_003852604.1:207250-218557 GCF_000181295.1 Otolemur garnettii | reverse complement strand
GACCAGTTGATGGAAGTATTTCAGATTGCATGTGAAAACCCCACACTGTACCCTAGAAGTGCATTAATGTACATAGTTACCGTTCAATAAAAAAAAAAAAAAGAAAAAAAAATAATTATGTAAGTCAAATGTGGCTTGAGCATTAAAACTTTAATACAGCTTTTTCCTTTCTTAAAATGTACGTACATTTTGGGACACCCTCTGTATGTGTATGTGTGTATGTGTATATGTATGCACGTATGTGTGTGTGTAAATATAAAACACATTTTCTGTACCCACTCATCAGCTGACAGGCATTTAGGTCGAGCGCCTACCCAAGTTTGCTCACTTGATGGGACTTATCCATTCAGTTGCTGCACAACATCATTTCTCTGGGTCTGAATTTATTTTGGGCTCCAGGTACCAGGTGACTGGCTCAGGGCTTGTTAGAGACAATCATAGGAGGCGCCTCCTGTTTTTTCTGTTCCTCGATTATTCCTAAGTCCTGACTGCATGAGCTCTTTGGGGCTAGGAAGCTTAAGTGGGGTAGACCGATTTCCCCTTGGCTTGGGATCCAGGAGCCACTGGGATCCAGAGGGCCAACTGTCTGGCCAGGCACCCCCCGCTCCCCTGCCTGGGGCTCTGTGGATCCAGGGGAGGTGAACCCGCAGCTCCTTCTTCTTTCTCCATGATTCGCAGACTCTGTCTGTTGTCCTGCCTTCATCCATCAGAGTTTTCTGTTCTCGCTACACTGTTAAAATGACTTCAGGGAAGGGTGAAACTTTTGCAACACCTCTTTTTTTTTAGCCAATTTTTAAAATTGGCTCAAGCTCGATCAGAGGGTTTGGTCAAAGAGCTGGATTATTTCTTTGTTTTAATAAATATTTATTGAGTATTCACCCCATGCTGGGTACCCAGCCAGATGATGGGCTTACAGCCTCCTGGAGGTTGGGGTAGGCTCTTTCTTCATGGAATGCTGTGTTTTCATTTAGATGATCTGTGCCTCTTGCATTTATTTATTTATTTATTGTTTAATTCTTGAAGAAGATATATTTTAAAGTACGGTATTGTAACACTTGTATCATATTTATACTACAATGGCAGTAGAATCACTTGACAAAGTTTAACTGTAAATTCCCAATTTAATAGTATCTTAGGTCTTTGGGGGAAGGAATCCAAATAGAATAGTCAAAAACAAGTGTGAAACTACCAAGATTCTGAGCATGTATAAAGTTCTCAAAATCATCGACCATGTCTTCACTAAGGTGATTCTTTTTCCTCGATGTTTATAGAAAGTCTGATTTCCTTCTGTGTTCTCTTGTATTGAGGTCATTTTGAATCTTTCATGTTCTACAAGGTCTGGGGCAGACCTGGTAGCCACATCCTCAATTTTTATGTATTGAATTGACTTGAGTAAAAGTAATTTTCACTACCCCCCTTACAGAAGGCAATGCCTGTTCAATCTCATTTATGAGTTTAGAAATAAAGTCTTAATTTTAACCCAGAAAGCACAATAGCACAACAAAATAATCCATTATAACTGAGGACTATTGGCGTCAGGAAATGAGAGTAGCATCGTACTTTATTAACATGAACTAAAAAGTGGTAGAAAACATAGTTATCTTACTAGAAATTAAGAAAGGTATGGGTGGTGCCTGTGGCTCAAAGGAGTAGGGCGCCAGCCCCATATACCAGAGGTGGTGGGTTCAAACCTGGCCCTGGTCAAAAACTGCAGAAAAAAAAATTGTTAAAAAAATACATATATAAAAGGAAGGTATTCAGCACAGTTCAACATTTAATGTTGATTAAAGATATGTTAAAAAAATGAAAAGGAATGAAGATTTTCTTTCTATGGATGATATAAAGTTTATGTTCACAACTAGACTCAATAATATGACTAAAAGCAAATATTAGTAACAGTTTCCTTAAAAAGTAGGATCTACGCAAGAAGTTCTCATTGTCACTTGGAACATCAGTTTTCTGATCTGTAAAATAAGGATAATGACCCCTCCTGGGGATTTTTTTAGGCGCATGAATCATTCTTAAAAAACACTTAGAACAGTATACAACAAACACTAGCACATGGGTTTGTTAAATGGGTAAATAAAGTAAAACAAAATAAACAAACAGCAGTGTATAAAATTGCTGAAATTGTTACGCAGAAAGAAAGACAAATTGTACAAAAAAGGAAAAGTGAAGAAAGGAAAATGTTACTTTTGCAGATGACTTGCACGTATTCTCATGCAAAATGAGAATATATGTTATCATCACATCTACTGCCGTCTGTAAAAGTGAGGTTCAATGGGGCAGAAATATTTTAAATGACTTTTTACCTTTGATCATTCTATGAATCCTCTTCCTCCTCTTGCTCAGTTCTGACGAAAATGTCAACATTGGGAACCGTTCAGGAAATACTAAATAAAATTTATTATAGATTATCTCTTGCTTAGGAAACTTCACTCTAGGATTAGCAGTCGGCTGTCCTTCACACAAAGAAAGGAAACTTGTATCACTTTATGAGAGTATTACATGTGTGGATAACAATAAATCCGTGTTTAGACGCCCATGCCAGGTTGTTGGCTATTTCCTTTTTCAAAACGACTTTCTCCCGGGTGGCATCCTCGCGGTGGGAATGATTCAATTTTGAGGCCCGGAAAAATGATAAATGATTATTTACCATGACCTTTGGGGTCTCTTGCGAGTTATTGAAACTGTGATTGTTTTCAATCCATGAACGTCAAGGTTTTGCTCTAAGGGGAAAATACACAGAAATCAGTCAAAGAGTTGTAGAACATGAAGTGAGTTGAAAAATTATTTTCATTATTATGATTTCCTGAATATGTGCCAAATTAGTTGTACCAGTAACAGAGAATCATTAAATACATAATAATTAATTTAATCCACCACAAAGAACTTTATTCAAGGAAAATTATGAAACCTTTGTAGAATGAGGACAGAGGAAGAAATGGAAAGCTAATCACCCTAGCTGGTGGAAAAGTTTAAAAATAAGGAAGGTGAATCGGCTTTCTTTATTATCATAACTCAATGAAGTAGTTAGCAAAATCTGATGAACTGGTTAGTGAAAGCCATCTGGAGGAAAAAATGGTCAGAATGCACAGATCACGTTAATAATCGTGAGGATGATGTCAGTGCCAACTGGAAATGCTTAAAAGTAATGGTGATGGATTTTCCCAACTAAAATATTTAAAAAACATAATTGCAAAGTGAAAATCATTCAATGACATCATTCAGTATTTGTGTTTTGAAAAATGTCCACAGGATAGGGATGGACTATACCCTCTGGAAGTGAATCTCACTACTAGAATATAGAATATGAAAACATGGGAAACCAAAAAAAACAATATTGAAAGTAATCTCAGAATAAGAAATATTATTGAGACATTAGCTGCATGCTTCATTTTTCTACATTGAAAAATAATTCCCAAATGGTCCAAAGGAAGAAATAAACAATTTTAAAAACAAACAAACAGGAAGGCTCGGCACCCATTGCACGGTGGTTATGGCACCAGCCACATATACTGAAGTTGACGGGTTTGAACCCAGCTGGGGCCTCCTAAAACAATGACAACTGCAACAAAAAATACCTGGGCTTTGTGGTGGGCACCTGTAGTCCCAGCTACTTGGGAGGCTGAGGCAAGAGAATCGCTTAAGCCCAAGAGTTGGAGGTTGCTGTGAGCTGTGACCCATGGCACTCTACCCAGGGTGACATAGTGAGACCCTGTCTCAAAAAAAAAAAAAAAATCAGGAAGAGAACCGAGTAGCATATTTATACTAGCTATGGAGAAAAGGTATTTTTCTGTGTGTTGCGGAGATGGACAATGTCATTAGTGGCAAGATGACTCCTGTCAAACAGGTAACATGAAAAGATAGCCAAAAATGATACAGAGAGAAAGGAAAGAAAGTTAATGGAAAAAATATTTTGGACATAAATAATTTAAAAACAGTTGCAAGATGCATTAAGAAATGTTATACATTCTTACAAATTGATACAACACATAAACTGTCCTGATGCAAATACAGAAAATGTAGTGTTGTAGGTTCGATTCTAAGATGGCCCTTGTGGTGGATAGAATAATGGTCCCCAAAGGTGTGCATATTCTAATTCCTGAAACCTGCCCTATATGGCATAAGGGACTTTGTAGTTGTGGTTAAGCATTTTGAGATGTCCAGATGGCTTGCAGGGTAATCATAAGGATTTTTAAAAGTGAAAAGTGGGAGCGAGGGTGGGGGAGGGTTGGAGAAGGAAGAGAAATGATGGAAACAGGTTGAAAGTGTTATGATACTCGCTTGTCCCTTCCTCCACCCCCAAAGCGAGTATCATAACATGGGTGGAGGAAGGGACCTGAGTCAAGGAATGCAGGTGGCTCCTAGAAGCTAGGAAAGATAAGGAAACAGACTCAGGCCAGCAGACCCATAGCAGGTTTCTGATCTTTAGCACTATAAGATAATGGATTTGTGTTGTTTTAAGCCACTAAATTTGGGGTAATTTGTTTCAGTAGCAACGGGAAGCTAATATATCCCTGAAGATTGAGTTTGAGTAGAATCTGTGAACATGATGGGATACCACTCCTGTGGTTACTAATCAGTTGACTTCATGTTAGCCAAATGGAGAACTACCAGGTGGACTGTATCTCACCAGGTGAGCCCTTAACAGGATCCAGCCTTTCCTGAAAGCCTCTTTGACTGGAGCAACATTCTCCACTGTTAGCTCCAAGGATGGAGGGGGCATGTGGGAAGACCTGAGAGTCTCCCATTGCTGAGACTGATGCCTTCAACTCTCTGCCCCTCTTTCTCTATCAGGAATTCTCTATCAGCAGTTCTCTGTTTATTTGTCTTCTCTCCATTTATAGACTGTGAGTGACTAGTGGGTAGGAACTGTGCTTTGCTTGTTTCTTTTTCTCCAGTGTCTAGAATATAGTAACTTCACAAGTAGTTGCTGTGTGGATTATGAATGAGTGAATTTGCTCAAGCATCAGGCCAGCTGCACCTGCGGTTGGGCTTTCTTTGCTATAGAACCACTCTGGTCAAGGCAGGCTTGTGCTGGTTAAATGTCTATCTAGGGACACTACTGTCCCTCTCTTAGTGGTAAGTAAGAGGTTTTGGGGGGCTGCCATAGAAGGAAGAAGTAGATGTAAAGGCTAACACGGATACTCAATGTCTAGGATGGTGGGAGGTAGAAGCAGACCAGGTTGTTGCTTTGAGGTCCTGTTGAGTGAGGTCAGATTTACTGTATCTACTGTATTGGAAGAGAGACAGGGGTCAGAGGAAAGGGACTTGTCCTTAGCTGACCAGAAAAGACTACCATGGGGAGAAAGGAACCAGTACATCATGGACAGAGGGTGCAGAGAGGTGACTGAAATTCCACTTCACTAACACACTTATTCACTGGAGCCAAGCTAAGCACTAGAGACAACGTTTTTGCCCAGAGAAGAGTGAAGCAGAGAAGGCAAATATTAAATCATTGAAAAGGCACAAAGTGTTTCAAAAGGAGAACACAGGCTGCTACCCAGAGGTAAATAGCAGAGTTATCCTGAGGGAAAGGAAATGGGTTTGTGGAGGACCTACCTGCACACTCATGTTTATTGCAGCACAATTTGTAAATAACAAGACATCGAATCAACCTAAGGGTCCACTGACGGATGACAAAAAGAAAAGTTGTATATGAATATATGCAATAGAACACTATTCAGCCTTAAAAAAATAAAGAGGAAATCTTGTCATTTTCAACAACATGGATGAACCTGGAGGGTATTGTGTTAAGTAAAATTAGCCAGGTGCAGAAAGCCAAATATTGCATCAATCTCACTGATGTGTAGAATCTAAAAACTCAACTCCTAGAAGCAGAGAGTAGAATGGTGGTTACCGGGCCTTGTTGTGTGTGTGGGGTTATGGGAGGTGAGGGTATGTGGGTCAAAGGGTACAATGGTTCGTTTAGACAGGGTGAATACATTCTGGAGATCTACTGCAGAACTCTAGTGACAAGAGTTAATAATGACGTACGCTTCAAAATTGCTAAGAGAGTGATCATAAATGTTCTCACCATAACATGTAAGTCTATGGTTGGATGGATATGCTAACTAGCTTGATTTAACCATTTTGTGATATATACATATATCAAAACATCATGCTGTATGCTGTAAATGTGTACAAGTTATATTTGTTGATTTGAACAAATAAATAAATAAAACCCCCAAACTAGATAAAGCAAGGCTAACATCATGAGGGGTGGGGAAGGAAGAGCTCCCTGGGAAAGCCATGCACTAGCCGAGCATATCTGATCTGTGCTCCCCCTTTCACCCAGTGAGACGGTGTTCTTTGCAAGCTCTTTGACTCTGAAGAGCATCATCCCTTCCTGTCTGGCTTCCTACCTAGTCCTTCTTTCGTGGGTGTCTGGTGGGGCTGAGCCCCTCCCCACGCTCTCCCATTTGTGATTCTGATGCTGTCCAGATGTGCTTGGCAGGCTCTGACTCCCCAGCCAGGTCACTGAGCTGTTCCTATTACCGGCCACGGACTCTGAATCACACCTCTGACCCATTCATTCAGGGCAGATGGCTTCTCCCAGGCATCCTGAGAATTCTGGGAAGAGGATCTTGGGAGGGAGCCCAGATCCTGCCCTGGGATTTTCTGGAAAAAGGAGAGCTGCAGTGTTCAAAGAGGAAGAGATGAGAGGCAGGAATTGGGAAAAGCTGCAAGCTTTCTTCCAGGCACTTGGGAAGTAAGTGCTATTTATAGGATGATTGTCAATATGTCTTGCCTATCGAAGACGCTTTGTCTGAGAATACCCTGGGGCTGCAATGAGGTCCCGCCTACCTTTGTGACCTACACACTTTTGCCTCCTCTTATCTATCCATGTGGATAAAGGTGAGCCACCTGCCTCTTGGGTCAGGTATAGAAAAGCCGCCACATCTGGCATGATTTCTCCCTGCCTGTGTTTGTAAGGCCACCGTTGCTGATTTGTTTTTTCCTCAGCATTATTATCCCCCTTGCCCAGGTGCTGCTGAATGGAAACCAGAAGACCTTGGTGGGAGCCCTAGCCCTGCCATTTCCTGGCTCTCTCTGCTGAGGACGTCAGTGCGTAGTGAACATTTATTGAGTGTCCTTTTGTGCCAGGCATAAGGTTAAGTGCTTGTGTGGATTATTTTATCTTGTTCTATGGCAGCCCTATGAAGGGAGGTGTTTCTTTTTCCTTGATTTTTTTAAAATCCAATTTTATAGATGAAGACCAGTCAAGGCTCAAATAAATTAGGTAGTTTGCTGAAGGTGAGGCAGTAGGTAGAAGATCGATGGCCGTCACTCATGAAATGCTTGCTTTGTGTTCAGTGTCACCTGTGCCACCTTCAAAAATCCCTGCAATAATCTGAATTCTAAGCCTAATAACCTCATATTTTACACATGGGGAAATAAAGGACTTAAGTAAAAAGAACTTAAGTAATTTCCCCAAAGTCGCAGAGCTTGTAAATGGCAGAGGAAAAACTTCAACCTGGTCATTCTCCTGCCAAAGTTCCGGCCTATACTTTCTGAACTTCAGTCTTCTTCTCTGCTAAATGGGGTAACAATTCTCTTAGTTACTACACAGGGTTCAAAACAGGACATTTTCCTGTAGAAAGTGGAAAGGGAGTGGAGGTTCTCCATTGCAATGAGTGGCTCTGGGGGTGTGGACATCTTCCCAGGCACCCCCTTCCCTCTCTCAGTCTGCCCCGGGTCTGGTATCTGCAGAAGACTGAGCCTGCTCTGAGCCCATGGAGACTAAGGTCTGGCACAGGGATAGTCTTTTTGAACCAGGTTGGATTTTCTTAAATATGCCAGAGGATATTAGATAAGCATAACATTGAGCACGGCAGCTGCTGGGGGCTCCTGTTGATGAAGAGGAAGGCATTGCTCATAAGAAAAGATGGAGACAGGACAGTGCCTGTAGCTCAAAAGAGTAGGGCGCTGGCCCCATATGTGGAGGTGGCAGGTTCAAACCCAACCCCGGCCACAAACTGCAAACAAACAAACAAACAAACAAACCAAGAAAAGATGGAGACTTTACAGCTTTTGTTGTTTACTTGCATGGAGTTGACACATATTCTTCTTAGTAAAGTATCTCAAGAATGGAAAAAAAAGTATCCAGTGTCCTCACTACTAATATGAAACCAATTATCAATAACTACATGCTTACACCAAAGAAAAAGCACAAATATAGTCTAGTGGGGGGCAGGGGAGAGGAGATAGAAAGGAGGGTGATTGGGGGGGATCCCACCTAATGTGCACAATGTGGGGGTGTTTATCATGCCCACTGGGTGAAGGGCTCAACTACAACTTGAACCTTACCTTAGAATCAAAAACAATGTAATCTAAACATTTGCATCCTCTTATTAATCTGAAATTAAAAAAAAATTCAGTATTGCTGAATCTACCCATGGCCAAAAAAAGGAGAGATACTCAGGTGGCCTCACCATGGGGCAGCTGGTGCAGCCCTAGGCCAGAACCCCTGGGCTGCTCACTATCAGCTGTGTGGGCATGGGTTAGTCTCCAAGCCCTCTGAGATTGGGGGTCCCTCTGGGGAAATGGCAAAAGGCACTTCCTTGTTCAGAGAATTGCTAAGAGCATTTTATAAGCTATTGAGTGCCTTGTACATATGATGCTAATTTCCTTCCTTTGAGTAATGAGTGAGAGATGCTGGGACTCTCATTGGCTCCAGGAAACCCTATCATTGGCTCCAGGATCTCAGGACACACCCTGGCATGCAGGTCTGTCAAAGCCTCAAAGAACTGAAGGAGAAACAGAAGGTTCTGTGGTGGCTTCACTCTAATCCCATGAAACCCACCAACTGGCTATTCACTCCCTCAATTGCTGATGCTTCCAGCACCTCCTATACACCTGGCCCTGGGCTTGGCATTTCCAAGGAGGGGAAGAAAACCAACTGGTTTTGACTGGGTAGGAGTTTATGGTTTTAGGTGAGGAGGCAAGACCAACACCAACTCAGAATTATTAATTGTGGAATTCAATTCAGAGGCAAGCTGGATGGGGAAGGGAGGTGGTCAAGGTCTGAAAAGGGAAACGATGGAGGAGGGAGAGTAATCAGAGAAGGCTTCTGGGCAGGACCTGGGCTTGAGAGGGGCCTGAGAGGAGCAGGGAAGGTGACAGCGGCTGCAGTGACGTTCCCTTTCACTCCATGTTATGTGGACATTGCCATCATCCCATCACTAAGAAGCACCAAGCGCTGACTCTGTCCTAGTCTCGGAGCCAAATCCTTTATGTTCTGGAAGCCTCTTGCCCCTTTAAGGCTGACACCATCAGGGACAGGTGAAATAAAGGGTATCCAAGCCTCCTACCTACTCCATGACAGCACCTGATTTTGCCTGATCTTTCTGATAGACTACAAAGCTGTACATGGCAGGTTTAACAGTGGCTCTCTCATCCACCCAGACTGAGAAGGGAGGGGCAATGGAAAGAAGGATGGGGTCTGTTAGGAGCAGAAAAGAATTTCTTTCCTACCTATTCTTTTGTATTTCTTTCTCTTCAGGGGGACTTTGGGGCCAAGACATTTGTGCCCAAGAGGTATCGTTTGCCTGGGGAGCTGAGAAGGACCAGGCTGTGTGAAGAGGTGGAGGCTGGATCCTTGGGGCTATCTCAGACTCTGAATCCAGAAGAGAGAGAAGGGCCCAAGGCTGTGTTGTGGAGTCCTCTGTGCAGGGAGGCAGGGGGAGGGCTTGTAGCAGGAACCAGACCCATAGTTATGGTGTGGCCTTTCTGGGGGAATGTAGACATAAAAGGCAAGAATCAACCCAGCCAAGCAGGGCCAAGCCCAGCCAGCCCTGGGAAGGGGAACGAGAAGCAGATCACCTCCCTATCTCTGGGCCAGGTTGCAGAAGTCCTGAACTGAGAAATCAGGCGCTGCCCAGCTGGTCTTCACATTTGCTATAGGGATGTGGGGTAAACTCTTTCCCCTTGGGGAGATGCTTAGTTTCTTCATCTAATAACATGAGGCTTTTGGACCAGATGAGTTCTGCATTGGTTGGGTGACTCCAGAGTTCTTGTAAGGACAATGACTAAGCATTCGCCATGCTTTTACATGACATTGAATCATTTTCTTTGATGGGCTGATTCCCTATGGCCTGATTACTTGGCTCTGAAGTCTCCTGACCCAACCTATATCAATAAGGAGCAGGAGAGAGGATGGAAATCTCCCAGCACCCTGGGGAAGTGTGGACCCATAGGGCTGGGGTGATGGAGCAGCCGCTGCCTGCATCCCAGAATAGCTGCAGCCCTCCCGGCATCTGCCGTCCTGGCTGCAAACTCCCAGCGCATTGGCTGCTCCCTCTCTCTGCCGTCTGGCAGGGACTGCTTTCCAGGTTTTTGTGGCAGCGACTAAGCAGCATTCCTTGTGAGCTGCAGCATGCTGGCTTCTTTCTCCAAGTGGCTGGGATCATTATAGCAACCCTTCTATGGTTCCCTCCATCTTGCGCCCCTTCACCTCCCTGATGGTTGAGGACAGAGGAGTAGTTTAGGATGGTGGAAAGGGGCCAGGGGTCTTAAGGTCTTTCTATGGACTTGCTATATAACTGAGTACAAGCCTAAACTTCTCTCTTGGCTTCAGCATCTTACCCCGTGAAATGAAAGTAGTCAGGCTCTGGTTCCACTGCTGTTGACCAAGCAGTTAACAGAGGTTCAATAGATGGGGTCCTTTTTGCTTGGAGAGTGCCCATACCATACTGGTTGTCTAGTATTTGAAATATCTCCTTGGGGGATAATAATGCCCAGGCATTCACACAGAAGGGAAAACTGTGAAATCATTATCAGGTATCTAATATATCCGTCTGTCTAGTACCTACGTGTTTCTTGCATCTGGGAGATAAATTTCACCTTAATTTTCCACTTACCCATCTTTAACCACAGAGTTCATTTGGAGCTTGCTACACTCTTATTCCAGGCCTGGGCAGTGACATGTCTTCCTCTGGTCCCAGTGATTGGTTAGGAGATGTACAAAACCCAGCATGGCTTCTCAGAGCCAATCCTCAGACAGGACCCAGACCTGACCAATAGGAATACACATATTTTCACTGTGATAGAAGCTCAGGGATAAGTATGTGATCTGAGTTGGACCAATCAGATGATTTCTCTGAGATTATTCTCCCTCAGATAGATGGGGAAAGTTCCTTGTCTTCTGGGTTATGAGTTTGGAGGCTGTGACTCATGGCTGGCTTTCTTGCTTTCTTTTCTTTCTTTCCTTTCTTTCTTTCTTTCTTTCTTTCTTTCTTTCTTTCTTTCTTTCTTTCTTTCTTTCTTTCTTTCTTTCTTTCTTTCTTTCTTTCTTTCTTTCTT
>NW_003852604.1:98225-207230 GCF_000181295.1 Otolemur garnettii | reverse complement strand
TTTCTTTCTTTCTTTCTTTCTTTCTTTCTTTCTTTCTTTCTTTCTTTCTTTCTTTCTTTCTTTCTTTCTTTCTTTCTTTCTTTCTTTCTTTTCTTGCCCCTGGTAGAGTGCCATGGCATCACAACTCACAGCAACCTCCAACTCCTGGGTTTAGGCGATTCTCTTGCCCCAGCCTCCTGAGTAGCTGGGACTATAGGCATCCACCACAACGACCAGCTATTTTTTTGTTGCAGTTTGGCTGGGGTGGGGTTTGAACCTGCCACCCTCATTATATGGGGCTGGCACCCTACCCACTGAGCCACATGCGCCACCCTCTTTCTTTCTTTTTCTTTTCTTTTCTTTTCTTTTTTTTCTTAACATAGAGGAAGCCTGTCTGGATAGAAGAGAATTCAATCAAGCAGAAACAAAAATAGATCAGAGGTGAAGAGGAGAAAGGAGAGGGTCCAGATGGCATCAAGTCTTGACTCTCATGCCCTCACTCCTACCACATCTTAAGGAGGAATAAGGAGCAGAGAGTGGCAGGTGTGGGGTGTACTTGCACAGTTTTATCTTGGTGATTGGAAAGAGGCTTTTCTATTAAGATTGAGTATGATCTTAGATTTGAATACAAGGAGTAAGCCTGGTAAATACCCAGGGGAAGAGGGAATAGAAAGTGCGAAGGCCCTGAGGCAGAATGGAGCTTGGCTTCTTTAAGGAATAGCAAATAGACCCATGGTGGTTGGAACCCTGGGTGTCTCAGGTGTGGACTTGCTCTCTGCCTGGACTTAGTTGATTCTGGAACCTGAGAGGCACCTTCACAAGCTTTAGTGCCTGTAGCTTCCAGAGGCTAGAAAGGTTAGAGACCAGCACTGAGTCCTTTTCTTTTTCGTTCTGTAATCTTATATCTATTAATACTAACAGGATACGACCTTTCCTCAAATTACCTTCCTCTAATAACTCACCTAGGATCTGTCACCAACTACTGTTTCTACAGGGATGCAGAAAAGGGAGCAACCCTTTGTGGCTGGAGTAGACAGAAGAGGGTCAACAGAATGGATTTCTTTCATTACAGTTGCTGAGGTGTGACATTCCATGAACACATGCCAATTTGTTCCCAGTCTGTTTGTTCCTTTTCTTCATTCGTTTGACAAGACTTTATTGACTATCCGATATCTGCCAAGGTAGACAGAAAGGCATTGAATATACAAAGATGAATCAGTCACGGCTTCTGCTTTCAAGGATCTCAGTCTGGGGTGGGTGTGGAGGAGGCAGCCACGTAAACAGATAATTAGACAGAAACTGGCAGGTGCTGAGGCTGAGACAGGAAAGCTGGGCTGCTGAAGGGTAGTTTTGCTGAGAAGAGTCAGGGTGGTCTATATAGAGGGTATGGCCTCTGCAATGGACACCAAAGAGCCAGGGAAGTTTTAGTAGTGGACAACAGTGAGGAGGGACGACACACATTAAGGGTAGGCTGTCATGGGAAATGATAGGGTTAGCGAGTGGCAAATATTCAGTGTAGTGAGTTTTATGGCTTGGGGCTGGGAGATAAAAAAGAACTTGGGGGATGGTCGAGGTCAACCTAGTCTGCATTGGGTATTGAGATGTACAGTTGATTTGGAGAATCACTGGGGATTTCTAAGTAAGGGAGTAACATACGCAGATTAGATGGCTAAATGGTATAATATGATGGTAATAAGAGTTTGTCTGAAGATGGCTAGTCCCTTGGGTTGAGACAGAATTATAAACTCAAATGCCAACAGGGGCCAGCAGATGACATGGAAGAACAAGGAACGCAGTCAGCAGGTCACGTGGTCTCTGCTGTCTCTACGGTGGGCAGCTGCTACTCAGTCAGCTCTTTTCCCAGTGGGAACTCAGGGCCAGGGCTTCTGAGCTTTCAAGAGCAGCCAGAACTCCAGATCCTTATGTAAAAAATTCTTCACCATTTTTAAATGTTGGCAACTAATTTAAATTCTACAAAACGTGTGTGGGCCAAGTATAACACATCTGTCAGCCTGATCTATGAGCAGGCCACTGGTTTGCAACTTCTGGGTTGGGAAAAGCATTTTCTTTCTCCAAAAGAGAGACTGGAATAGTTTTGGAGCCAATAATTTGTGGCTGGAATGACCTTCTTTCATTCTTGTTCGTGAAAGCTCCTAATCTTCTCTTAAGGTTCAATTTAATTCTCTAATGTGAAGCTTTCTTCATTACCCCATCTCCACACCCTCTGAACACCCCCAATGTTTTCTAAGCAGTCATCCCGTGTTTGGGGTCTATTGTGTCTTTCACATGCCCTGATACCTGAAAAACAAAAATAAAGGTTGTGAAGCAGTAGAGAAACCAGGGCCAAAAAAGAGAATTGTTGATGAATGGGTGGAACCAAGACTTGTAGGAAAACTTGATGAAGCTGATAATATAGGTCCTCACAGGCTGCCGTAGCTTCCTGGTAGCACCATGTTTGGGATAGGAAGAAGCCACTGGATCCGAAAGGAAAGATGGGATGTTCAAGAAGAGGGAGGACTTTGAGGGCTTAAAAGAAGGCTCAATACTGTGAGTTATGAAGGACGCTTTTTTTTTTTTTCCTGCAGAGTCTCACTTTGTTGCCCAGGCTAGAGTGCAGTGAACAGTGGTATCATCACAGCTCACAGCAACCTCAGACTCCTGGATTCAAGCTGGGATTACAGGTGCCTGCCACAACACCCCGCTAGTTTTCCATTTGCTCTTTCTTGGGATGGTCTTGAACTGACCTCAAAAGACTCTCCTGCCTCAGCCTCCCAGAATGTTAGGATTACAGGCAGGAGTCCCTGAGCCTGGCCATTCTGAATGTGTTATCACATCTGCCTTTTCAAGACACTGAAGACTGACTTGGGCAATTTCTGTGAAGGGGTTTAGGATATGGGGATGGACATCTGCTTGCTTTTGCTCTCCAGCTTCCTTTCATTCTTCTGTTGGTTTCTCCAGAGATCCATCCTTTCCCAGCTTTTGTTCCATGTTTTTCTTACTTGAGGGTTGGCCATGTGACCCAGACATGGCTCATCAAGGCTCCTCATTCCCTGGACGCAGTGGTCAGTGCCGGGTGGTCACATAACTTGATTAGGGTCAGTGAGAATCAGGTTCAAGGATTTCCTTGAATTGCTGAGAAAAGGGGCATTCTCTCTTTCACTGTCGGATTTGAACCTGGGAGGGAAAGGTTTAGAGCAATGGACAGTCACCACAGTTGTCTGAAAGGAGAAGATGAGGGTCAGCGATGAAGAGAGTTCTGAGTACAGATGGCATCACTTGAGCCACTGAATCAAACTGCACCTAAGGCCAGTTAAATCTAGATGTTTTTGTTGTAGTGACCAGTACTTTTTTTCTTCCTTAAACCAATTTGAGCTTTGTTTCCATTTGTCAGTTGCAACCAAAAAGGGTCCTTTAACCTCAGTGAAGGACGTGAAGGACGGTTCCTCCCATCAACAATCATTAACAGTTTGCAGAACATTTTTACACCCATTACCTTGACTCTCCCAGCTCTCCTGTGAAGTTGGCAAAGCAGGAATTATTATTCTCAAAACACAGAGCAATCAAGCCTTAATGAGGTTAGGATTCTTAGTCAGATGGCTGGGAATGACAGGATAAAAATCCTGTTCTTTTGAGTCTGGTTCCGGAGTTTCTCTGCACTGATGATGTTGTGCTAAATTAAACTCCGGTAATGCTGAACTAAATTACTCTAAAGTACCCCTGGAAATAGCCTCTTAGAGTCATAATTCATGCTGGGTAATTACAAAATAACTTTCTTGTTATTATTTTTCTACTTACATACCTCCAAGGGGAAGGGTTGGTGATAAATGTCAGGGTTGGGACAATTTAGGTAATTATTTGGATGTCTCATTGATGGATACCTTTTACTATGATGCTACTATCTGTATGCTCCTAGCCTCATCTTGAAAATCAACAAAATGAGGACCTTCCATTTCATATCTCCCGTACGCATCAAATTATTTTATAAAGCAATTGTTATAAAAAAAGAAAAAGAAATTGTTGAGAGCCTTCCTCATGCTACCCCATCTTTCTGGAATGCTGTTCCCACCATATCTATCTAGTTCCTGCCCACCCTTCAAGGCGTCAGTATTTTATAGGATGTTTGCTTCCTTCCTTACCCTCAGTTCTGTGCATCTCAAATCGTGTTATATTCTTCCGAACGTTTTCCACAATTTCCTGGGTTGAAAGATTGAGCCTAGTGAGGTTGGGCTGGGTGAGGGGAGACGACTCCCCAGAAAGGTGAATATTCTATGAAATACAATGGGAGAGGGGCGAAGCAAGGTGCCAAGGACCAAAGCATAGATAGGGCGTGGAACAGGCATGAGAAACTAGGAAAGCCGGCAGAGATGACTGGAAGCCAGAGCCCTGTCCAGGGGGTAGACAGCAGTGTTTTGCACTTCCACGCAGTGCCAGAGCACCTGATTCACACCTGACTTCCTTTCCAATTATTTTTACCCTGTTTGTAGCATTCGGCAGGTTTCCAAGTGGCAGTGTGATTTTGTCTGCTGCCTGTAATTCCCACCTTTCCAGGTTAGCAGGAACAGTCCTCTGACCTTGCCAGCGGAGGTGACACCTCTCAATTTAGCTCGGTTTGCAAACGTCAGCTGAGATGCTGCCTGCTTTCTCCACTAGATCTTCAAGAATATTCACAGGAGGTCAGCCTCCCTGCCCCATTCACAGCCTCTGCTCCCTCAGGAAGCAAAAGCATCTGCCAGAACCCCTACCTTGCAGCCCACCTACTTGGGGATCTTTGCCAGTCTTTGATATGGTTGTGATGAAGGGAATACCAAGGTGATTTAAGGGAGGAGGCTTAACGCTAAGGAACTAACAAGGTGAACAGAGACAAAGCTGAATCTCTGTCATTCTCCCAGAACATGGTCTCTAGAATCCCAGGAGCTGAGTTCATCACACTCCTGAGAGTGACGCCCACCTGGGTCTCTTGTCACCTTTTGAAGGGACAAGGCTTCTGCAGATGGTTTCATGTTCATGACAGCTAGAGATTTTAATAGATGAGTGCTTACAGAGGGCTCTGCACTGCACTCGCTTTTTATACATGTTCATCTTACTCCATCTTCTCTGGAATCCTCCCGGTCGTTATTATTGGCTTCACCTTGGAGACCAGAAAACTGAGGCTCAGAGAGGTGGTGAGACTCGCTGGAGGTCATAGAATGCACAGCATGGAGCTGAGAATCAAAGTCAGATTCTGGCTTTACTTATTCCTGCACCCCATGCTGGCTACCTCACTAGTAATGGGGGCCAGGCCAGGTGCCTGAACGGCAGGAGAGCCACCGCCCACTGGGACACACAGACAGTCTGTAGTCCCTGTGGCCTAAAAGGGTAGACTCTCCCCATCACATCCTCTTCTCTGCATCCCTCCTAACCCACTAAAGGTTCCTTCTTCAGATGGGGGCAGGGAGCTTCCATTTAACACCTTATCTCATTAAAGGAAAAGAATCTTTCTCTCCTGATCACGAAAAGCTCAAACAGAAAAAAAAAAAAAAAAAAAACCCAACCAAATAAACCCTATTTTAAACAGAGTTTAACAGAATTCTTTGCCGTTTCCCAGGGAGAGCTGATGCTTTCTGTTTTATTAAGCGGGGGTGGGGAATATCCTCTGTGACTCAGATGAGGAATCGCTGCCACCCACTCCAGAGTTGCCTGCCGTCCTTGGCCACATCCCAGCTGCAGCCAGGACAACGAGGGCTGATCAGTGAAACAGTAGGTGACAACTAAGGCTGATCAGTGAAACAAAAGCCTTCCTCCTGGACTCTTCTCAGAAGGAAACGGCAATGAGACCACATTGAACAACAACAAGGAACCAGGCTTTGGAAGTGGGATGGGGCCAGGGAGGCTGGGCTGTCACTCCTGGCCCCCACCCCATAGCTCAAGCTGCATCCTTCATTGGCATGAGGGGAATGGCTTAGAAGCAGGAATCCAATTAGCAAGCAGCGCTGGGAGCCTGGCTTCCACCTCTCTTCCTTGTCTGTGTGCTCTAGGCAGTGCAAGGCACCCCTGATTCCTCTGTCTTCTATCCATTACCCCCCTCCACCCAGTTCCTTTAGGCTGCTAGGACAGCCACACAAAAGCGGCCCTGGGCACCACTGTGTCCTACTCTGGGATCACCCTGTATGGTGCTTCTGAGCTGCCTTTCATTGTCCTGGTTCTAATGCCACCAACCCAGTTCTGCTGCCACCCCTACAAATGGCATGTTCGGAACCCAGTATCCTCTCTACTATTGCTTTTCCAGCTTGGATTTCTCGGCTTTTCTGGGGGTCCCTTGATCTTTATTACTCCATTGAGAAAGAGAACACTTCTTGTTTTTTACATTTTATTTTTTTATTTTTGAGGCAGGGTCTCATTCTGTTGCTCAGGCTGGAGTGCAATGGGATCATCCCAGGTCACTGTACTCTTGAACCCCTGGGCTCAAGTGACTCTCCTGCCTCAGTCTCCTGAGTAAGTGGGACTACAGGTGTGCACCTGGTCAATTTTAATATTTTGTGTACAAATAGAGTCTTGCTCTTTGCTCAGGCTGGTCTCAAACCCCGGGCTTCAAATGATCTTCTTGCCTTGGCCTTCCAAAGTGCTAGGATTACAGGTGTGAGCCACTGTGCGTGACCCAAATGGAACAATTATAAATCCAATTGAAATCCATCCAATGTTTCTGTAGCACCCTGTCCTTTCTCTTTTGAGTACTTGTCTAGCTTGTAAATACTGGCTTAATTTCTATTTTTCCCAATACACTGCAACCACAACAGTCACAATGAAAACTAATATTTATCGAGCTCTCACTATGTGCCAGCAGAGTGGGGACACTGTGGCCTTCTGATTTCAAGATTTCTCTCTTATAAGCACTAAACAAAGGAGGCAAAAAAAGCTTCATCTCTCTCTGACACATTCCTATTAATAAAAGGATTTGTTTTGTAAAATTTGGATTCAGTCAAAAGACTGCATGTAAGGACCTGCAGGGCCACCTGTGACCTGAAGGCTGCAGGTTCCTCTCCCCTGCCTGTGACATATGTTCTGTGTATGTGGCTTTATTCAATCTAACAACTATGAGAATTAGGGGCTATTATTCTGATTTTATAGATGGGGTATTGGAAGCTCAGAGAGAGTAAGTAACTTGCTTGAGGTCCCAGTTAGCAACGAGGCCAGGCACAAGGAAGGAGGTGAATGTCTGTTTGCTGAACAAATTGAGCGAATGAGACTCTGGGTTTGTGGCCAGTGGGTTGGCTGAGGGTGGATACACTAGGCAGAGGTGCTGGCCAGGGGGTTCCCTGGTGGGGATAGATCCAGGCAAATATAAGGAAAAAGTTTGCAGGAGCAAGTGCTCTCTCATAGGCTTGAGATGCTCAAGTGAGGATAAAGGAGAGGGGAGGTAAGCCCCGCGCAGGGGAGGAGCAAGATGACCTTTAGGTCCTTTCCAGCTTTGAGAATCTGAGCTTATTGTATAAATCTTAAAGAAACAAATGAAACCCTTTGCGAATATGAATCATATTCTGGCCCGAGCCCTATGCTGTTATGGACAGGAGCTGAGCGAACAGTCACGTTAGAGCAATAAATGTCAGCATCGGTAAGCTTCAAGCCCTCTCAGTCATCCAGGAATGGTATGAACAACGCCTGGCATTTATGGAGTGCTTACTACACATTAGGCAAGATTACAAATCCTTTGCAAGCGTAAACTCTGTTCTCAGCACAAACGTACGCAGGACTGGTACGCTAGTCAGGCAAAGCTGCAGTAACAAATTAACCCTGAGTTCTCTGTGGCTTTACGCAAGAAAAGTTGGTTCTTTTTTCTTAAAGTCTGAAGGAGGTTGAGCCATTTTTTTTTTTTTTTTTTACCTCCCCTGTCTGCAAGGTGACCTCCAAGGATGGTATGGTAAGGAAGGAGATGGACAGTGGGGTGGGGTGACGGGGTTGTTACTTAGCTGCCTAAGAACCTGGAATGATGTACTATTGTGGGTGCCTTTTGTGACAGTTTAATGAAGAAGCACCTGAGGCATTTGGAGCTAAGCCTGCCACAAAGCAAAGGCTCAATACATGCTATTGGGGATGGGAATGATGATCTGTAAGACCAGAGGTGATCGGAAGCCCCGCACTGAGCACAGCTGGGGAAAAGGGCAAGACGGTGTCATCTCACACCAGCTAAGCCTTCCTTGGTTGGATCTATCCAGGGCCTGTCAGGAGGTCCAGCCGAGTCCAAGTTTAGAGCCTATCCCTACCAGGACAGGGAGGGGATCAGCTGTCTCTGCCCATCCTCTTTGCTGGTGCTACTAATACTATGCTAGCCCATGCCATCTCTGTACCTATCTCCCTTCTGTGGCTAAGTATCTGATAGATTATTCTGGTACAACATCTTTCTACCCATCATCTGTTTCTCTCTATCTTCCATCTCTCTGTCATCTGTCCATCATAGATGATAGACATGTCCTCTCTGTGACATATCTAGTCTATCGATCTATCGTCTGCTTCATCTATTATCTTTTATATCTGTCACTTATTATCCATCCATCCAGCTACCTCTCACCTATCTCCTATATTATCTACCTATCTATTGTCCACCTATTTACCATCTATTTGTCTATCTCTGTCACCCATCTAATCTATCATCTATCTCCTCTATCAATCATCTGTCTCATTTATCAGTTACCTGTCTATTCATTTTGGGGTTGGAGCCATACACAGATTTCTGATGACCTGCTGCCCTGCCTGGCCCTTGTAAGTACCCAGAGCCATGATGCTGGGAGCCATGTAATTTGGAAGATTGTCTGCTATTTCCTGTGCTCTCCTGGAATACCAGTGGCTGTGCTCATGTGCTTTATGTCATTGGGCTGTCAGGACAACCAAGCTGTTTCCTTTCCCCTGTCCTCTCCAGTTGTGTCTTCCTTCCCTTCCCCACCCACCTAGTTGCTTCTTCACTGAATCTGTCTATAGCAAGGGTCACAGAGATGGCGAGGCATGAACATTCGTTTAGAGGCAGATTTGCAGAGGAATCGCAAGCTTGGTTCTGAGTCAGGTCTACTTTTGCTGGGTGGCATCAGCCAAGGGACTTATGTCTAAGTTTTTTCTAATATGAAAATAGAGATAATGATGTTACCTAATTAGAGGGCTCTTGAGAAGATTAAATGAGGTAATCCATGTAAAGTGACCAGAACAGTGGCCAACATATGGTGAAAATACATATTAGCTGTAACTGAGAAATTTATCATACTTATCCTAATTCAAACCTCTCTGTCCCTAAGGCGTCTGCTTTCCCACACTGCCACTCATCATAAAAGTATCCCTTGATGAAAAGCCAATCTGGGCAGACTAACTTTGATATTTCTCTGCATTCTGCTAAACTCACAGGGGATACCGGAGAAGGGTATTTTTAGGAGGCATTACTGAGAAAGGTAGCAGGTGGCCGATGATAATGGTGATAATGGCAGAAAACACAGTCCCTTCTGTTTACAGAAATGACTGAGTGGCATTCAGGTGTGTAATAAGATAAAGTACATTTCTAGAGACATAATATTGGATTATGGAAGAAGGGGACACCATAGAATCTTGCCAGGGAGAGTCAAGTCTGGGAGAATAGCAAAAAGAGACCACTGTGCTCAATCTTCCTCCCTAGGTAGTCCGTGCCCTGCCTTAGCTGTGACATCTGGGAATTCACCCCCACCGCTTTTGAAAGCTCTCTTCCAGAGGATGGTGCCAAGGTCACATCGGATGACACTCCTCTGCGATTTGTCTTCCTAATGGCGTCGACTCCTTCTCCTTTACTGAATCACCGGCAGTGCTAGAAAATCAAATTATGCCACTGGTGGTAATATCTCTGTGGGAAAGAAAATCCCCTTGGATTCAGAGCTTCTCTCTGGAGTCCCCTCCTTTTGCTGTTGATTTATTTGATTTTTCTTACATTTCTTGAGAGGGTGCAGTAGATCTAGTGGGCATTTTTCCATTTCTTGACTTCAGCATTCATTGTTTCCCCCAAACTTTCATGGTAGATTAACCTTCTACCACTATCTATGTGATTTGGTGGGAAAATGATTCCCAAAGTTCGTCTCCTGTTCCTAGGGAATCCAAGGAGGGAAAGTCACTTCTTTCCTAGTCTGGGGCATGGGGGACTCATATCTGTAATCCCAGCATTTGGGGAGGCTGAGGCAGGAGGATCTTGTGAGCCCAGGAGTTTGAGGCTGCAGTGAGCTATGAGTGTACCCATTGCACTCCAGCCGGGGTACCAGAGGGACACCCTGTCTCTTAAATAAAAAGAAAAGCCAAAGGAGTGGGCATGTGTCAAACCCCAGCCTAACAAACATTTCTTCCCTGGGGCTTCAAATATTTGGTCTATGACAGGGGGCTGAGAGATGGTTGGAGAACCTGTCTTTGAAGACTGAACTGGGTAATTCATGGGCAAGTCTAGGCTGGGTTCCTGCACTGGCCTCTCTTTAGGGGCCATTTTGATTCCTTTAGGATACAGGGTGTAAAGTTTTTTTTTTTTTTTGTGACAGAGCCTCAAGCTGTCACCCTAGCTAGAGTGCTGTGGCATCACAGCTCACAGCAACCTCCAACTCCTGGGCTCAAGTGATTCTCCTGCCTCTGCCTCCCAAGTAGCTAGGACCACAGGCACCCGCCATGATGCCCAGCTATTTTTTGGTTGCAGCTGTCATTATTGTTTGGTGGGCTGGGGCTGGATTTGAACCCGCCAGCTCAGGTGTATGTGGCTGGCGCCTTACCCTCTTGAGCCACAGACACTGAGCTAGCAGGTTTTAAACTTAATAGCTTCACTTTAGCTATGTGAGGTGGCAGAGTGAAGGACAAGAGAAGGATTAGATCAACGGGGTGTACAGTTCTTTCCAAAGAAAGCACTGGATGTCCTGGGTTTTAAGTGTAAGCCAGCATCTAGGAGACCTGGTATCCTCAAACTTGTTTGAAACGTCCTGTGAATAGCAGCATTTTATCATCTCAGCTATATCCTGTAGAATCCTCCTTGTTTCCAAAAGAGGCCTCCAAATCCTTTGTTGATCCTATATAGGCCCTTTGGTCTACGGGCATTTTTTTTTTTTTTTTGAGGTGAGGGTCTTGCTCCACTGACCAGGTTGGTCTCAAGTTCTTGAACTTAAGGCATCCTCCTCTCTTGACCTCTTGTGTAGCTGGAACTATGAGTGTGTACCACTTTGCCCTGCTATAATATTATAATTGAAAAACAATTTCTAGAGATGGAGTCTCGCCATGTTTCCCAGGCTGGTTTCCAACTCCTGGCCTCAAGTGATCCTCCTGCCTTAGTCCCCTAACTAGGTGGGATTATAGATTCCTGCCTCTGCACCTGGAAGATCAGAAAAGAAAGTCTCCCTAGCAGAGAGAGCAAAGGCCCCTGATGTCTGGGCTTTGAGCTGGGCCCAGGCCCAGGTGTTCCCTCTCCCTGTCTCTGAAGGGTACCAAGCTGTCCTCACAAAATGGCATGGAAATGAGTCCAAAGAGGACCTTCACCTGAGGCTAGGAAAGATACTGCTTGCTGTGCTGTGAGCCAAGAAGGAAGTTTATGTCTCACTCCTGTAACAATGTACCTGCGGACAGTCCAGGGCTAGTGTGGTGGCTCTCGGGCCTTGGACACCTGCTCCTTTTATGTTGTTGCCCTGCTATTCCCATCCCGTGGCTAAAGTGGTGGCTGCCTCAGCTCCCACTACCATGGGGCTCATTCCAGCGAGCAGGAGCCAGAGGAGGGAGAGCATCCTTCTTCCCTTTAAGGGCCTGGCCCCCGGCTCTTGCTCACAAATCACTGGCTTCAATCCAAGCATTTGGTCACAGTTTGCAAAGAAGATGGGGAAAGATAGTGTTTAGCTGGGTGGCCATGTGTCCAGATAAGACATCTGTTTACAGAAGAAGAAGAGACTGGATACTGGGGAGGCAACCAGCAGGATCTGCTGACCTTCCTATGCATGCCCCAAATCATCCCGTAAGCTCCCCACTCTCCTGTCATAGCAGAATGTCCAGGGCTACTCTGCTTTGCATACCAAGGAAGTTTCAAGGACCTGAACACACTCTCGCAGGAATGTCTGAGGGTAGTGCTTCTGGCACTAGGCAGGCAGAGGAGGTATTTTCTGGCAAGGACTCTGGAGTGCTCCTCCTCTCTTCCCACGGGGGCAGTCCCCCACTCTTCCCGTTGAACAGCTTCTGTCTGTACTACAAATTCTTTCCTTCAGCCAGGCTTGAACTCAGATGCTGTAACCCATCCCCATGCCAGCAAAGGCAGCCCTGAGCAGAGGCCACTGTCTTTGTGAACCTCCCTGGAGAAGCGACCTTTGTTTCCGGCCACAGTCCCCTCTGTCTCTCCCTCTATGCCCGTGCCCTCTAATTCTCCTATTTCTACCTCTGGTCCTGTGTCCTCAGGCCACACTTGGGGGAGCCAGCCCCCAGGCTGTGCTGGGAAGGCAGCACCCTGCATCCTGAGAACTGGAACCAAGGAATGCTGAGACTGTGTCAGTCGTCGACGGAGGGATTTGGACTGAGAGGTCACATTGAACTGGGGTCAGAGCTCCTGGTGTGATAAATCAAAGCTGTGTGTAAGCCACAGGGTTTGGGGTACAGCAGAGGCTCAAGTAACTCCCAGACGGGTCTGCTCTGGGATAAGGCAGGGGGCTGGGAAGAGTCAGTGTGGCTAGTGGGAGGCGTCTGTCTTTCCTGCTCCGGTTCCACATGCTCAGCTCTCCTTTCCTGCCTGTTCTTGGGTGCTTGTTGCAATAGAACAGTGGAATAGGTGGAGGGTGAACTGTGGGCTCAGATTGCTCTGGGTTCAGACCATAGCTCTACCTGTAATACCATGACTATGAGCAGGTAACCTAACCAAGTCAAGCCTCAGTTTCCTCATCCATAATTAGGGATTCTCTGAATATTTATTTCATAGGGTAGCTTGAGGATAATGCAAGTGACAAATACGTAGATTACCTTGGGTAGGTTTTCCGTCCCTCCCTCCCTCCCTCCCTTCCTTCCTCCTTTCCTTCCTTCCTCCTTTCCTTCCTTCCTCCTTTCCTTCCTTCCTTCCTTTCCTTCTTTTTTTGCACTCACGGTCAGGATATGTCTGAGATGTTTGGTTAATGACTTTTCCTGCCAGCCCTCTTTGAGATACGAGCTTGTTTTAGAAATTAATTTATAGAAATATTTGCCAACTTCCACAGCCCCTAGCCCACTTTCTTTCTTTTGTGCATGAGCAAACTGAGGCCTCCGTGGCCAAGTGGCCTGTCTGGGAGATGCAGAGCGTCCGGATGCTGGCGCCCTGCTGGTGCTAACTCCGAATCCAGCACTGCCTCCTCCACCAGCACGCAGGACACCCTTGCTGCATGGTGGGCTGGCCCTTCCTCTTCCCCCATGTGGGAAGCACCAGGGGCTTGAAGAGCCTTCCAGAAGCCTGTGCTACTGAATTTTTATTCCTTGTCACATGAAGAGTTGGGACCTTCTGACCTCAATATGCAAAGAGACGCTAAACATGTAAATCAGCAGCTCTCAGGTTCATAAAAATAGCTCAGCAGTGCGGCTCCCTCCTCCCCCCTCATCCCGGCAGCTGAGCTCCCACCCCTGGTCTCTGCCTCCTCTCTTTTAACTGCTTTCCCCTTCATTCCAGGCCTTTCTGCCTCCCTCCCTCCCTCCCTGCCTTCCTGACCAGGCTGTGAGGATGCACAGATGGGGCAAGCGCCTCCCTGCCCACCGCAGCCTGGGAACACAACGCGATGATGTTATTTTGAGGACGCCAGGTTCCTTTGGATCCTTGGGTGCCTGAGTCAGGGTGGCGGGGAAGGCTGGGAGGCTGACAGTGTGGACCATGCCGTGAGCTTTGGAACCATTGTGTGGCCTTGGGCAGGTAACACCACCTGTGTGGGTCCCAGTTCCATCATCTCTAGAAAGTCAACAGTAACAGCCTTGACCTCACAGGGTTATAGGAAGAGTTCATGAGGCAATACGGGACTGGACCGTAGTCTTGGGAGATCAGCCATTCGTGTGTTCTCAAAGCTCTCAAAACTATAGGCAGTGGCACAGCAAGGCTGGGGAGTAAGCCAGCAAGTGGGCAGGGCTGTCTGTGCAGCAGCTTCTGAGATGACGTGTGGGTGGCCCAGCAGGCAAGCACAGGCTCCTTGGGGTCAGACAGACCTGCCTTGGGTTCTGTCACAGCTGTGTGACCCCGGGCCTCGGGGCCTCCACCTGCAAACTTCAGATGCAGAAGTACTGATTTTGTGGCTTCCCTGAGATAAGCACACTCAGGGCTTAGCACAGAGGTTGGCAGATATTATTATTATTAGGCATTCAAGGGTGTAAGGTTTAATTTAATAATAGTTTGATAACTTTCTGCACAGAATGACTTGCCTGGAATAGCATTTCTCAATCTTTTTTGAATATCATCCTCTAGGAACCATTTTTAGTTTTTTCCTTCTAATCTCCTCCTCCTATACATTTTTATTTCCTCAAATATACTGTATATTTGTTTGTGCGCTATGTGTGTATCTGTGCTTTATGCAGAGAGAAGATAAGTTTTTTTGCTCGCCAGGAACCAATTATTTGCCTTCTTGGTGCGGTATCGCACCCGCTGAGAAGGTTTGTATCATATCAGTGGTTCTCAAACAGAGTCAATTTTGTAGCCCTCTCCCCCACCCCAGAGAACATTTGGCAATCTTTGGAGACATTTTTCAATGTGTGTATTGTTGAGGGGCATCGTGGTACCACTGACATTTGGTGGGTAGAGGTTGGGTTGTCACCAAACATCTTACTATGCGCGGGAAAGCTGCCCACAAGATAGAATTATCCAGCCCCAAATGCAGTGGTTGAGAAATAGGGTCTGCTTCCTATAGGGTCTGCTTCCTTCCCTAAGAATGCTCAAGAGGGTATTTGTATCCTAGCGATGAGACAGGTGGAAGATACATCAGGAGGTTTCTTTCTTTTTTCTTTTTGTTAGTGTGGGTCAAGGTAGCTTTTTAATGGCCCTGGGCGAGGTCACATGTCATGAGTGTTGATCGTGATCTAAGGCTGTTTAAGTATCATTGCTTTCGCCATTTCTTCCATTTAAAAAAAATACTGTAAGTTTCAGGGTTGTGTTTTAAGCAAAGTGGCAGGAGAGTAGAGGAATAGAACCCTTCCTTGAAGGAGACCATGATTTAGTTAGGGCAAGACTAATTCTTAGATAAAAATGGTGATCACTAACAATTACTATGCGCTACTTATGTATCAGAGATTGTGTTACATACAGCATTTTATACACATTAACTTATGGATTAGCTTATGACATTTTCCTGACAATCCTATGAGGCAAGCTAGATGGCCGCCCTCCTCCCATTTTATAGACAAGGAGTGTCAGGCTTAGAGTAGTTAAGTAACTGATTCAGCATCACACAAGCAGGAGGCACGGTAGCTGGAGTTTGAACTCAGGACTTTAGGGTCCTGACCCCACATAGTTGACATGAATTTATACTGCCTCCTAATGCTTCCACGTGACAGAAGAGGCTTTGATACAGTGCTCCTGGGTTCCAGAGAGCGAGATGGTGACAGCAGGAGAAACCAGGGCTGCCTTCCTGGAGGAGGTAGCACCAGACAGGACTGGAAGCACAAGTGGGATTTGGCACAAGAAGACAGGGCTGGTAGGAAGCCTCCTGTTCAGAGGGGACAGCTTGAGCAATGGCACAGAAGTAGGGAAATGCCAGGATGCCAGGAATTATCTTCCTGAACAGTCATTGGGCCACATAGGAGCCAGTGCTGCCAACGTATTTTGTCCCTGTTTTGTAGGTCAGTTTGAATAATTGCCGAAAGGGACCTGATGGTAGCTGCAGGTGACTTCATGGCAGTGCTTCCAAATTAGGATTTCTCAATTTTGGCACTGTGGACGTTGGGTATGTCTTTGCTATAGTGGACTGTCTACCTATATCCCCGCCTTCTAACCACCCCTCGGACAATTTGAGATAACTAAAAATTAGTTATCTCTAACACTTGACATTGCCAAAAGTTTCTGGGGCAGGAGTGGCCAAATAACCCCTGGTTAAGAACCACTATCCTAAATATGGGGGTGGGGGTGGGGGTGGCACATGGACTAGGGAGGCAGAAAATCTGAATTTTCATATCAGTGAGTTAGTGCTGTGTGACTTTTGGAAAAGTGTTTCCCTCCCTGGGCCTCAGTCTTCTCACCCCAAAAGTAAGGCAGGGGGGTGCACTTGATGGCCTCTAGCCCCTCAGGTCAGCTCCAGCAGCGTGATCAGCAGCTCTGACCCTGTTGCTGCTCCATTATGCAGTGTCCCGGCACTCACCCTTCCTGCCCCAGGAGCGGAGGCAGCTGGCTGAGCCAGCAGGTGTGTGAAGGGCTCTTGGTGTCACTTTCCACAGCAACACCCAGGTGACATCCCTATCGTAGTGAGGGAGAGTAGGACTTGGGAGGTGACAACAAGCTGTTTTTGGTGTGAGAAAATGATTAACACCAGAAAATGGGCCAAGTGGGGCTGTTGAAGTCATTTCCTGAGGTCCTGATGGAAGACGTCTGACCCTCCCTTTTCTTTAGAGGAAACTCAGTTCTTGGCTTCACTGTCCTGGGAATGAAGCAGATGTTACGGTTGAGGGGACCGCCATTGCAGGCTTCGTGGGGCTGTGGAATTTAGGGTCATGGCAGACAACTGCAGGTTGGGGTGCAGAGAGGTCTCTCCCTTGTCATGTCAAGAGCTGTTGTACTGTGTTGAAAGGGTGGTAGGATCCACTGGGGACCAACGTCGGGGCGTCAACTTTGTGACCTTGGAGAAGTCAGTCACCCTCCCTGGGTCTCAGCCCTGTTATCTGTAGAAAGTTGACAATAGCGGCCCTTCCTTCCAGGGTCGCCAGGAGGAGGGTATGAGTTAACACAGGGACATGACTGCTGGGTGATCAGTGAGTGCAGAGCCTCTGCTACAGGTCCCGTTGGGCAGGCGCTGTCCTTGGCCTCTAGTGATGCTCAGAGAGGGGCGTTCTTAAGCCCTGTCCTACACATGAGGCTCAGGGGTTCAAGCCACATGCCCACTATCTCTCAGTTAGAAAATGGTTCAAGCTCCAGAGGTAGGATTTCACCAGGGGCTGATTCCAAACCCTGTACCCTGGGTTGTGTGTGAAGTCAGGGGCTCTGCTGCTGGAAATGGTCTCTGCCTGGACTCTGAGAGCCCGTCACTCTCTCCCGAGCCTGTCCATGGGAGCCTGGACTTTTGTTATCCTCTTTCCAGAAGCCAAGAAAATAACAGTGTGTGTGGGCGAGGGATGAGCAGATAAGGGAGGTGTGATGTCGCAGGACATCTGATAAGGGCTGCAGAGCTGAAGGGAAGCAGATTGGGGCTCTGGGGTGGGGAGGGTAAGATAAGAGGATGGGGAAGATGAAAAAGAGCCTCTGGGAGCTGGTGAGGGAGGAGAGGAGCAGATAGGGGCGGTGTGAGCCTGGGTGTGAGGCTGGCCCATGGGCAGTGTGGGCTGTGGGCGGCAGGAGTAGATAACAGCAGAGTGGGGTGGAGGGAGACAGACAGACAGACAGACAGGCAGGCAGGCGGTACTGGAGCCTCTGCTCCCAGACGCCCAGGCCTGTCTGTGGTATCTGGCATGATCTTATTTTCTTTATTCTGAAAGTGAGCCAGCAGCTTCCCCCAGCCCAGAGGAAGGTGCTCCCAGGAGGCCTGGCCTGGCTGTAGGTACGTCATGACGAAAGGCACCGGACAAATTCCCTCCTGCCTCCTCTGGCCCAGGGCGAGTTCACTGTCTCCCTCCCTCCCTCCCTCCCAACGTCCTTCTTTCTTCCCGTGCTCATTCCCATCCCTTCAGCAATTCCACTGCTGAATTCCATTTCAAGTTCTGGGGATATAATAACATTCGCTGTATGAGTTCTGATAGGTGCAGGCTCAATATTAGCAACCAAATTGAAAAATTAAGGTGCTTTGTTTGAGATAGCCAGAACCGCCGCAATGAAAATAGAATCGCATATAATGAGTGATGGGGCTGGTCAAGTCAGGTTGGCTGGTCAGAGGTGGCTTTTGTGAGGAGGTGGCCATTTAGCTGGAGCCTGATGTTAAGAAGGATGAGAGAATATGGGAGGGAGAGTATCAGAGGGCAGAGGGAGCAGTGAACACGAGGGTCCTGAGTGGGCCTGTGCACGGCTTTTCACATGAATCACCATGACAGAGTCTGGGGAGGTGGAGGTGACTGGGGCACGCAGAACCTTGGAGTTTTCAGGGTAAAGCGAAAGACTTTGGGACTTGGCTGGGACGAGGCTCAGAGTGCATCCTGCCCAGCGGGGGCTGGGCATGTAGTGGAAAGAGTATTCAACTGTCAGGAGGTCCAGTGTCCATCTCAGACTTCCCTCCTAGCACACGCTGACCACGGGTGGGGTAGTTCCCTGCTCTGGGCTTCAGTCCCCACTGTTTGTGAGCCAGGAGACTGAGACTCAGGGGGTCCCTCCGCTCCTCAAGTTCCACAGACGTCCGAGCAGAGCCAGTGAGGAACATCCCGGGAGCCCCCTCTGTCCCCCTGGTTTCACCACAAGTTCAAATCTTGACTCTGCCATGAAATTCGTACGTAACTTTTAAGCAAGAGTCTTAACTTCCCTGAACTTCAGCTTTCTCATTTGAAAAACATCAATAATAATAGTACTTAGTTCATGGGGCAGGAAAGGAAATACTTATGTAAAGGATTTAACTTAGGTCCTGACAAATAATAAGCTGTCCTTACTGGGGCCAAGCACTCCCAGCTCTTTACTGAGGTTACAGACACCTCCCAAGCATGGGCCAAGTCCACCTATTGATTGGTCATTTCTATTTGAAAATGGATGCCCCCTGGGCATGTCAACTAAACATGGTCAAAATCAAACTCAGTCTCCTCCTGACTCTCCACGTCCTTCCTCATCCTCTTCCTCCTCCTGGGTCCGTTATCTTGGTCCGTGGCACCATGGTTCTCCCAGACGCTCACGCTCAATCTCAGAGTTATCTTACACTTCTTTCCTCACATCCAATCAATCACCAAAGCCCCATCAATCACCTCCATCAAGTCTCATCTTGACGCTTTCCTGCAGGCTTCCCTCCCCCCGCGCCCGGACAGCAGGATAATCTCTCACTGGCTTCTTGCTTTGTTTCTTCCTTTCTGTCCCTCATCTCTGCCATCCATCACTACTTTCCAAACACTTTGCCAGAGGGACCTGAACACAGATCTCTAAGACAGTCACTTTTCTGCTTAAAATTCTTCAATATCTCCCCTATGCACTCCAGGCCACGAGATAACACCCATCGCCCTAGCCTGTCTTTGAAGTCATTTAAAATGTGATTCAAACCCACTTTTCCAGGGTCTCCCATCACTGCCACTAACTCACACTAAACTTTAATAATGCTTGTCTTCTCAGTCTTCCTCAAGGGTGGCTCACTGCTACAGAACCTCAGTTTAAGTTTTTCTGCTCTGCTTCCAGGGCTGCTTGTGCAAATTCATCCATTCCTGGCATCTGAACCCCAAGCCTTCCTACTGTGGGGGAGAGGGGAAACCTGCTCTTTGCTCTGGAAGGATTGCTGAAAGATTAACTCACAGTGAGCCAGAACAATAAGAGAAAGAGATTTATTTACTGTGTGCATGGGGAGGATCACAGAGGGATTACCTGGTATCCCCGGGGGTCCACAATTTTATATACCCTCATTTTAGGGGGGAGGGGAAGATGAGAAATATGGTTAACTCTGTTTAGGGGCAGTGACCTGTTACTAGGAAGGATGACTAGATACTGGGGAAGAATGAATGGATGGGGAAAAACAGATTGAT
This sequence comes from Otolemur garnettii, assembly GCF_000181295.1. Classification (NCBI taxonomy): domain Eukaryota; kingdom Metazoa; phylum Chordata; class Mammalia; order Primates; family Galagidae; genus Otolemur; species Otolemur garnettii. The sequence goes on along the minus strand of NW_003852604.1, from coordinate 187,487 downwards.
TTGTACATAATTCTCTTGAGAACTTAAACTAACCTGAGAGACAGGTATTATATTTAAAATAATTGGGGCCAGGTCTGTCTGGTTGTGTTTTGATCTCCTGCAATCTATTGAGATAACAGGGAGGAGAAGGGAAGTCAGTTATTCTTTTTGATCAATCTAGTTTTCATGAAGAAGGAGGGAAAGCCCCTTCCAAGGCCTGTGGATCTCCAAGGGCCTTTAATTCAAAATACTCTTTATAGCGAGGAGTTATATTTTACGGTGAGATTTCCTGAGCTCCTTTATTACCCTATGGAGCCTTCCTAGATGTCTATGCCCTGCCCAGCTGTTGGATCTCACTTATTAGTTTATATTCACGTATCATCTTCTTTAAAAATATCTACAGATTTTCTCGAATCCTTCTGTATCCATTCTCCACTCTGCTGGACTTTTGAGTTCCTGGAGATGGGGGACTCTGTGTTGGTCATCTTTATCTTGTTGATCAGACATAGTAAACAGATTTTTTTTTTTTTTTTTTAAGAAAGGAAAAACTGAGGGCCAGGTGTGGTGGCTCATGTCTGTAATCCTAGCACTCTAGGAGGCCGAGGCGGGTGTATTGCTTGAGCTCACGAGTTTGAGACCAGCCTGAGTAAGAGCAAGACCCCATCTCTAAAAACAGCCGGGCATTGTGGCAGGTGCCTATAGTCCCAGCTACTCAGGAGGCTGAGGCAAGAGAATTGCTTGAGCCTAAAAGTTCGAGGTTGCTGTCAGCGGTGATACCACAGCATTGTACCAAGGGTGACAGAGTGAGACTCTGTCTCAAAAAAAAGAAAGACAGGAAAAATTGTATTTAAATTGTAATACTCAGTATATACTCGTAAAAAAGATGAATATAAGTCACATTGGAGCACCTCTTGTAATTGCAAAAGTTGCATATGATTTAGGTGTTACAATTTTGTTCTTTTTATTGTTTGGGATTCATTGGGGGCATAAATAGTTTAAGAAGTCTGATAAGTCTCTTAAACCTCATGGAGCTAAAACAGGACCCCGAGTTTCACCCTGCCCTGCCTCTGTCCTGTTTTCTGAACAGCCGGCTGCTTCCTCTAGTCCATCACTGAGTTAGTTCTACATTCAAAATCCATTCCAAATTTCCCCACTTTTCTCCCCCTGAACTGCCACTCCTGTCTTCTGGACGGCCACAATGACTCCCAGTGGTCTCCTTGCCTCTGTTTTTGCTGCTCTGTCCTCTTTTTTTTCTGAAGTGATAATGTTTGTAAAATGTACATCACATTATATCACGAACTGACTTGGAACCCTCCAGCGACCTCCCCTCACACGGAGTTCCAAGTGGATGTTCCCCTCCGGTTCTCAGAGTCTTGCACACCTGCCCTTCCCATCGCATATCATACTGCTCTTCCTGATGCCCTCACCACACCCTCAGCCTCACTGATCACTTCTCCAGTGTACCAAGCTTGTTCCTACCCCAGGACCTTTGCACTCTTACCTCTGCTGATATAACTATTCTCCCTGATCCTCACATGTCTGTCTCTTCAAGTAATTTAGATTTTAGTTTAAACATCATTTCCTCCACTGGATTACCCACCCAGGCATTCTATTGCATCACTCTACATTAAATTTCTGCATTGTATGATCACTATCTGATTAAAATTATTATTGTTATTATTTTTTTGATCCGGGGTCTTACCATGTTGCCCAGGCTCATCTTAAACTCTTGGGCTCACATGATCCTCCCACATTAGCTCCTCAAGTAGCTGAGACCACAGCTGTATGACCACTGCATCCAGATTTAAAATTATTATTATTTTTATTCTGGCTGTGATTGGAGTGATAAGTCTACAAGCCACGGAATGCCAAGATTGTGAGAAGTCACCAGAATCTAGAAGAGGTGAGGAAGGATTCTTCCCTAGAGTCTTCAGAGAGAGAGCATAGTCGGATATTTTGATTTTGGATTGGGTTTCTAGCCTCCATAATTGTGAGGTAATAAATGCCTGTTATTTTAAGTCATCCAATGTGTGATACTTTGTTGGAACAGCCCTATGAAAGTAATAACAGGATTCTAAGGCCTTGTTCCTTATCTTTCTTCAATATAATTTTTCCTTTTTGTCCTTCATATTGAATCATTTTTTCTCTCCCATTCAAATTTCCTTTATTATTTCTTATAGCATAACTGTGTATATTAATACAATCATGGGGTACAGTGTGCTGTTTTCATACACATTTTGAAATACTCTCATCAAACTGGTTAACATAACCGTCATGTCATTTTCTTAGTTATTGATTTAAGACACTCATACTGTGCTTTTAGAAAGATTCACTTGTACCCCTGTAAGATATACCATAGAGGTGACCCCACCCATCACCCTCCCTCCCCCCATCCCATATTGAATCATTTTTATAAATAATATCTTTAAGTTCACTGATTTTTTTTCTGTCATCTAAAATCTGTTGTTAAACCTCCCTAGTGAATTTTTCATTTTTGAAAGTTACTGAAAGTTACATTACGACTCTAGAATTTTATTTGGTTCTTTCCAATGCTTTCTTTCTTTATTAAGGTTATCATCTGTCAATGTCATGACTATTTTCCTTCCTTCCTTCCTTTCTTCTTTCTCTTTTCTTCCTTTCTTTTTCTCTCTCTGTTTTTTTGAGACTCTGTCATCTTCAGTAGAGTGCCATTGTGTCACAGCTCACAGCAACCTCAAACTCAAGTGATTCTATTGCCTTGGCCTCCCCAGTAGCTGGGACTACAGGTGTCCGCCACAACACCAGGCTGATTTTTAGAGATGGGGATCTCATTCTTGCCTCAGGCCAGTCTCAAACTCCTGAGCTCAAGCAATCCACCGTGAGCCACCGTGCCAGGCCCAGGGTATTTTTCTTAATTCTTTAATAATTATTTCCTTTAGTTCTTCAAGTATACTTGTTTTTTTTTTTTTTTTTTTTTTTTTTTTTAAGACTTTTCTACTAACTCCAGCATCTGGGCCCACTCAGTGATCATTCCTACTGATGGATTTTTTTTTTCCTGAGTATGGATCATGTTTTCCTGTATCTTTACATGTCTGACAATTATTGTAGCAATTCTGCATTGTGATTTCAGCTGAGGATTGTCGTTGTTGCTGCTAGTTTGTTTGTTTAGTACCTTACCGAAACAAACCAGTGAATACTGTCTCCCTTGTGACGGGGGATGGGGGGGTGGGGGGGTGGGCTACTGATGTCTCTCTTAAGTTTTAAAAATTTCTTGTGTTTATTTTAAGCCTGGCTTCCCAGGGGTTGCTTTGTTTCTGCATTGGTCAGTGGTCAGCCAATGTTTGATCACAGGTTGCGCCCAAACACGGGGTAGCAGTTTTTTAAATTATTGCTGTGTTCCACAAATTTAGTGGCTAAAAACAACATACATTGGTTATCTTACAGTAGGTCAGAGTCCTCTCTAGGTCTTACTGAGCTAAAATCACAGTGTTAGCAAGGAGTCATTCCCTTCTGGAGGCTCTAGGGAGGAATCAATTTTCCTTACCCTTTTCCAATTTTTAGAGGTTCAGTGGATCATTAGCATTTTTTAGTAATGATATTTTAAGTTATTGTTTATGTAGACATAAGGCTATTGTCCATTTAATAAAGTATATAATAAACATTACTTTTATATACATTGGAAAACCAAACAATTCAGGTGCCTCACAGTTTATTGTGATACGTACTTTATTGTGGTCTGGGAACCAAACCTGAAGTATGCCTGGGTATATTAAAAACCCACATGTAATTTATCCGACAATAAACTTTTTATTTTATTTTTTTCTTATGGACCCACATTTTCGTCTTGTATTATTTTTCTGTAGCTTCAATAACTTCTCTTAGCATTCCTTACAGTGCTAATCTGCTGACGGCAAATTCTCCCACATTATGTTTACCTAAAAATAACTTTATTTCACTAAATTTTTGAAGGCTGTTTTCACAGTTTATATAATTTGGGCTGAATTTTTTTTTCTTCCTGCATTCTGAAGCTGTTGTTCCCTTGTTTTCTGCCCTTACTTGTTTATTATGAGGAGTGAGTTGATACTTGTATTGTTCCTTATTTTGTCTTTGGCTGCTTTAAATTTTTTCTTTGTATCTTTAATTTTCAGTAGTTCAACGATGATATATCTATGTATGGTTCTTTTTTGTATCCGTTCTGTCTGAGGATGGCTCAGTTACTTGAATCTATAAGCTGACTTAAAAAAAAAAAACAAGTTTGGGCTCAGCACCTTGGAGCTCAGTGATTAGAGTGCCAGCCACATACACTGGGCTGGCGGGTTCAAACCTGGCCCAGGCCTGCTAAACAGCAATGACGACAACGACGACAACAACAACAAATAGACGGGTGTTGTGTCAGGTGCCTGTAGTCCCAGCTACTTGGGAGGCCGAGGCAAGAGAGTTGCTTAAGCCCAAGAGTTTGAGGTTGCTGTGAGCTGTGACGCCACGGCACTCTACTGAGAGCGACATAGTGGAACTCTGTCTCAAAAAAAAAAAATCAAGTTTGGGAAAAATTGGTCATGATATTTTCAAATTTTGTTTTCTGTCTACTCTCCCTTTTTTGTCTCCTTTATGGCTTCAATTATATATACAGAATGGACATAAAGTTCGTGTGCAATTTAAAATAGTTTCACATTGTGTAAATTGCACACAAACTTTATGTCTACCCTGTATATCTACCTGTTTACCATCATCCCATAGGTCACGGGGATTATGTACATTTAAAACACAGGTTTTCTCTGTGCCAGTGAGTTTTTTTTATTTCAGGTATTATACTGTGGGTTTTTATTCTAGAATTTCTATTTTTACTACTTTCCACTCTTCTCACTGTGATTTCCTAGCTTTTCGCTCATTATGATCATCTTCTCCTTTAAGTCCTTGAACATATTTATAAGAGCTATTTTAAAGCATTGCCTGCTAATTCTACTATCTGGGTCATGTTGGGATCTGTTTTAACGAGTGACTTTTTTCTTGATTATGGTTCACATATTCTTACTTCTTCATACATGTAGCAATTTTTTATTGTCTATTGATTTCATTCATTTTGGAAGGAAATATAGTATAGCATCTATATTAGTTCATTTTCATTATAAGATATCAACTTTTGTTGTGTGAAGTAGTACAATTATTAGTGAGTCTCTGGTCTTGTCAGGCTTGATTTTATTTATTTATTTAGGGTGGGTCCATTTCAGTTTTGAACTTAGATCTAAGGTCTTATTTATAAAGACTGGCTTTTTTCAGGTCTTAATCAAATGCCTATAATTTAAGTAAGTTTATTCCACTTTAGTATCTTTATTCAACTCTTATCCCATCAGTAGACAATCTTTTCTTGGCCCCATAGAGATTTTTCCTGTGCAGACACAGCTACATGCCACTCAGAACTTTCCATGAGTCCCCACACAGATGTCTAGGGTACTCCCTCTGCATAGCTATCTAACCCTGCAAATTCCAGATGTTTCAGCTGAGCTGAAACATTCAGAACTCCCACATTCACCTTCTAAACTTGGTGAGATATAGCTCTTTTTGAGTTCCACTTTCCTGCACCAAAATAAAGAAGTACGTCCAGTTTGAGAGCAGGAGGATTGTGGTCTTACAGCTCCTAGAGCATAGTTCTGTGATGCCTATTGTGTAATTTCTCATATATTTTGCCCACTTTTATCATTGTTTTAAGCAGGGAGGCAAAGTGGAAATGTTCATCCTATCTTTAACTTTAACTTAACTTTAAACTTTTAACTAAACTTAGTTTAACTACAAGTGATCCTCTTGTCTTAGCCTCTTGAGTAGCTAGGACGATAGCACAGTGCCACAACATCCAGCTAGTTTTAGAGGCAGAGACTTGCAACTCCTGAGCTCAAGCTATCTACCTGCTTCGGCCTCCCAGATTTCTTGGTGTGAGCCACTAAGACCAGCCCAGAAAATATCCTTTAATAACATCCAGGCACTCCAGTGGCCCTAATTGAGTAATGAATAAATAAATCAACTGCAAAAAGTTAACTGTCAGTATGTCTTCTATATTCTTTCAGAAATTTTTCTATGTATGTATACGAAGTTGTCTTGTTGTTTCCCCCTATGTAAATGGGGTCATACCACTTTATTCTATTCTGTAGATTGCCTTCTTTTTTTAAAAAAATATTTTTTAGGCTTGGTGCCCATAGCACAGTGGTTACAACGCCAGCCACATACACTGAGGGTGGTGGGCCAGGTAAACAACTACAACAAAAAAATAGCGAAGGGTTGTGGTGAGCACCTGTAGTCCCAGCTACTTGGGAGGCTGAGGCAAGAGAATTGCTTAAGCCCAAGAGTTTGAGGTTGCTGTGAGCTGTGATGTCATAGCACTCTACTGAGGGTGACATAGTCAGGTTCTGTCTCAAAATAATTTTTTTTAAAGTATATGCTCAAGCATATTTCCATAGCAGCACATAAGACTTTCCCATTTTTTAAAGAACTTATAATTTTCTGTAGATACAGGCATATCTCAGAGATATTGCAGGTTCGGTTCCAACCACCATAATAAAATGAATATTGTAATAAAATGAGGCATGTAAGTTTTGGTTTTTCAGTACCTATAAATATTGTATTTGTACCATATTTTAGTCTATTATGTGTACAATAGCATTATATACCTTAATTAAAAATACTTTATTGTTAAAAAACGCTAAGGATCCTCTTAGCATTCAGAGAATCATAATCTTTTTGATGGTGGAGGATCTTGCCTCAATTTGATGCTCCTGACTGATTATTGGGGTGGTTGGAGAAGGCAGGTGGCTGTGGCCATTCCTTCCAATTACACAGCAATAAAGTTTGTTGCAGCAATTGACTGTTCCTTTTACAAAAGATTTCTCTGGTGCAGGTGATGCTGATAGCATTTTACCCACGGTAGAACTTCTTTTGAAATTGGAGTCAATTCTCTCCAACTCTTCTGCTGCTTTATCAACTAAGTGTATATAATATTCTGAATACTTTGTTGTTATTTCAGCAATGTTCAGAGCATCTTTACCAGGAGTAGTTTCCATCTCAATAAATCATTTTCTATGCTCATCCATTAAAAGGAAGTTCTTGTTCATTAATGTTTATCATAAGATTGAAGCACTTAAGTCACATCTCTGGGCTTCAGTTCTAACTCCAGTTCTCTTTCTATTTCCACCACATCTACAGTGACTTCCTCCCCTCAAATTTTCAACTTCTAAAGTCATCCCTGAGGGCTGGAATCAGCTTCTTCCAAGCTTCCATTAATATTGCTATTTTGACTTCTTCCCACTAATCATGAATGTTTTTAAAAGCATCTAGAAGGATCAATCCTTTCCAGAAAGTTTTACTTTGCCCAGATCCATCAGAGGAATCACCATTTATGACAACTATAGACTTATAATTTATTTCATAAATAAGGAAATCGAAATTACTTCTTAATCTATGGACTGCAGAATGGATGCTGTATCAGCAGGCATGAAAACCGCATGAATCTCCTTGTATATTTTCATCAGAGCTCTTGGTGACTTGGTGAATTGTCAACAAACAGTAATATTTTGAAAGGAATTTTTTTTTTTTCTGAACAGCAGGTCTCCATAGTGGGCTTAAAGTATTCCGTAAACCATGCTGTAAACGGATGTGCTGTCATCCAGGTTTTTTTGTTCCATTTATAGAGCACAGGCAGAGTAGTAGATGTAGCATAATTCTCACAGGCCCTGAGATTTTCAGAATGGTATATGAGAATTCGCTTCTACTTCAATAACCAGCTGTATTAGGTACTAGCAAGAGATTATACTTAGTCTGTCCTTTGAAGCTTGGAAGTGAGGCATTGACTTTTCCTCTCTAGCTGTGAAAGTCCTAGCTGGCATCATTTTCCAATCAAAGACTGTTTCATCTTCTTTGAAAATCTGATGTTTAGTGTAGCCACCTCCATCAATTGTCTTAGCCAGATGTTCTGGATAAGTTGCTCTTTCACCTTGCACTTCCATGAACTAACCTCTGCTAGCTTCAAGCTTTTCTTCGGAGTTTCCTCACCTCTCTCAGCCTTCACAGACTGGCACAGAGTTATTGCCTTGCTCTGGTTTAGACTTTGGTTTAAGGGAATGTTGTAGCTGGGTTGATCCTCTATCTAGACCACTAAAACTTTCTCCATATCAGCAACAAGGCTGTTTGGCTTTCTTATTATTTGTGTATTCACTGGAGTAGCACTTTTAATTTCCTTCAAGAATTTTTTCTTTGCTTTCAGACTTGGCTAATGGTTTGGCACAAGAGGCCTCGCTTTTGGTCTATCTTGGCTTTCAACATGTCTTCCTCATTAAGCTTAATCATTTCTAGCTTTTAATTTAAAGTGAGAGACATATTAATTCCAACAAATTAGAGGCCATTATAGGGTTATTAACTGGCCTAATTTCCTTTTTGTTGTTTCTTAGAGAATAGGGAGGTCCAAGAAGAGGGAGAGAGGCTGGGGACCAGCCAGTCAGTGGAGCAGCCAGGACACACAGAACTTTTATGGAGTAAGTTCTCCATCTTATGTGGGTGCAGTTCATGGCACCCAGAAACAAGCACCATAGTAACCTAAAAGATCACTCATTCCAGATCAGCGTAACAGATATAATGATAAACAGAAAGTTTGGAGATTGTGAGAATTGCCAAAATGCAACACAGAGACACAAAATGAACATGTGTTGTTGGAAAAATGGAGCTGACGGGCTTGTCCTACCTAACGGCGCCACAGACCTTCAGTGTGTAAAAAGCACGTGTCTATAAAACAGAACGCGGTGAGGTGCAGTAAAACAGAATTTTACCATAATTTAGTTAAGCCGCCTCCCATTGGTCTACCCATTTTTCTTAAAGCTTCTCTAGATTAGAAAACTAAAGCTCATCTGGCAAACAGGGCATCCAGGCCTTTCCTCAGACAGAACTCAACTTTCTGTTTTGTACTTGTGTTGGGTAGCTCCTGTGAGCAGGGCTAACGTTGGCAGTACTCTCTGGAAACGCTGCGGTGGAGTTTCTGCCTGTATATTTAACAAATAACTGCTGTATAAGGTGGGTGGTAGCAGTGGCAGAGAGGAGCAGAGAATAGGAAGCATGAGAGAGGGAGAGAGACGGGGAGAGGACCAATGCATGGACACATGCTGATTTCTGGCTTGGTGAGGTGTTGGTGGCATTTGAGTTAAATCAGGAATGGGGGGGTGTCTTTTGAAAGATGCTGTTCTGGTTGGAGAGAATAGTAGGGAGAGGGCCATGAGGCAAGAGCCTGAATGGGAAGAGCGACTGGATGTAAAGGGAAGCAGGCTGGGAACAGGGGGCAGTGGGTACTGAGCACCAGTCCAAGGAAAGAACAAGGCTTGACGACTTGCATAGGGTTTTGCTTATCAAGGGCCTGTTGTGAGGTTGAAAAGACTGGATTCACAGCATCTTTCCTAACTCTTAAGAGAACAGTTCAATGCGTATTTTGAGCAGAAACTTCCTGGCCTTTCCTTCCTCTTTTGTTATCTGGGTCCATTTCCCTCCTTTGTCCTCAATTCCCTGTTCTAAGGTGTCTGGGCTGAGGCTGACTGCAAGCCCACACTGCCTCCCTGTGCCGGGTTTGTGCACAGCACTCAGAGTAATGGCTCTCCCGTGGTTGGAGGGGAGAGGGGTGCGCGCACTCTGTTCTATGATGCTCACCATCCATATTCACTCATTTTTTTTTTCAGGTGGGGAGACTGACTACTTCATTGGCAATGACATCAGGATGAGCAACCGTGTTTTGTTCCATTTACAGAGTCACACGGAGGGTGGCGGGGAGAGGGTTTGTTTGACGACCTGCCTTTACAGCCTGCTGGGCTCTGGACCAGGGGCGGAGACCTCTGCCTACTGTTGGTGGCCTATTCCAGGGCGTGATGCACCTGTTCCTTCAGCTGTGGTTACCTTTTTGACTAAAGGGAGTGATATTTTTTTCCTCTCTCTATGATCTTCACCTTTCTTTCTAATTTCATTGAGAATTTCTGAATTAGTTTCTGAGTCCCTGAGGACTTGGTATGAGAAAAGCAGGACAGAAAAGAAGGATTCAAAGCCATCCCTATCTCACAGGGAGCTTGCACACGTTCAGACCTCCCTCACTGCCTGGAAGAAGTCCAGGGTCTTCACCTGGACTCTGAGGACCACCAGTATGTGGCTGTACCTGGCTTTCTGGTCTCAGCTCTTGACTCTTCCCCCTCCATGCACCCTATGCTTCAGTCAGAATGCATTCCAAATCTCTGCACATGCTGTTCCCTCTGCCTAGAAAACTCTTTCTCCCATCTTGACTGTGGCCTGTGTAACTTCTAGAGAGCTCCTGTATGCCCATCTAGACTCAGGGCCAATATTCCACCTGAGCAGGCCTTTCCTGAACCTGACTCCATCACACCTTCTTCAGAGTGGGGTGATTCCTACAGGTCTCATCTCCGTGTCTCTTGTGCCTGATTCAGTGGCCTGGCGTATCATAGGTGCTCAGTGAATGCTTGTGGGTGAATGCATGCCCTGTCCCAGGTCCACGATTTGGGAGGCGGCTAAGACAGCAGGTGGATGGTGATTTGAGGCAGAAGGTGAGAGAGAAGGTTGCAACAGAGGAGCAGGTGCAAGGTGCACCTTCATTCCCCAGTGTACCCTTCCCTCCCTCCCTGATGCCTGGGAAGAGAGACACCAAGCTGGGCTCCCATGTCTCCATCTCCCCGAGTTTATGTGTGTATCTTCACTCACTCTGCCTACCTGACATTGACTTTGGCAGGCAAGAACCCTGGATCATGTTAAGCCCCTGAGTACTTTTCTTGTTGAGGTTTAAAAATCAGCTTCAAATCCAGGATCCACTATTTATTTATTGGTGTGGAGTCTTAGACAAATATCTTCACCCCTTGGAGCTTGTTTTCTTGTCTGTGAAATCGATGTGATATTTTTCTCTCTGTGTCTCTCAGCTGGCGTATGTGAAAACCATATCCAATCATAGGTAAAAAAGAACATCCTAGAAATGTTGCAGGGGATTGAGTGATGATAATTGTTAAAAATAAGTGCATGGAATATTGCTATTTCTTTTATTCTTTCATGAGAGCAAAAGCTATGGGGAAATAGTCACTTTGGTGCCAACATGTTGAATCAACTAGAAGAAATTAAGCCCGTCTTTAGGGCTTCTTATTCTCTCTGAACAATAAAACAGAGTGGGCTGGATTCTGGATCTGGGGAGGTCCTGCATGGCGTGGCACCCTGAAGGTAGTGAAGCCTAATGGTTAAGAGGATGGGGATTGGCGTCAAATGATCTAGGTTCAAATCCAATCTCTGCCAAGTAGGTAGCATTAATTCAGCAATAGCTCAGTCTCCCTGTGTCTCAATGTTTTCCTAGTAAAATGGGAATGATTTTAACAACAGTACTTATCCAGTGGGCTTGTTTTGACAAGGTGCAGCAATCCCTGTAAAGCCCTTGGAAGAGTGTCTGGCGCACTGTAAATGTCAGCTTGGATCATTTCCTCTGTTAGCTTCCTGTTCATAGGGGTTGGCAGTTTTGCTTTTGTTCTCATCATGAATTAAATAATGAGGCTCCATAATGACCAGGCAGAGGGCAAGGAAAAAAACACCTAATGGAAGATGAACCAGCGACTGAGGATGGGAATGATTTTTAGCAACTCTCTAGCTGAATTCTCTCATTTAAAAAATGGGGAAACCGAAGCCCAGGGAGGAAATATTTGTCCTAAGGTTATATAAGAAACTCAGTTCAATTTGTTGGCTCTTTCCTCATGCCTGTAAGACGCCAAGCATTACCTGCAATTCTGTGGCTGCGTGGATGAATAACAAACAGTTCTTGCCTTTGCAGAGTATTTCTCAAATGTCTAACACACAAAATAAAGTTATCATGGTTAGAATTTAACCTAGAAAATGCTGGATTTAAAAATGAACAAAAACAGATGAGCAAAGTGTTTGCCTTGTTCTTTGCTTGTCTCTGAGGGAGATCCCATGAGCAGCGTGGTCTTTTGTTCCCTTAGAGCCCATCTGGTGAGATTTGTGCTCTGCTGCAAATCCTGTGCAATTGTGACTCTGGATAGAAGTTCACAGAGCATTTGGGGGGTGGAGGATGTATGAAAACAGATGTATGAGAAGTTCTCTGGTGACGAGGCAGAGACGGGGTTCACATCAGTGCTCAGGTGGACGGCCCTTCAAGGCACAGAGCCCTGTCCTCGGCCTAGTGTTTCTGTCTGGGTGAGACCTCCTTCTGAGGAGCACTTAGGAACAGTCTTAATTGGTGCATGATCGTGCACATTTTAGGAATTGCAGTCAGGCAACAGAGATGTTGAAAGAAGACACAGCAAGATGAGAACTGGACTGAGACAGGGCAGGAGGAGGACGCCAGCTCCCATGTACTGAAGTCTGCCGCGTGCCCAGCCCCCTTTACTTATTCTATTATCTATATTTACACATTCAATTCTCTCTCTCTTTTTTTTTTATTTGAGGCAAGTACTATCAATGCCCCCATCTTACATACGAGGGAACAGACACAGGTTCAGTGACTTGCCCAAGGTCATCTAGCAGGTAAGCGGAGGAACTGAAATTTGAATCTAAGCAACAGGCTCCTGTCTGGCTTTGGAACCATGGGCAGGAGGAGGGCGGCTTTGGACAGCACATGCATTTCTCCCGGCCTGTGTCCTATGCACAGGCATAAGCCTAGTTATTCAGGAAGTTATACCTGTTTGGTGCCTTGATTTGCTGTGGTGGTGACAAATATCGAGATGGAGGGATTGAGCTTGGGATGGACAGTGCAGCTGCCTGAGTGTCGGGGAGGGGAGAGGCCAGATCCTTCCCACTCGTGTCTGCCTGTCCCCGGCCCAGGGACTTGCTCTGATAGCACCTTTTCCCTGTTTACTGCCTTCTCCTTGCTCAGTATTTTGTTCACACTCACTGGAGGCACTTCCTGCTATACACCTTTGTTTCTAAGGTCTGGGCACCAATTTGTGGATGCTCCTTAGCCAAGTCATAGCTGCTTAAAGGTGGAAGCCAGTTCTTATTGTTTCCCCTGGATTTCTCACCTCAGGGCTTTTGCTCCGTCATTACTGCTCAGTGAATAAATGAATAAATTCAGAACCACTGGATAGAGGCAATTTAAATACACCCCCCTCCAAGTGGAAATACCATATGTGGAAGTCAGTTAGGGCTGTTCACCAAATATTTCCATCTTCCCACCTTCCAGGCATATGATAAATGGCGTTTCTTCACCTTCTTTGAAATCAGATATGAATGTCTAACCTGCTTTGGGAAATGAAATGTGAGTGGAAGGGTTCTGAATGTTCTGGGGAAAAGGTTTAACAGTCTATGCGTACTTTCTCTGACATCATGATGGCAACATTTCAGATGGCAGCCACCCCACCAGCCTGCGTCCCAGAGTGGCTTGGAGCACAGCCCCCCTACTGACCTCCAGCATACTTGTGGCACAGGCAAGCAGCAAATCTTTGTGATTTAAGCCACTGGGATTTTAATGCTGTTTGTTTTCACAGCAAAGCCCTCGCTCACCATGATGGATGTACCGTACAGAATTTTCTGGCAGAGGATTCTGAAAATGATCATCACTCTTGCTACGCATAAAGAGCTCAAGTCAGAGGCAAAGCCCTACTGGTATAGGTTCAGAATCCAGTTTTAAGAAGAGTTGGGGAGTAGAGATAGAGCCCTACGTGTTGAGCACTATGAGAGGCTGAATGGAACCAGAGGCACTGGGAAGGTGGTGGGGGCAAGGGTGACGAATGGAGAAGGTGGATGGGGGTGTACAGAGGTCGCAACCTGCGGTCGGTGTCCTACTGTAATCTCAGAATGTTTTTAAAAGTTTTGCACTAATTGCTGTTATTTAAAAATCCAGAGTTTTGACAGCTCTAGAAAAAAATCAGGAGACCGGGTAATGTAGTAAGCTACTCCCTTAGACAGTATATATAGGCTGCAGATGCCTACTGCCGGTGGTTAGGCCTGCTCCATTGATTTCTTTACCAGTCTGATCGTGGAGCTATAGAAGTAGAGATTACTGTTGTGATTTGGACTTGGAACACCTCATCTCAATCTCCTTTATAGCTATTATGTTAGAAGCAAAAGAGTACAATTTCCTCCTCTGGATTTTGAGAGCAATTGCTCTTTTCGGCTCTAAGACAAGATCATCTTATGGTACATTTCAGGACCCAACAGAACGAAGACGCACAAGGCTTTGACAGATCTTGGCACACATAAGACAAAATGATTCTGGAAGGTAAGACTCAAGATAGGAGTAATCAAAACCAGGAGATTTTAAAAGTAAAAATGGCTTTGGCCAGAGCAGATTGTAAGGTCTTTAGTTCTGGCTGTTTGCAAACTGGTCATGCCCATTTTCCCCTCCTGCAAATGTGCTAGATGCAGGGAGCACAAGGGAGACCTGCCAGAAGAGAAAGTGGGAAAGTGGGCAGGGAGGATGGGTGCAGAGGTTTGAGCATGGAGGAGAAACTTATATAAGGCTTCAGAGGGACTCTTTGGCGAGATCGTTTCGGCTCAGTGGATGAAAGAAGATGTGGAACAAACACGGGAGAACAAAGGCAGTAGAAGAAACCCAGGCGGGATCGGCGGATAAGTCAGGGGAGAAGACAAAGGGAGCTAAATTTAAACAGGAGAGAAAAGATGCCTCAGCGGGCCGGGAGCAGTCTATAAATACTGTGAAGGCAACAAGCTCCAGAAAGAAAGGAAGGATCATTCACTGTCTCTCCAGATGTAGGACAGAGACAGGGGCCAGGAGGAAGCCAAGCTGGGGTCAGGCTGCTGGCCCCGGAGGGAATAAAGAGATGTTTGTATTGTGGCAGGACTGGGGCAGTGAGTAGGACCTTGGCTCCTGGGCAGCTGCTCAGAGTGGGCTTGCCCCCAGACTGACCCTGCCTGGGACATTGCAGAGACCACCAGGCCCTTGCAGGGCTGTGTCTGCTGACCCAGAAGGAGTCCTTCTGAGGGAAAGAAATCCGAATCATTTCACTTTTCTAACTTTTGTCTTTCCTCTTCATGAAGTGAGGATGGATAATTGCTGCTCACCAAACAGTGAAGTGTGAAGATAAAATGAGATTTTGTATGTGAAAAGGGCTTTAGAAGCCTTAAGACCTAAAACAGATGGGAGAAATTTGCTGCGTCTGAGAACCACCTGCCTTTGTTTTCACAGCCCATGGGGGAGTTGCTAAGGGGGAAGAAAGGTTCTCCCTCACTGTATTCTCTATTCTGTTCTTTCTTCAAATCTATTTCTTCTATTCTCCTCGCTGCATTCTCCATTATGTTCTTTCTTCAAACATTTTTTTTGATGTACTACCAGCCCCCTTGGCCCTGGAAATATGTCTCTGAGCAGAGCAGAATTCCTGCCTTTAAGAAGCTAGTGGCTCCAAAGGGAGAGGTGTGCGTAGAGGTAGCTGATGAGGTGAGGTGTCGCTCAGGTGGGAGGAAGGGCAAGTGCCAATGTGTAGCGATGGGAATAGCATAGAGCGTGTCAGGGAACTGCAGATCTTTCAGTGAGGGTTGGAGGATGGGCCATGTCTGCTGCACAGGGGAATGAGATAAGGCTGGTGGGGCATGCAACGCTGTGTCTGCAGTGACTTGCAGTCTGGGTCAAGGGTCCATGTACCATTTTTTTTTTTTTTTTGCAGTATTTGGCTGGGGCTGGGTTTGAACCTGCCATTTCCAGTATATGGGGTCGGTGCCATATTCCTTTCAGCCACAGGTGCCACTCAGTGACAATTTCATTTTAGAGTGCTCTCTCTGTAGCCAATGTGGATGAAGGACTCAGGCCAGTGGCTTGAGTAGAGCACTGCTGCACCCCTGCTACACATTTGTGTGTGTGTGTGTGTGTGTGTGTTGGGGTGTAGTGTAGAATCCTGAGCCACCAGGACTGATGGGGAGGAGTAAAGGGTTAACCTCAAGGCTGAGCTGAAATTGATGGGTGAAAGTGCTAATTAGCTGAGGGCAAGTGTCCAGGAAATTGCTAAGGTTGTGCTTCCTTGCTTAGGCTGAAGATAATACACCACTTCCACCTCATATTTGTCCTGGAAGGAAACACCACCCTAGGGCTCTGCTTCCGCCACTCAGGAGCAGGACCAGGTGCCTCCCATGTCCCTTTCTCCTGCCTGTTTACAGTTGTGTTTGAGAGATGGTGGGGGTGGGCAGGGTAAAACAATGGCATCATTAACATTGCTTGCAAAGAGGATTTCATGGTGGGAGAAAACTCTAAAGATCACGTGCAGCAGATAGTGTTTGGAGGGCTCTCTCAGGTCCCAATGTGTAATCCAAGAATAGTTACTCTGTCTTGCTATCCCCATCCCACATGTGCAGAAATGCTACCCTTGCTATCCTCATCCTACAAGTGCAGAAATGGACTCTAGTAGCCATGTTTTTAGGACATATTCTTCCTTCTCTAGTCATAGCTCT
This sequence comes from Otolemur garnettii, assembly GCF_000181295.1. Taxonomy (NCBI): domain Eukaryota; kingdom Metazoa; phylum Chordata; class Mammalia; order Primates; family Galagidae; genus Otolemur; species Otolemur garnettii. The sequence continues at coordinate 171,116 of NW_003852604.1, read as the reverse complement.
CTGGCCATGGGTGGACACCTAGCTCAGGAAAACCAACAAAACCATATCCTTCCCCCTAACCCCAAAGAAAACTTGAAATTTGGGTACAGAGAGAATCATGCAGCTTGCTGTGTGTCTTGACCTTCTCAGATGATTCAGGGTTGAGGTCTGAAGGGGCCATCTTGGGTCATAACAGGACATGGGCAAGTACAGCAGAGAAAATTCATTTGTAGAGAGGATGGATTAGAAATAAATTGAATGACTGTGCAATGGAAGAGAGTGAAAAAGAAAGAGAAGGGAAGCAAGAAAAAAAGAAAGGAAGAGAAAGAGAAGAGAGGAATGGCCTTGGTTCCCAAGTGACTTTTGACTTTGGTGTTTCTGCCCTTGGTCTCTATAAGATACTCCCATATCCTTCCATTTAAGTTAGTTTCAGTAGGTTCTTTGTAACCAAACTCTCAGAACACAACTAGTCTTGTTTCTTCACAATCAAGAGAAGCTGCATCTAAAATTTCCAGACCTTTTTTTTTTTTTTTTTTGGAAATTCTGTGAAAGATTCTGTCATGTGCTTTCTTGTTAACTTAACACTTCCAATATCTTTTTACTCTTCTGGTTAGAAAGTCCCACTTAAGGACCAGTCTAAATGTCTTTTGCTACATTTCAAGGCCAATGGCTTTTGTTCTATGATAGATCATTTCTTCTTTATTTTCTTCCCTCATTTTTTTTTCTTTGCAGGAACTTGTCCATAGTATTTATGATTCCTTCCTCTTGAACAGAGAAAAAAATCCTTAACAAACCCCAAAAGTTATCTGAAGAAAATAAGGAGGAAGAAGCAATGTGTATTTGGACTAATGAAAAAAAGTGATGGATAATTTCATTTTCTTTGGAAAATGGTACAATATTTGGAGAAAAAGAAATTAGCTGGGAATCTATCATCTTGGTTGAAGAACCAAAACCCTAGTGCTAAGTTCATTGCTATCAGCTCTTCCTGACATTTTTGCAGCAATTTAGAATTTAAAGATATTTAAGAGATTCTGAAAAGATAGATTTCTCAAACTGAGACATCCTAGATGGTCAAGGATTTTTTCCCCCATACTCCCGAGGAACTTTCTGTCAGACTGGAGAATTTCTGTTTTCCAAGAGTTTTGGTAGAGAATGGGTAAAGCAAGGATCTCAGATCAGACAGGTTTCACAGGCTGGCATCATCTCAGAGTATCTTTGACCAAGTTCTTTAACCTTTTAGCTCCTGTTTCTACCTTACATGGGATTAAGGTAGCCCTTACCCATACAGGAAAAACAATTCTTTCTTTCTATATCTCACTCAACTCAACACTTCCCAGAACACTTCACTTTTGACACCAGGTGTGTAGGTTTTGTTTCCATATCAATCAATTCTCCTATTCTCCCAACACCAACTGGGCGTCCTGCAGTTCAATTTTGATACATTGTACCTGGAGTTAGCACAAGATCCCACAAGCTAAAGGCTCAGTCCCACAGGCTTCCCTCACTTCGATGTCTCTAATACATGCCTCCTTTACTTCTGAGTGATCTGTTATAAACGGAAGTGTTCCTATACACCCATTATCCTCTGGGTGGATAATTTGCTATGCTGACTCACAGAACTCAAGAAAACCATGCACTTATGTTGGTAGCACCATACAAAGAGCTGGTAAGGTGTCACAACTGGTATATTAGCATCTCACAGTTGTGTTTGTGTTGCCATTGACAGTGTCTTGCTGAGTGGTGTTCATTATTGTTGCATGTTTTTGTGTGCCTTCATGAGAATTAGAGCAATGAACAAACATTTGTTGAAGTCTTGTTAAACTTGGCAAGAGTGGAAGTGAAACCAGGGACATGTTGGTCCAAGTTTATGGGGATGATGCTGTGAAGAAAATGGCTGTGTACAAATGGATTAAATATTTTTCTGAGAGGTGAGAAAGCATCCATGAGGAAGGGATGTCAGGATGTCCTGACAAGGAGAACTGATGAAAACATTGCAAAAATTCATCAAATTGAGTGTTAAAATTGCCAGCTAAATGTGAAAAGCATAGAAGACCAAGTAAACATTGCTAGAGAAATAGGAAAATCTTAAGAGAAAATCTTGGCATAAGAAAGATGTGATTCTTGCATCACAACAATGCACCAGCTCACACGGCACTGTCTATGAGGGAGTGTTTAGCCTGTAAACAAACAACTGTATTGGAACACCCAACTACTCACCTGATCTGGCCCCCAGTAACTTTTTTTTTTAATCCTAAGAAGAAGAAAATATTAAAAGAAAGACATTTGAATGACATTCAGGACATGGAGGGTAATACGATGACAGTTCTGAGGGCTAGTCTAGAAAAAGAGTTCCGAAATTGTTTTGAAGGGTAAACTAGGCATTGGCTTTGGTGCAAAGTACTCTTCCAAGGGAAGTTCTTTGAAGTTGACCAAGGTGATATTCAGCAATCAGGTATGCAGCACTTTTCCTAGGACGAATTCATGAACTTAACTGTCAGACCCTGTAGATGTACACTTCAGTAGAGGTGCATCATAAATGCATTTTGTGGAGTTTCATTGTGTAGAAATGATTGCTTATTAATTCCATCTCCAGCTTCTCTCTTCTCACTCAAGGATAAGAGGTTGGTCTGAAAGTTCTAAGCTTCTAATCATGGCTTTGGTCTTCCTAGTGACCAGCCTCCAGTACAGGAGCTACTAACAGTAACCTCATTAGAATGAAAGACACTCCTGTCACCCAGGAAGTTCCAAGGTACTTAGGAGCTCTGTGTCAGTAATCAATGTGATATTGATAAAGGGCATATAATATACAGTGTTTCCTATAATGACTATAGAGCCCTTTCCCCACACTTTGGGATATGCTCAGTCTGGAAGAATGAGCCCTAGTCCTACTGCATGTCATGAATAAAAAGGAACACTGGCTTGGTATTAAGGTAGACACCCCAGGGGCTCTGGCTGCAGGTCCAGCCTGGCTGCTTTGTGGATGGCACAGTGGTGAAGAAACTCTGGTCCATTCAGTTTGCAAGTTAGATAATCCACAGATGACAAAATCAGTCTTGCCTATAGAGCCACCTGAGTTCCTCAGTCACCAGCCACCTGACAACCCTGTAGGACTGTGTGTCCGTGTTTGGTGCCCCCTGAAGTTCATTCTCTGGACCCCCTTTGCTCTTCCTCCCTCTTCCTGTGATTCTTACTTTGTCCTATCCCTCTTGTATTTTACCTCTATCTCTTTTTTCTGTGTTACTCTGCCAGATGGACAGACACATATATACATGTGGACACATGTGCTGGCATAGAGTTTCTGTTGTTATGATGGGAATAGGCACACCAGTTTTGTGTGCTAAGAAACGCCAGACTCCAGTTACAGTGACACACACACACACCTTTTTAACAAAAGGCAAAAGGCAGCAAAATGAAGAGCCATGGGCTGGCGGAGAGATGCCAGGGCTTGGCCACTACCACAGTAGTGGAATGACTTTCCTGGCCTCTGCCCCAGAGTTGTGGCTCCTGCCTCCCCCTGTCAGAATAGCAAGACAAGGCACTGAGGGTTAATGCTCCAGCCTGAGCACAGTGAAGGGCTCTAGAGCAGATGCTGGGGGACTCAGGGTCAGCCTGCTGTTCACTCTCACCTGACACACCAACTTCCCAATATTCCCCATGCCCGCTCTCCTTTGGGCCAGAACTCCCAAACACGTTATATCAGGGCTGCAACTTTGCTTTCCTTCTCTTAATCAACTTATCTTTCTTCTGAAAGCAGTTGGAGTTCTGTTTTCTGGTATTGTGGACTGAATCATATCCCACTAAAATTGATATTTGGAACCCTAATCTCCAATATGACATTATTCAAAGAGAGGCTTTACTGGGGTAATTAATGTTGAACAAGGTCATAAGGATGGGGCTCTTATCCAATATGACTAGTGCTCTTTTTTTTTTTTTAGATAGTCTCACTCTGTTGCCCCCTAGGCTAGAGTGCCATGGTGTCATAGCTCACAGCAACCTCAAACTCCTAGACTCATGCAATCTTCTTGCTTCAGCCTCCTGAGTAGCTGGGACTACAGGCACCTTCCACAATGCCTGGCTAGTTTTTCTATTTTTTAGTAGAGACAGGATCTCACTCTTGTTCAGGCTGGTCTTGAACTCCCGAGCTTAAGCAATCCACCCATCTCAGCATCCCAAAGTTCTAGGACTATAGGTGTGAGCCACCATGCTTAACCTATGACTGGTGCTCTCCTAAGAGGAGAAAATGACCCCAAGGGCACTCATGCACTGAGGGAAGGCCATGTGCTGAGTGAGAGAAGACGGCCATCTGTGAGCCAAGGAGAGAGACCTCAGAAAAACCAACCCTGCTGGCCTCCAGCCTCCAGAACTGTGCAAAATAGATTTCTGTTGTTTAAGACACCCAGTCTATGCTCTCCTGTTCCAGCAGCTGAGCAGAGTAACACACCTGAGCCCTTTGCTGCCTCGTTCCTTGACAATGCTTTCCAGCTTGGACCCTTGTTTACTGACTGCTCTAAGGTAGGTTATTTATTTAGTTTAGAAGAAAGATGTTCAAGTTTGAAGTCCTGCCTGTGTTGGCCCTGCTGCTTACTAGTTGGGTAATCTTAGGCAAACTGGGTAACCAACCTCCTAATCTTCATTTCATTATCTATGAGACAGGGTAATAATTCTTTCCTCAGAGGCTCAAATAAGACATGACGAAGTGCTCAGAACTTGGCTTGGCACATGTCAGTAAGTAATATTAAAGTAAAGTTATTAAAAATTTTGGTTGTTAAATTGCTATAACAATACCTCAGATAAGTAAGATGCATAGAAGGCAATGGAGAAAATGCTTGTTATACATGTTATGTTTGGTGCTCGGTTGGGCTTACTAGTGGTTAGGTTCCCTTCCTACAATCATCCTGTTGGGTTGCAGCCACTGTCTTCTTGGTGCTGACCCACTGGATGGTATAACTGCCCGTGGATCCACCTTCCGACTGCTGGGCTAGTTTCCTCCTGCCCTTGCCATCACGTCTCTCTTCCCTGTGTAATGTTCTTTCTCTTCATTACTAGCTTGCTACTATATTTAAATATGTTTTATTTAACACATTCATTTTATTTCTCCCCTTTGGACCATGTCATGAGGTATACTGTAGACACTCACTCTAGATTTGTTGAATGAGTGATTGAATTAGTGAATGGGGGGGATAACATCAGATCCCAGTGGGTAGAAGGAGAAATTATGTATCTTGGTGACTGCAGACTCAAGATCTACAATCAAGGGAACAGGATTCAAATCCCAGCTCTACCACTGGGATTTTGACCCACTTGCTTGGGTGCAAGGATCAAGTGTGGAAAATGCTGCCTGTAAAAGCCTAAAAGACGCAGTTAGCACCCCTGAAAAATGACAGAGAAGTTGGTGGGAAGCAGTAATGGGGAACACCCATGACTTTTCTTGATTATTCGAATGAGAAGGAGAGGAGAGTGATGAGATGAAAATTAAACAAATAGGCAAAATACAAAACTAGGATTTCCCCTCTGTGTGAGTTAATTCTCATCTTGACCTTGCAATTCCACTGGACCACTTTCAGGTCCAGAGAAGGACTTTTGAGGCCAACAGTCCTACCTAGAATCGTTACATGGGAACAATCAGCTCTTAACATTGGTGTTGTTTATGACAGGTAGCAAGGCCCTTCTACCTGCCTCTTGCCTGGTTCCTTCCATTCCAGACAGATGAGGAGGAAGCTCTTATTCCCATTTTATCTATGAGGAAAGCAAGGTTCGCAGCAGATCACCACTTACTTGAGATCACAGAGTTCCAAGAGCAAAGGCCAGACTGCAAACCCCCTCCCCCCCACAGTCTTAACATTGGAAGTCTCTCTACTGCCACACACAGGTTAGTCATATTGGAGTGAGGAGGAAAGTGCAAATAAAACCCAGTCTTTTATCTTTGTGTAAGTGGTACTTTGTTAACTCCTGGAAAAAAAAAATCAGTCTTCCTCTTTTGTAGAGATTTAGGTTTCTGTTATGTGAGATTGTAAGAGTTACTGTAGCCTGTGTGGGAGCTGAATTTTATACCATGGAGGCTGATCAATTCTAAACCAATTGAAGAGATGAATGCCTCTGTTAAAAGAGACACCCTGATTGAGGGCAATAATTGGCTGGGTCCAAATATTGGGTGCTCCCTTCAGATACGACATGTGTCCTTGAGTTTGCCATAGTCCCTTCTGCTGCATACAGTCTTATATTCCAGGTGAAAGGACTCTAGAGGATTTAGTTTGTAACACTTGGAATAATAAAAATAATACTGCCCTTGGACGTGAGTGCCAGTTCTAATGCCAAGACCTTATAGTGGTGTTGGGCAAATCTTTTAAGCTCATTAGAACTTGGTTAATTATATATGAAAGGAAATACAATAGAACCTCCATAATTGACCACCTCCCTACATCGGCCACCTCCTTAAGTTGACTGAATTTTTATACTACATGTCCTAGTTCCTTCTGTTGACCACCTCTGTATGTTGACAAGTTTGTTACAGTCCCTTGGGTGGCCAACTTAGTCTTACCACGTAAAGGTGTTTGGAACAGCTGATGTCTTCATCAGTCTGCTTACTCAGCTGGTGTTTATTGAGTACATGCATCATGCTTATTGCTGGAGAAGCACTCTTGACCAAGACAGACATGAAGGTCACTATGAAATTCTCGAGACAGACTGTGTTATGGTCCATTATTTCACTTCCAAGCAACATGGCTGACAACGTCCTTTCTGATTCACTTGTGTAAGTTTCAATTTGCTCGGCTTATCTGTGTTGCTGAGAGGCCTTTATTTGTTTTCATCTGCACGGATTTTATGTTTCTTAACTTTTAAGTATCTCAAAACTTCTGTAATGAAAACTTTGTATTACCTACTAGAGAAAACAGATAATTACCTATGGTGGGGAACTACAGGGTGCTATGAGGAGGTGCTGCAGTTATATCTTACCTGGGCTGGGGTTCCGGGAAAACCTTCATTCAGGAGGATGTGAGGTTTAAATCGAGACCTGAAGGATAAGCAGCCATGGGCAAGTATGGTGTCCCCAGCAGAGAGTACAGTGTGTATGAAGGATGGAAATGAGAAAGCAAGGCATGTTTGAGAAACTTAAAGGAATGTGATAGAGCTAGAAAAGGATGGGAAGTGAAAAAACAATTTGGAGCTGGAGTGATGAAGAGAGGCCAGATTCTGAGGGGGCTGGAAGGCTCTCGAGGCCAAGAAGTACCGTGGTTGGTTTTAGTTTAGGACTTTTTATTTTGAGACTTCAAAATAAGCTCATTCCTAGTTTGCCTCTGTAGCTATTCATGAAGGAGAAGAAGCAAGTGGAATGTGCACAGGTCCAAGGTATCACGATACAAAGTCTTTCCCTAAGAGTAAATACGAAGGGGTTTTGGCATGAGGGATGACGAGGCTTGACATGGAGTCTGTGCTGGAGGACTGAGGAGCTCAGGGAGGAGTCCTCTTGAGCAAACCTGGGGTCTGTATTAATTATCATAAAATAGGAAGAAGTAGACAAAAGCTGCTTTGCAGACATCAGTGCTGATAGGGAGGACGTGGAGAAGATCAGATAGAATGTCTTCCCTTTGTTTTTGCAAAGCCGCAGACCTTCAGCAGGAAGGACCTTTGTCTCCAGCATCAAGAGACCTTTGAAACCCAGGGAATCTTTATTGCCACACCTCACATACACATTCTCTCCTGGAGGCCCATTTTCTCACCTCCTGCGCATACACAACTCACATGCCGTCTTGTGACTCTTTAGGTCTCTCAAGCGGAGACCGAGCCTCTGCTCAAGGTCAGGGAACAATTTTCCTGACACAAATAAGGACAGGATTCTTAATTACAGGTCCCAGTTTCATCTGAGATGCAAAGCCACTTTATGTTTAGGTATTGGCCTTAAACAAAAATACAACTGGCCCTTGAGCAACACAAGGGTTGGGAACACACTGACCCCCGTGTAAGTGAACAGCTATATATGACTTTTGACTCTCCCACAATCTTAGTTACTAACAGCTTATTGACCAGAAGCTTTACCCATAACAAATAGTAAATTATATATATTTTTATGCTACATGTATTAGGTTGTATTCTTACAACACAGTCAGCTAAAGAAAAGCCAGTATTATTAAAGAAAGCTATAAGGAAGAGAAAATATATTTACTGTTCACAAGTGGAAGTGGGATAAAGATCTTCATCCTTATCTTCACTTTGAGTTGGCTGAGGAGGAGGAGGGGAGAAAGGAGTGGCGATGGTCTTGCCGTCTCAGGGTGGCAGAGGTGGCAGTGGTCGAAGGGCAGGCTGGCACAGTAACTTTTATAAAAAAAAATCAGCTCATAAGTGGACCCTTGTAGATGAAACCTGTGGTATTCCAGGATCAACCATAATACTTTATATATAGCAAATGAAAAATGTAGCTGAGTAATACCTGTAATAAACAAAAACCACCTGGATGAGCCCCTTTGGTCTACGTTCGCTTGACATACTACACCGGGTATGTGTTGTATATCAACCTGACTGCTGGTAAAGGACATCTGAAAAATTAATCAGTTTCCAAGTGGGTTTTCCAAAAAATTCACTCTTAACAATCTCATGTGGTAACTGTAGAAAATGTTGCCTAGGGTGACATTTACACATAAAGACAGGAACAGAGAGAAATAATCATTCAGGGCTCTTTTAACTTTAAAATTTGACCTTTCTACATTTCCGTAAATCTAGGCAATATTATGGTGTAACACAAAAAGTATTTAAATAACATCAGCTTTCAGGTGACATTTCCAGGTAATCGAGCAAAGAAATTTCTCATAATTCAGAGACATACTTTAGTTCTATCGAAGAACTTTGGGGGGAAAAGAATTAGAACCAACATCATCGCAGTCATTGCTAATGGGCCTGGGAGTAGGAACACCTCTTTGGTGTTGTTTTCTCCTGATTGAATGCACCTTCCTCCCGAGGTGCTCCTTTGGGTGGTTGTCAGGGCAGAGAACATGCACTGCTCCCTCTGCCTAGCTCTCTGGGGAAGCGAGCCTGCTCCTTTCCTCTCCTCATCAGTGTCGGAGAGCTTGGCTCCATTCCAATCCCAGTGCTTGTTTTAAAATGGAGCAGAGTATGAGGCATGTCTTCCCACACAGTCTAAAAATTCCTTTTGAAAGGGATTATCTATATTCTGGCACATAAGCTTGAATAAAAGAGCAACTATCTCTATTTTCCCGACTGTTTTCCTTCATCTGAGATTTGGTTCATCCAGATTAATTATAAATTGTCCAGAGGCACAGGCTGGCCTTGGCGGAGATAACAGTCATGTGACTGAAGAGCCTCACAAAAATGCTCTGCTCCAACATCTCACTCAGTGGCTTTCTCTGAGTTTGCATAGTCCTCCATTAGAGTCTCTTTCTTAAAAATACACTTTTCTTTCCAGAGGGGTAGTATACTAGAATGAAGTGAATCCATTCATCATACATGTATTGACATCCACTGTGTGCTCTATGATGTGACAGGTGTAAGGAGTGAATAATAACTATGGCAATAACTACTATCTATTAATCACTAAGGAACAGGCACTGTGCTAGGTAATGTATTTACAGTATTTCATTTAATTGTTTCAAACTCCTTGAGAGGTAACCATTATTGCCTTTACTTTGTAGAAGGAAACAGTAAGGTTTAAGAAGGTTAATTATCTTGCCCAAAGTCAAGATCATCCACCTAGAGTGTTTCAGAGAGTGTATTTGAACCTAGCTGACCAACTTCAAAGCCAAAGCCCTCAGCAAACACACTGTCCTTGAAGAGTCTACGGACTGATGGTGAACATGTACAAACTGGCAATTATGGTAAGGGCTCACAAATAGTGGAATAAACAATGGGCGTAAGAGCCCAAAGAGGAAGCTGGGCAAGATTTTTGAGTAGAAGTGATATTTGAGCAGGGCCTTACAAAACCAGTGGAAAGTCAATAGAAGCAGGTGAGAAAACTCCAGGCAAAGGATGTCCAGCTATATAAACATGAGAACATGGGCTGCTCAGGAGCAATTAGAGAGTCCAGGGGTGGGAGAAGGTTGGAATGGAGATTGCAAAAATGCACTAGAACAAAACTGTGAAGGATTTTAAATGTTATGCCAGGGAATCTGGATTGGATTCTATAGGATGATGGTCTCAGCTTTATTGTACCAATGACTTTTTCTTTTTTAATTAATTTATTTTTTCTGTTTTTTGGCCAGGGCTGGGTTTGATCCCACCACCTCTGGCATATGGGCTGGCACCTACTCCTTTGAGCCACAGGCGCTGCCCTTCTTTTTTAATTTTTAAAGAGACAAAGTTTTGCTCTGTCCTCCAGGCTAGAGTGCAGTGGTTGGAAAATAGCTCATTGACGTCTTGAATGTCCAAGTTCAGCTTATTTTCCCACCTAAGCCTCCTGAATATCTAGGACTATAGGTATGCATTATCATGCTTGGAATTTTTTTTTATGTTTTGTAGAGATGGGGTCTTGCTATGTTGTCCAGGTTGATCTTGAACTCCTGACCTCAAGTGATCTTTCCTCCTCAGCCTCCCAAATTGTTACAATTGCAGATGTGAGCCACTGCACCAAGCCACAAATAACTCTTTTGATAACAATTTATAACTAATTATACTTTTTATTGTCCTCAAATAAAATTTACAGGTAGCATAACATACCTATCAATATACTTTTAAGGCAAAATCAATACACCATTCTAACTGTAAAGGAAAAGAAAAATGAAAGTAACTCAAAAATATTTAACACTTAAATGTTTCAGCGTAGCTGCTGTAGAAGACATAGTAAGATAGTTAGATGCTTGTATCTGTGTGTTGCCATGAACATAACCTCTAGGAATGCAGACTGATGTAATATTCATGTATTGGACTCAAGCACAATAAGAATGTTTCTTTTGGTCATATAATTTCTTCAAGTGGTATAAGTTTCTTGGTAAATATTCCATGATAAAGAAGTCCAGCCTTTCCTTTATTTATGTGATAGTTGCAATCCAGATAACTTAGTGTATCTTAAAATTGTGCAAAAAATACGTTCTGTTTCCTATGACACAGAGTTAGGTTCTGTGCTAGATAATGATAAACAGCCTTTTTACTTAATGGGGTTTAGAGGGACATGCGAACATCATGGGGGATGCTGACGTTTCCTGCTTATGGGAGACCATGCTGTGACTTTAGTGAACCTAGGTCTCTAAATGCTGGCAGTGTCCCCCCAATTACTGGGGTCACTACTAATGTTCCTGAAAGTTAAAAAAAATCTCCAGGGATCTTCACCAATTAGGAGCAAAGCTAAAGGGATTAAACAAAGAATAATTAAAAAAACCCTTCTTCTCAAGGAGTTCCAACTATAATGAGCGAGTTTGACAAGTAAACAGGTTGTTTGGAAACTCTGTGCTAAGTGCTGACAGAGTGACAGGAGCCAGAGAGGGAGGCCCGATTCTGCCTGGGTCCAGTAAAGGTCTCACAATGGCAGTGATGCCAAAACTGATAATGGAAAGATGATTTGCCAATGATGGTGGAAGGAGACCTTCCAGAAAGAGCCCACAGCAAGTGAAAGGCATCAGATGAAGCTGTGAGAGCCTGGCAGTCAGGACACTCTGGGCATTGCCTAGAATAGGGAATTGCAGGGAGGATGGGAAGGAAAGTCGGAAAGACTCTCTAGGGCAAGCCTGATCCCAAAGGTTACAGATTTCTAGAGCTGTTCAAGATTATTAGCAGGGAAGTAACTCTGATTTTGTTTTATATTAAAAAAATAACCATATTGTGGTGCAAAAGTTATAACAGAGGTTCTCAAAGTAGGGTCCCTGATCAGAGGCATTACTTAGGAACTTGTTAGAAATACAGGTTTTTGGTCGTTACCCCAGAGCTACTGGACCAGAAAATCTGGAAGCAGATTCTAGGCAGATGTGCGTTAGTGAGCCCTCTGTCTCCACTTTGATGTCTAATAGATACCTCACACTCAACATGTTCAGGGCTGAACTTGGGAGCAGCAGGGACTGGATTTACCCTCCCACATCAGACAGCTAAAACAAGCAACTAAACATATGGCATTGGACAATGGGAGCATAAGACAATGATCCCTTAGAGAAGGGAAATAAATGAGTTGACCCTTACGGTTGTCTTAGCTGAATGCCCCGAGAGACTTTTCAGGGCATGACACCAGGAGATGCAATTCAGATAGAACTGTTTATCTTCCTGAGTTGAAGAGATAGAGTTAAGAATTCAAGGAACACAAGGCAGCTAGAGTTCACAGGACAGGGTACTGGGGGGAGAGAGCTGCCTACAGAGGACAGAGTTGCACACACACAAGCATGCACACACATGCATGCCCACACATGAAGACACACACAACCATGCACACACAAAGCATGCACACACAAGCATGCCCACACATGCATACACACACAACCATGCACACACAAGCATGCCCACACATGCATACACACACAACCATGCACACACGCAAGCATGCACACACACAACCATGCACACACATGCATGCACACATGCATGCACATACATGCACACACACATGGTGGGAGAGAAACCTTTGGAAATCTGCAGATTTTTGTGTTTTTAGCTGAGTATTGATGTGTACATCCATGTGAGGCCTTTGAAAGAACCATTGGAAAAGAGTTCACATAAGACCAGGAATATTATATTTCTACCAGCCAGAGTGGAGAAACTTTGTAATAAAGGGTATTGGGAAAAGTATTCAGAAGGGTATTGCCTCAATAATAGGGTAAAATTAGCTTCAGTCTAAGGCTGCTCTAGTTGCATTTATCAAATCTTAAAAGCAAGTCTCAACAGGAGTAAATCAATTCTAAATAATTTAACTGCATCCCCAAACAAAGTTCAAGGATATTTAAAGGAATACAGAAATATCCAGCTAAAATTTATAAAGTCTGGCATCCAATCAAAATTACCAACTGTGCCAAAAAGTAAAGATACAAAAGTAGAAAAATATGGCCTATAAATGGCCTGTAATAAGGAAAAATATCAATAGAAACAGGCCCAGAAATGAATAGATAATAGAATTAATAGACAAGGACCATATACCTGTTATTAAAGCTGTATATCATATATTCAAGAAAATGGAGGAAGCAGTAACATGTTAAGGAGAGACAATCTTTTTGACACAAGACAAATTCAACCTTTAGTAGTAAAAAGTATAATTTCTGAGATGAAAAATGCACTGGATGTAATTAAGAGCAGATTAGACACCAAAGAAGAAAATTTTAAACTTGACATCATAGCAATAGAAACTATCCAAAAACGATTGAATCTACCCGGCAGCTGTCTTTGAGTTTTTCAGTTTCAGTCATTTGCACATCATCCTCATAGCTTTTGTCACCTCCTATACTACTTACGACTTTTCAAAAAGCTAAATAGACTCACTTTTTATTGATATAAATTTATCCTTAAGAAAAACTACACTTTCTCATTAATTGAGAAATAATTTGCTAGGAACAGAAGCATTAAATACACACAAAAGTGACATATAGATATTATTTAATGAAACGCAAAAACATTTCACCTATCATTCCTGGTATATTTGCCCTACTTTTGCAAGCATAAGATGCTACAACATTCTAAGCTGTGACAGAACATGTAGAAATGAGCGTGATTCGTAGGATTATTACGATGTACTTTTCATAATTAAAAAGGAAGCCAAGCACTCAACCCTTGATCCATCTGATTGATATAAGTGGTTGTTTCAAAAGTGCAAACTAAATTTTATCTCTGGGAAACACATATCTACACACAGAGGGAGAAATGTTAAGGAAAAATTAAAGGTGAAGAGCATCATTTTTTTGGCCAGGGCTGGGTTTGAACCCACCACCTCTGGCATATGGGGCCAGTGCCTTACTCTTTGAGCCACAGGCACCACCCAGAGCATCATTTTAATATACTGAGAGTCCCTGAGAAGATAGGTTTCTCAAATGAAGTCAGTGATGGGATGAAGTCAGTCACCAGTCCAGCCCTTCTGAGCTGCTGTGGGTCCTCATGGATCATCCAGTTGTATTCACCAATGGGGAAATTAAGATGCTTGGACAAAGAGACCCCAAAATGCAATGGCTCATTTTTCTTGTCAGGGCGAGTAGTTGGACTCTGATCCATGTGGTTGTCTAGGGTAGCAGGAGCACTGACACCCTTCTGGCTGTCCCCATTCCCTGCACCCTAGAGGCTGGGTGGCTGTCATGCTCAGTTGGAAAAAGGAAGAGACAACCTTGGGGAAGTACACCTGTTGTTGGAAGGGCTCCAGCACAGAGGGAGCACGTAACTTCTACTCACCTTCCATTGTTCAGAACTCAGCCGCATGGCCACGCACCTGCAGCTGCTGCCTTGCTCTTGTCTAACTCTCCTACCAGGGAAGAAGGAGAGCACACATTTTGGTGGACAGCTGGGAATCTCAGCCACATTGGCCCAAATCCTTCCTTCAAAAGAAAAAGAAACAAAAGCCCACAGAGGGGTGATGATTCACTTCCATCCCCTTGTCAGCTGGGAGATTTCCAAGTTATTAAGTTATTTGTTCACCCAACCCAGTGCATATTCACTGAGTGTCTACTAATGAACAGACACTCCTTTAAGCCCTGGAGTTTACAAGACAGGTGTGATCTTTGCACTTAAAGATTTTATATTTCAGGGGGTAGAGAATCAGACAATAAACAAGTAGAAAGAAGAAATGTAACATTAAGATCAGAAAGAAAGTGAATGAGAGAGTGGGAGAGAGGGGTCAGCTGTGGTCAGGACCAGTTCATGGAAGGACTTCAAGGCTATCTGCGTCTGCCTCTTCTGCCCCTCCAGGCCTTCTGTGGTTTTTAAAATTTATTTTGTATTAACATAAGGGTGCATACAATGAGGTTACACTGTCTGTGTTTGTAAGAGGCAGTTCCAGCTATAGTTGAGTCCTTCACTCAGGAGATGTGCCCTATACCCCTACCTGATAAGTGGGAGCTTACTGAACCTTCTTAGTCACTTCCCTCTCTCAACATCCTGCATTTAATTGTGTTTTTCTCTTGTGTGGGCCTGTAGTTGTTCGTCTACTAGTTTCAAATTAGTATTGAGTACACGGGATGTTTGCTTGTCCATTCTTGAGACACTTTGCTAAGGAGAATATTGTTCTAATCCATCCAGGTAAATACAAAAAATGTAAAGTCTCTGTCTTTCTTTATGGCTGCATAGTATTCTATGGTATACATGCACCATAGTTTATTAATCTGTTCATTGGTTGATGGCAGCTTGGGTTGTTTCCACATCTTGGCAACACCTTGAGATATCACCTGACTCTAAGTTTTCTGTTCAGCGGAGCTCATCATGGTGGTTGCCAGGACATTAAAGGGAGGCATCACCAATCCTTGAAGCAATGTATGCTGGTTCTGGGGTATTCCAGTCCCATTCCCATTAGCCCCCTTCCCTGTTAGCCTTTTATACTTAGCCCTCGGGCAATGCCTTTGAATGGACTGTCTCTGTTCATGGAAACTGGCAGCTTTCTTTCAGGATCAGAATTTTGAATTCATCCCAAATGAACAGTGCTAGCAAACAAGGAGCGATTATTAGGTGACTGATGTGACAAGATTTTGATGTCTTAATTTGGTTCCCAGTGGGAGGATACATGTCACACAGACTGCCTGGCACCTCGGAGGGAAAAGCGAGCTGTATATAAAGATAGTAGGTGAGAGCCTGGAGGAGGGGAACGGCCTGGAGGCAGGGAGGGGCCCGCAGAATCTGCTGGGCATTGAAAGAAAAGAGATAAAGCAAAATGCTTATCAGTTTAAAGAGGACAGGTCTCCTTGCAGAGGATAAGCTCAAACTCTCTCAATTGGTTAAGAGAAGTAATATCTGTGAAGGGTCGTCTGAAACCTATGTCATTCACTCAAGTTTTAAATATACTTCAGGTATTAATTTTTAGATCTACTTAGACCACGAAAAATTCAAATCATATTTTCTCCATCTGCAGAGAAGTGTTTTTACTGCATCGTGCTTAGTGTGTGTGACGCGTTGTGTCACATCCTCCGTTTTCTTCTAGGAGAACTGTCAAGAAACCAGCTTCAAAATGGCCAACTAACAAATGAAAAAATGCTTACCATCGTTAATCGTCAGGGAAATGCAAATTAAACCCACAAAGATATCACCTGATTCCTGTTCAATGGCTTTTATTAAAAAGTCCAAAAGCCACATTGTACCTCATAAATGCATTGATGTATACAGTTATGATTTCATAAAAATTAAAAAAGGAAAAAAAAAGGAATAAAAAACGTCCAAAAGCAATAGATGCCGATGATGTAGCTGCAGAGAGAAAGGAACACTTATATGCTGTTGGTGAGACTGCAAGTTAGCACAACCCCTGTGGAAAACAGCATGGAGATTCCTCAGAGAACTTACTGTAGACTTGCCATTTGACAGAGCAATCCCCTGCTAAGCATCTACCCAAAGGAAATGAAGTCACTTTATGAAAAAGACACCTGCCCTCGAATGTTTATTACAGCACAATTCACGATTACAAGAATGTGGAATCAGCCCAAGCGCCATCAATTCATGAGCGAATTGACAAATTGTGGTCTATGTACACCATGGAGTACTGTCTAGTCATAAAAGGGCGAATTAATGTCTTTTGCAGCGATTTGGGAGGAATCAGAGACCATTATTCTAAGTGAAGTATCTCAAGATGGAAAAGCAACACCACATGTACTTGCTGATAAATTAGAACTAACTAACAGGCACACAAGTGCACAGAGGGAAGTAAAAGTCCTAGGAAATCAAGGAGAGGGAGGGGTAGGAGGGGAGGGGCAAAAGCCCACCTACCGGGTACAATGAACAGTATTTGGGTGATGGGCACATTTACAGCCCTGGCTCAGAAACATTTGAGTTTGCATCAAAACATTTGTCCACCTTTAACATTATACTAATAACTTGACATTTCTGTGCTTTGATGGCCTGACCTGTATAATAGGGTTTATCACACCCACCCCAGGCTAGATTAAATGAGTTTGTGTGGATAAAACTTAGAAAAGTACCTGACACATTAAGAGACAAATGGGTATTTGTTGTTCTTGTTACTATAGGAAAATAAGTTGAGATCAAGATAGGGACAATATTCAGGTAATACACCAGTAAGTCTTATTATGATATCCTTCACTGTTGCCACTGTTCTGCAACTACATTCCATTTTTTAATTTAAAGTTAAAAAAAAAAAAAGACTGGGCACAGTCACCTGGGCACTCATACCTGTAACTCTAGCACTGGGTTACCTGCGCTCAGGAATTTGAAACCAGCATGAGCAAGAGCGAGACCTCATTTCTTCTACATATAGAAAAACTAACCAGGCATTGTGGCAGGTGCTACTCAGGAGATTGAGGTAAGAGGAGGATTAAGCCCAAGAATTTGAGGTTGCTGAGAGCCGAGGCACTCTATCCAAGGTGACTGAGTGAGACTCTGTCAAGAAGAAGGAGAGGGAGGGGGAGGGGGGTAAGGGGCAAGGGGAAAGGGAGAGGGAGAAGGAGGAGAAGGAGCAGAAGGAGGAGAAGAAGAAGGAGGAGGAGGAGGAGAAGGAGAAGAAGAAGAAGAAGCTTTAAGGCCCATACTATTGGCTTTTCTGCAGGGATTTTGTTAAGGGCAATGTACAGGACATTGGTCAGTATCCTCACAGGAGTAATTCCTTTCAAGGCTAAGTGCCAGGAGAATTTTTCTTTCTCTGGAGATTTGAAATATCTTTTTTTCCTGAACATTGAGAATCATGTGACTGATTGCAATTCCTCTTTTCACTTTGGCAACTAGGAAGCTCAGTGCCATATTCGTGATTGAGGGAAAGAAATGCAAGTTTCTCACCACATAACAGAGACACTATGGCCTGGAGCACGATTGCTTCAAAGTAGATAAAACAAGTATCAAGATAACTGCTAGGCATGGGAAAAGCACCCAGCACTTTCTTGGATGCTTCAGCACTTTCTTGCCTTGAAGTGGCCAGCTTAGACTGGCCCTGATTGCTTTAGAACTGCTTTAGCTGTTCTCTAGTGCCCATTAGCTAATTGCAATACTAAAATATCCTTCTAGTGAAGAATTACGATATCATTAACATACACAGGTTGCATGAAGGTACTGTGCATGCTTGGTTTCTTTAATTGGTAAGGGATTTAAGGCAACACTACAGGGTGGGCATGTGTAGAAAGAAAGCTCCTGTAGGAAGGAATTCCTGTGCTGCTCAGGACAAGAGCCCTCATAGGTAACTGCTAATAAACTCTTCAAGCTGGACTTGTCTGATTCATTCTTTGGTCTCTTGGCGCCATCTGAGTTTGGGGCCTGTTTTCCTACACCGTTGTCCTGAGATATCCCCAGGCAATAGTTCACTTAGTAGCTTCACAGGATCTTAGGTGACTTGCATTTGAGAATAGTTCCTTACTCTTTGCTCTCAGAAATGGCCTTTTCTAATTTCTGTTGCCTTTAGTCTAGAGTATTATTACACACACACACACACACACACACACACGCCTGCACTTCTTACATGGTTTGGGGGAGTATGTATAAATGACGAAGGACCCTAAAGCACATTAAGCTTCCAACTGTTCATACCTTACCATATTTCCTTCCAGTTTTAGTTTTGCACAGACCAATTTTCACATGCTTGAATTCAAAGTGGCATAGACATAGGAATAGTACAGGGGAAGAGATTAGATGGGATGTACCTTCTCATCGCTGGATGTTTATGGACTTTCTACTACTTTCTACCAGGTGAAGCTCCAGTTTGTATTTGAACACCTCCATTGAAGGTGCACTTACCATCTACAAACGTGATGCATCTCTGGGAATTTCTGATGATCAGAAATTTTCCATAGAATGAGTCATCCTGCTTCGCCTTTTACCCTTTGATCCTACTTGATAGTTTACACAAGAAATGTTAATTATCCATCGCTAGGAACATTTGAAACTAGCTATCCTATCCCGTCAGGACTTATTTTTGTGACCAGATCCTTGGAAAATTCTGCGGATGACAAGGTTGAGAGCTCATTCTCTTTCAAATATGTACCCTATTCTGCTTGTATCTTTCTCAAAGTAAGCTGAAAGGAACTAAATTCAAAACTTTCAACTTTCTTGCCCCTAATTCTAAATTCCAGAACTCTATAAATGCACTCTGGAATCACATTAGCCTTTTGTGGAGTCAAATTATCATATTGACTTGTAGTGAACTTCTGGGTCACCAAATCCTCTAAAGCCCTTTCATACATGTTAGAGTAAGTTATATCTTTTCCAACCTGTTTTGGGCAACTAGTATTTTTGTATCTAAGTGGAAGGTTGTATGTATCCCTGCATCAACTTTTTTTTGTTTTTAAGAGGCAGGGTCTTGCAAGGTCTTGCTATGTTGCCCAGGCTGCCCCCAAAGTCCTAGGTTTAAGCAATCCTCCTGCCTCAGCCTCCTAAGTAGCTAGGGTTGCAGGTATGTGCTACTATGCCTGGCTCTCTGTATTAACTTCCATCTTGGTATGTTTAAATTATAGCTTAGTACCTGCTGATTATTCCAGATTTTTATTCTGTGATCCAAAATATTTGCTCCTTTTCATGACTTTTTGCATTCACAAATTTGAAAGCCTGATCCTCTATATCACCCCCTGGGACAGGAATAAAAATCTTATGGCAAGTAAAAGCCAGGAGCCTTTTTTCTTGTTTTCAGAGGCCTCTTCCTAGGTAAACTCTGTTCTACTTTTAAAATAGTATTCTCTGTGTGCCATTATTCACTGTTCTTAATCTACATACTAGCATCTGAAATAAAATTTAGTAAACATCTATTGAGAACTAATTATATGTCAAACATTGTGTTAAAAGCTTTTCTATACATCTCTCAGAAATGTTGCATAGAACGAGGCCAAGACCGCAGGTGTAAACACTCCCAGCACAATGCCTGACTCATGGTTACAAGATTTAGCTTAAACATTAGCAAAAGTTGAAGTTCTGACATTGGTGATAATGGACTTAATATTTAATATTCAATGCAAATTGAGACTAAAATGAAACTGACTGGAAATGCCCAAAGTGTAAAGTCTCTTTAGATTCAATGGGAATGAAAAGAGTCAAATTAAAAGTTATATAAATTGCTGAAAGAAAATCCAGAAAGGCTGTCTCAAGAAGGCGAGATGTATTCAGGATCTTACAGGATTTTTTTTCTTGTTTCTGAGAAAAATTCCTCCTTATCGACATGTCAGTTAATTTCCCAACTGAGGCTTTTAAAACATTTTGAAATCAGAGATGCATTACTTATATAAATAGGGAATTGCCTTTAACCTCTTTAATGCTATTTGACTAGTTTCTGGAGGAGACAGAACTCGATGTCAGCTCTTTTCTCTAACAAACAAGAAAGTTCTCATTTCTCCATCTTGTCCTGGAAGCTAAGGTAATAGGCCTTTTAAGATGCCTTGTGGAGGTCCCAAGGCACTACTTTGGATTTCACTTTTTTCTTAGTTAACATGAGGTCATATGGACATTTCCAGACTCAGCTCAGTCTGCAGGCTCACCATTGTCTGCCTTTATGAAGTATTCCATCGGAGTTCATCGACCGCTGTTTGTTTAGCCATTCCCCTATTGTTGCCCATTTGGGTTCCTTCCAATTGCTAATTATAATAAATGGGCTTTGAAAACTGCTAAGTGCTAGACAGATGTAAGGCTGGATCATCATTTTTCTGTTATCACACTCCCAGGATGCAGGCGTTTTCTGTCTTCCTGACCTTCTTCTTCCTAATGGCATTTTTAAAAAAAGCACCAAACATCTGAGAACATGCCTTATTAAGTCATCTGAAGCTGCCTGCATTCTTCATTCCCTTTTCTCTTGAAGGGTGATAGAACAGTCCAGAAATTGCAGGTCTGTATCCGTAATTCTTCCCAGAGTTGCAAATCAAGCACTACACTTTCCCTTCTGTCTTTATTCTGTTTGGCTTTCAAATTTCTCAACATCTTTTTTTTTTTTTTTTAAAGTAAAAAGTCAAGACAAAGATAAGTGGGTTAATGTTATAAATTTAACGTCCTTGAAACAAAAATATAAAAATGCATGTTTAACATAAGGTTTACTTTCAAAGATATCTCATTATACAGAATGCATAGTTATTGTGTGAAAGTTGGAAAATGCAAAAAAGTGGATAAATGGAGAAAAATGATGACAATTCCACTTTCTCAGAGGCTCCACTGCTAAGATATTGTGATGTATGCCCTTCTAGTTTTCTCTGCGAGGAATTTGTTTCTTTCCATAGGTGTCCTGAAAAGTGTTAAAAATTTAATTCATTTAAAAATATTTTGAGGTTGTATGAGAGGTGGAAGGAGAATTCACTGGAATCTGGACTTCTCAGGTGAAATCATTTTTTGGGGCCAATCCTGTCTTGATCTCCTTTTACTGGGGTGGCTTTGGGCAAGTCCCACAAAGCTGTGATTTTTAAAGGATTGTGGCTTCCTTCATTGGAATCTTCTAGGAAGCCTGTTAAAAATTCATATTCCTGCATCTTGCACCAGACTTACTGAATCAGGAACAGGAGGGAGAACTATTGCTCTAACTGCTTTGGGAGGTTTCTAAGTCAGTATGGTGGAAGTGGGGAAGTGGTTTGCCTGGGCTATCCAGGGTCAGAGTTCTTACCAGAGGGCTCCCTTGGATGGAGAGGGAGTAGCTCAGGGATCTAAAACTCTTAGGACTTTTTCACGGTAAGTTTATATCATTTCACATATGTGCATTATTCTGGTGAGAATGTCTTTAAAAGAATTAAAGCTGAGTCTTCACTGTAAAGGTCTTCTGGTGGCTGTGGAGCACCGCAGCTGTGCTCTGTGTGGATCCTGCTTCTTCCATCTTGGCCAACAAAGCTGTAAGACTCACTTTCCCCTTTCTCTTTAGTCGTGTGGCTTTGGACAAGTTGCACAGCCCCTTAGCTTAAGTCCCCTCTTGAAAATGCTTAATAGCACCACTAGTATTTTGTCTAACTCCTATTATTTGCAAGGTGCTGCTCTAAGCACTTGTTATCAATAATCTCATTTTAATTTTTTTGACAGCCTTATGAAAGGGGAACTATTATTATTCCTCTTTTATGAAATTATGAAATTAATGCACAGAGAAATCTATTACTTGCCCAGGACAATGCAGCTGTAGATGGCACAGCTGGGATCCAAAACCACATTGCTTATCCCTGAAGCTTATGCTAATAGTACTAAAGAGTCTTACTTATAATATTATTTCTAATAATAATATTACCAATTAACACTAATGACATTAATAATATAATTATTAATAGTACTAATAGCAGGCATGTGTTAAATATATGATCTTCACCAAGTAAATTACTTAATTTTCAGGAGTTATCATTTTTTAGTTTTGTCAGCTGGGGATAACCGTGGTGTCTGCTTCGTGGGGCTGCTGAGAGGATTGAAATGATCAAATGCAAGTAAAGCATCTGAGTGCCACACAGTAGTACCTTATTTTTTCGATTGTGGTACATATATGTAACATAAAATGCATCATCTTAACAAGTTCTAAAGGTGCAGTTCATTAGCATTAAGGACATTTATGTCGTTGTGCAATTTCTCAATAGATTTTCTAAGCTTTTATTTTCTTGCATCTGCAATTTGGTATATGGCCATTGTTTAATAACTGTCAGCTCCTGCCCCATCTTTCCATCAGCCCTTACAAACTCTTAACATTCTGCAGAGATTTCAGTTACTAGTCTCTTGTGCAGTGTGAGTGGGAGAATGATAGGGCTCCATAAGCGACCTCGGGTAGGTGACTTAACTTCTCTCTGCCTCAGTTTCTCATCTGGGCAGCACTTATCTAACAGGGTTTTTGGAAAAAATATAATCCATGGGAAGCTCTTAGCATACTTCTAGCTATGTTAAATGCTTAATAAATACTGGTGATAACTTGTGTTATTTGACTACAGTTGTTGTCCCTGGGAAGAGCATGCTTGCATGGGTGCAGAGGAATTGGAGGCCGGCTTGGGCTCCAGATGGCTGCTTGTCCTTGGCTCCCTCCTGGCCACCCCGACAGTGGGGGCTCAGGAGAAACTGAGCAGTGGTATGAAGAGGAGGACTGAGGCCTGCAGGAGCCCACAGAGCTTTATGTTCTATAAAAAGCTTGGAATCGGGCTGCCATAGTGGCCTTGGCTTCTGTTATTTAGCTTCTATTTAGAGTGCGGATTTGGCGTGGGAATGTTTTCTTTTATTTCAAGCCTTAAGTATTTGTTGGGTAACAGCTGTTTTTAAAGATAAATCTCTGAGGCACCAAGATGCTGCTATAAAAACAAATTTCTTGAATTCAAAAAAGTCTTCCTTATTTTATGTGTTGGGTTTTATTTGTCTACATGCCTTTACGCACAGTATCACCTCTGCTAGAAGTCTCTTTTCTCTCTCAACTCTGGTTCTTCAGCTCCTGTCAGCATTATCCCCATTCCTTTGCTGACGCTTTTCTCATGGAGCTTTCCCCAGCTCCCTCAGTCAACAATCTTATGGGTTTGGGCTTGAGTTTGAGCTCTCTGTCTTGGGCGTGTGCTAGTTCTAGATGTCACTCACTGCCTCGGTCAAAGGTTCTGGGAGACTATAAAGTCTTGTTCTATTCACAACCACTTCCTCCTCACTGTCATCAAGTAGAAACCCATTGTAAACTTTTCTCTTTGTCAAACCAACATCTAAATATCTTACTTGTTTGGGGCAGACCCTGGCAGGAGGGTCCCACCTCTTGGCACAGATCAGACTGGAAGAGAGCATAATCCCTGTCCTCTGGCTGATGGAAAGCAGGAAAAATCCTGGCCCGAGTTAGCATTGCTCATTCCGGCCTGAGCCTGATTTCCAGCTTCCCTTTTGGCTTTGTAAGATATCGATAACTCTCCCCAAATTTAGTTTTTCTGTTTTAGTTAATTAACCTAGCGTTCTGTTGTTTGCAACCACCATCATTAATCCTTACTAGTATACTGGCAGGAACATTGTGGAAAGTTCAGGATCTACAGATTCTGTTGATAAATATCAATTTCCTGGAATTCTGTGTCACGATCAGCTGTTGTCCATGTGTCTTCAGCATGCTGGCATCCCTTCTGGTATTAGTAGCCTGATTGTTCTTTTCTAAACCACCCATTTCCTCATTTAGGCCTTGGGGACTCCAATCGTGGCTACAGGGTGGGCAGGTCTGGGCACAGCATGGTAGCCTTCTGGCCACAGTGATCGGTTCAGAGATGGGCACATGACCTCATCCAGGGCCATGAGGTTCAGTTCTAGAACTCCTGCTGAAACGCCAGGAAAAGAGGTATAGTTGTTTTTTTTTCTTTTTCTTTTTCTTTTTCCTCTGGGGCTGCTAAGCTGATATCAGGCTAGAGCTCCTAGGGCACACCACGAGGGAGAATTCATCCACTACAGAGGAAAGCAAAGATGAGAAAGGAAGAGAAAGAAATTCCTAATGGCTTTGTTTAAGGATCTGGACTGAATTTTGCCTTGGTTGCAGTAATAGTACCTGACAATAATAGCACCTCTGTAAGGTGACCACACAAGGCACTGTAACAGACTGGTCAGCATATGGAGGAGGTTGAGAAAGGAATTAGGCCTACTGTGTTGACATGCACATGTGGTGCACATCTGGTCTTTGAAAATTAGGTCAACTTAAGGAGGCATCAGCATAGGGAGGTGGTGAACTATGGAGCTTCTACTGTATGAGGTCTGACAATTAAGTTTGTGAGCTCATCCTAGAAAAAGTGCTACAAACCTCACTGCTGAATATCACTGTGGTCACCTTGGGAAGCTGTGAACCAATTCCAGTGCCTAGTCCACGCTTCAGTGCAATTTTGCAGTTTTTGGCTAGGGCCGGGTTTGAACCTGCCACCTCTGGTATATGGGGCCGGCGCCATATACTTTTGAGCCACAGGCGCCGCCCTTCAATGCAATTTTGGAATTCTTGCTGGACTGGTCATCAAAGCTATCATCATATGAGATCTGACAATGAAGTTCACAAACTTATCCCAGGAAAAGTGCTACATGCCTCGTTGCTGAATATCACTATGGTCACCAGATGAGCGAGAGTAGTGGGTACTGTGAAGGTGACCATAGTGACATGCAGCAATGAGGTATGTAACACCTTTTCTAGGATGAGTTCGAGAACTTAATTGTCCACTTTGTATCTTAGATACTTACTATGTTATCAGGCATTGGTGTATGGATTCCTCACATTGTATTAGTTTTCTAGGGCCATAGCAAAATACTATAAATTGGGTGGCTTAAGACAATAGAATCTATTGTTTCATAATTCTGGAGGCTAGAAGTCTAAATTGTTGGCAGGATCACACTCCCTGGTGTAGACTGAATTGTGTCCCCACTCCCACCCCAAATTCATATGTTGAAATCCTAACTCCTACAATGTGATTATATTTGGAGATAGGGCCTATGAGGAAGCAATTAAGGCTAAATGAGGTCATAAAGGTGAGACTTTGAACTGAAAGAATTAGTGTTCTTATGAGAGGAGACAGCACAACCCCCTCCCCACTATACGAGGGTACAGTCATAAGGCAGCCACCCACAAGCCAGGAAGAGAGCCTGCACCAGAGACTGAGCCTGCTAGGCCTTCGTCTGGAACTTGTATCCTCCAGAGGCCTGAGAAAATATATTTCTGTTATTTAAGCATCCCAGTCTATGATTTTTTTTTTAAAAAATGATAGCTCAAAGGGAAATAAAAATCTTGGAACCACCACCTCCACTAATTCCTTATGGAAATGGAAAGTTCAAGCCTGGAGGCTGAGTTGTGCCATGCCTCCTTCCAAATGAATAGCTATTACCAACATCATGTACCAGTTGGGTACTCAGCGAAAGGTAAAAGTTCTCAGGCACCCACAAAGACTACCCTCACAGATTATTCCCTTTATAACTTTTGTATTAACTGGGATGGAGCTGAAACACATTCTTCTTAGTAAAGCATCACAAGAATGAAGAAGCAAGAATGCAATGTAGTCAATTCTGACATGAGGACAATTGATGCTAATACATGGTAGGGGTTTGGGAAATGGGGGAGCAGAGAGAGGGAAGGAGGGAGGGGGATGGGAGGGTCACAGTGTGTGACACACCTCTTGGGGGTGGGACACAATTATAAGAGGGACGTAACCTAACAAATGCGAGCAGTGTAACCTTGTTCTTTACATCCTCAGTGATTCCCCAACAATTAAAAAAAAAATGAAAAAAATAAAAAAGAAGTTCCTTGTTTCCCTTCCATAAGCAATGACATGCAAATTGTAACTTGAGGTCTGCAGGCTGAGTCTAGCTCCTAAAAATAAAGTCTATTCCATTACAAGTTTATCTTCTCAGGTGCAGAACAGAGACAAGACAAGCTCAAACATTTTTTGCCCACCCAGGGGCATCTATATAGTTGATGCTTCCATCACCCCTTCTTTCCTTCTATCATTAGTCTTGTCATAAGTAAAATGTAGAATTTCTCATAAGAATGCAATCATTTGTCGCACAGTCCACCTCCCTCCTTCTTTTTTTCTGTATGCTTTCCCTTAATACCAAAGTTCCTAAATTCCCTTTCAGAAAAACAGTCACATATTTGTCTGTAGTTTGTGTTTTTCCAAGGTGTGTCCTCAAACTTTGGCTTAGTAAACCTCCATTGATTGAGATCTTTGCTTCAGTCACTTATTTTGAGTTGTCAAGACTAATATACTCCCTCAAAATCTGTTGCCCAGAATTGTTCCTTGCCTCTTCCAGCTGCTGGAAGCCCTGGGCATTCCTTGTCTGGAAGTTGCAGTGCTTTAATCTCTGCCTGCATCATCACATGGAATTCCCCTCTTGACTCTGTCTCTGTGACACTTCTTTTCTTAAAAGATCACCAGTTATACTGGATTAAAGATCCATTTTATACCCAGTATGATCACATCTTAAGTAATTACGTTTACAAAGGTTCTATTTCCAAAGTCACATTTGAGGTATTGGGGGCTAGGACTTTAATATTTCTTTTTGGAGTACACAATGCAACTTGTAACACCTGCATTAACTCACTCAATTACCACAAAAAACTAGGAAGTAGGTGCAGAGAAAGTGCTTTCAAGGGTGGACTAGGCACTGGTATTGGTGCATAGCTTCCCAAGTGGAAGAAGTTGATGTAGGGCAAAGGGAATTCCAAGGGGAGTACTTCGAAGGTGACCACAGTGATATTCAGCAATGAGATGTATAGCACTTTTTCTAGGACAAGTTCTTGAATGTAATTTTCTGACCTTGTGTGATTATTATCATATCCCTTTACTCAGATGAGAAAAGTAAGACTCAGAGAACTGAAATAACTTGTTCCAGACCTTACAGTGAGTAAGGATTTGAAGACAGATGTGAACTCAGGCAATGTGGTGACAAAGCCTGCAAGTTCCCCTGCTGAATAAGCATGCCTGAATTTAGTCCAGATTACATGATCCAATCAATTCCCTAATTTGCTTAAGCCATTTGGAGTGGGGTTTCTGTCCCTCATCATTATTCCCTCCTCTTATCTTTTGCCTCGTTCTTTCTTGTGTTAGAGCACTCAGGATCTCACACAGCCCCTGGGGGGCTACTCCAGGTTCTAGAATTACGTCTTCTTTCTTCCTCCCTCCTACCTCCACATCAATACTCTTTGTGCATGATGTTAACTCTCAACTGGGTTAGGAAAATGCTAAGTGAGTAAATCAATACAGAGTTAGGTGTGATTTATAGATTGTGATTTTCCTGAGGTTTCTAGCTTTTGGAAGCAGGGTGTTAACCCATAGACTCTCAGTCTGCAGAAATTCAGGTAGGAAGACAAGGCGATGAAGAACTTCAGCTTGCGTAGAAGAGAGCTTTCGGTTTGGGCACTTTTTCTTTAGCCATTCTAAGAAGATAATATGTGGAAGTTTAGTATTTGATATTCCCTGTCGGGGTAGAGTTATTTTTTCTGGAGAGTAAGGATGTTAGTGCAGCTTATTGCTATTTTAGTTCATTCAAGATTTTTGTCTTTTTTAGCATAAAGTCTCTTCCCCTTGGAATTACCTTTGCCCTGAATTAACCTCTTAAACCTTACATATAATAGAAAAATGGTTCAGGTGCTTCAAATACTGAGGATTCTTAGCTAACTCCTTTAGAATGGATTTTCCCTAATTAACATCTATCATTCTAGCAATTAGCATTTTTTTCCCTAAATCTAGAGTTAGGTGTTATTCCATTTTTCTGATGAGAATCTGAGCCCTTGGAGGGTTCACAGAAGTGAACCTGTAAGAATCATCTTCTTAATGAGAGGTGGTTTGATGCAATGGTTAAGCTTTAGCCTCAGAGGCACTTGAATTGAAATTTCCACTGTGGCATTTATTAGTGCTAAGGCCTAAGACTAACCCAGCATGCTCAGTCATAATTCATGCCATTTTGCAGAATTTGCCTACGAATCAAATCATATATTGATTGTAAGACCTTTAATTCACGTTCAACAATATCTACTCAAAAGATGATGTTATTTCTTATTTTTAATCCTTATATCTATCTTTCAACAGAATAGAGTGCCTTGTACACAATTCAGTGCTTAGCAAATTTCTGAATTCTGTTTGTTTGAATACACAATTTTCAGGCTAATTAGAACACTGAACTTCTAGGTAACTGGGCCCTGAAGAGGAGGGTTATATCCAGTTCAATTTTCATGAATGGGCCTTTATTTCCCAGTGGCCCTGTGTGCTGAGATAAGGTACAGTCTTCTTAGTGGTCTTGATATTGCAGCAGGGCTCATAATGGGGCTATCTTAATTCATCTAAAATCCCTTTGCTCTCTGGAATTGCTCATTGCAACCTGAAAGTTCGGGAGCTGCTTACTTGCTTCTCTATTCATAGGTCAGCAGCTCTTTTTCTGTCCTGTTTGTCTGAATTAACCAAATTAGAGAGGAGCCAAAAGTCCCAGCAGTGGCCTAGAGAAATCTTATTTCATGTAGGATTATGAATATTTTATGAGAAGTCAGGAAGAAAGGGATTTACGAAAACTCCTCCCAACAAAGATGCAGAATTTTCCAAGTTGCTGTCCTAGAAGCATGGGGGACTGAAAATTAGCCTTGAGTTCTGGCTATGACAGTTTACCGGCTACCAAATTTTAATCTGTGCGAAATGACTAAATCTCCTTACTTAGGAGACTTAAGTTTCTTAAGTCTAAGAACTTAGTTTTCTTATTTACTCATTCATTCATTTATTCATTCATTCACTTAACACATTTATGAAGCTCTTACCGTGTACCAGACACTGTTCCAGGTTCCCAGAGAGAAGGCAATAGGGGAAATAGACAAAAATCCCTGTCTTCATCAAGTCTAATGTTTAACACAACTAAAATATATATAGTGTGTGTGCATATATATAATATATTATAATATATCAGGCATCCTCAAACTACGGCCCGCGGGCCACATGTGGCCCACTGAGGACATTTATCTGGCCTGCTGGGTGTTTTTGCTGCCACTGCCTATCCTGCTTAGCAGCCGACTCATCCCGGGGCCCACAGTCCACCTTTCCAATGGTCTGAGGGACAGTGAACTGGCCCCCTGTTTAAAAAGTTTGAGGACCCCTGTGATATATAATACAAGGTAAAGGGATTTTCTTCTGAGGAAAAGGAAGAGGAAATGTTTGTGTAGAAGGGTGAATTTTAGATAGGGTGTCCTGGCCAAGCCTCATTGAGAAGTTAACATTTTTGTAAAGACCTGGAAATGTGATGGAGTTTATACTGCTAATATCTGGAAGAAAATTATTCTAGGCAAAGAGACCGCTGCCAAGACACGGGCTTGGAGGCAGAAGCTTGTCATGTTAGAGAAATGGCAAGGAGGCTGGTATTCCTGGAGTAGTGAGGGAGAGGGGTCAAAGGGGTGATGGGCTAGCCTTGCAGGATGCTGGCCTATGTGATGAGGACCCTGGCCTAGGACTCAAATGGAGAGTTTTAAGCAGGGGGAGATATGAGATGATTTTTTTTTTTAAACGTGATTTACTGGCTTTTTTTTTTTTTTTTTTTTGTACTAGGGCAAGCACCAAAGCAGGGTGTGTTGTAATAACACAGGGGAGAGGTGGTAGCAGCGCAGCTCAGGTAAGAGTCATAACAATGGAAACGGTTAGAAGCAATGGTATTCTGGATTTAACTTGAAGATATAGGTGAGAGAAGAAGATATATCTGAAAAGATTTGATGACATAGATGTATCATAGATGGATAGGTAGAACTTCAGGATGATTCTAGTATGCTGGACCTGAGCAACAGGAAGGATGGATTTACTATTTAATGAGATGAAAAATGCTTCAGAGAAAGCAGGTTTTAGAGGAGATACCAGGGGTTTTGTAATGGAAATGTTAGGTTTGAGATGTCTGTTTCACATTCAAGTAAAAATGTATAGTAGGCATTTGAGCATAAGTGTGTACACCAAAGAAAAGAGGCCAAGGCTAGAGACATAAATCTGGAAGTCACAGATGTCTGAATGGTACTAAAGTCATCAGTGTAGATGAATAAAAGCAGAGGTCTAAGGACTGAGCCTTGGGCTCTCCTTCACTTAGAGGTCAAGGACATATGAAGGAACCATGAAAGCAGGTTGAGAAAGAGTAGGTGGAAAGGTCAGAGGAAAACAATGTGAGTGTGGACTCTTGGGGTCCAAATGAAGAAAGAGTTTAGTTGGAAGAACAGTCATCACCTGTGTTAATGGCTAATGAAAGCTGAAGTGAGATCAAGACTGAGGATTGGCCATGGGAATTAGCTATGTGGAGGTTATTGGTGATCTTTATGAAAGCCATTAAGCCATTGATAAAATATTGATTAGATTTAAGAGAGAGTGCAAGAAGAATGTGTTAAATTTAGGCAACCTTTTTCTTTTTTGAGACAGAGTCTTGCTCTGGTAGAGTGTTGCCCTGGGTAGAGTGCTGTGATATCATAACTTCCAGCAACCTCAGTTTCTTGGAGTTAAGTCATTTTCTTGCCTCAGCCTCCTGGGTAGCTGGGGACTACAGGTGCCTGCCATGACACACAGCTTATTTTTCTATTTTTAGTAGCTTTTGCTGCAGCTGGTCTTTAACTCCTGAGCTCAAGCAATCCACCTGCCTCAGCCTTCCAGAGTGCTAGGATTACAGGCATAAGCCATTGCTCCTGGCAATGTATAGAGACAAGTTCTCACTATGTTGCCCAGGCTGGTTTTTTCTTTTTTTTCTTATTTGCCCTCCTCACTGTCCATCCCAGCCTATTATAGCCATCATTCTACTCTCTGTCCCTATGAGATCAATTTTTTTAATATTTAGGTCCCATATATGAGTAAGAACATATAATATTTGTCTATGTTGGGCTTATTTCACTTAACATAATGTCTTCCTGTTCCATCTATTGTTTCTTTCTTTCTTTCTTTTTTTTATTGAATGGTAACTGTGTACATTAATGCACTTCTGGGGTACAGTGTGGTGTTTTCACACACAATCCGAAACACTTCCATCAAACTGGTTAACATAGCCTTCATGTCATTTTCTTAGTTATTGTGTTAAAATGTTCATATTCTACTCACAGAAAGATTCACTTATACCCTTGTAAGATAAACCACAGAAGTGAACCCTCCAATCCCCCCACCCTCCACCCATTTACTCCTCCCTCCTCACTACCCATATTCTTAGTTTATTTTTAGGTTATAGCTTTCATATAAAGGGTATAAATTAGTTTCGTAATAGGGGTGTGTACATTAGATACTTTTTCTTCCATTCCTGTGATACTTTGCTAAGAAGAATATTTTCCCCATCTGTTGTTTCAAATAGGATTTTATTCTTTTTCATAGCTATGTAATATTCTATTGTGAATATATACCACAGTTTCTTTATCCATTAATCCAATGATGAACACTTAGGTTGATTCTGAATCTTGATTATTATGAATAGTGCAGCAATAAACATAGGAGTGCAGGTATCTTTTTGATATACTGAATTCCCATTCTTTGGATATATACCTAGCAATCACACTCAGTCCTCTCACCACAGCCTTGAAAAGTGCTGAGATTATAGGTGTGAGCTGCCATGCCTGGCCAATAAGAGGCTCTCAGTTTTCCAGATGCACCTGTTCCCAGTCTAGGCTTAAGATGAAATCACAGCTACAATTGAGCACATCCAGCATCCCTTTATCATGTACCCTTTATCATGTCTCATCTGGTGTTCCCTCCACCATTTACTGATCCAGAGATGACAAATGGTTTTCTTCTGTTGAGATATACAGCTATTGGTAGGAGAGAGGATAGAAATTGCTGCCGAGTTTCCAGTGTCAGTTCTTTCCAGTTTTGCAAGTCACAGTGCCATGGTGGCGAAATGCTGTGTCTACCAACTAAGGAAGATAACAGAGGCCAAGAGAACTTCCCTAGGAAAGGCTCTAGTGACAGATTTGGGTTTGAAATTCTGCCCACCACTTCCTGGATGCTTCCACTTAGGCAAATGATTTAGACTTTTAAGCCTTTAAAATTGTTTTCTACCTCGAGGAAGGGTGTACAATTCTAAGCTGCTGAATAACACATGAACTTGTGACTTAGGACACTCAATTTAGATAATTCTTAGCCACATTTAATGTGTGTTAACTCCTTCAACCTTCCCTTCCCTTGGCTTCTCTTACTCTAGGTCAGTGGTTCTCAGCCTTCCTAATGCTGTGGCCCTTTAATATAGTTCCTGTGGGTTGCGACCCACAGGTTGAGAACTGCTGCTCTAGGTATTCTGTTTTTTATTCCTATGTTAGGACTATACTCTGCAGAATAATCATGTTGGAATGCCTTAAGGCTTTGCTCTAAGTTTCTAAGCATTTTTGAAAAACTTGCTCTATGTCCTCATTCTACTTGATGTAACTCATACCATCTATATGATAAGGACCATTATCCATAACTTAGACCTGTCTCTGAGCTCCAGAAACATATATCTCCACAAAATCTCTGCCTAGACATTCCAAAGAGATCTTAACCTTGACTTGGCCACAAAGAAATTCATGTATTACTGTCTGCCCTAAATTGGGGGAGCTTTAAGTGACTGGTATTTCCAGAAACTCGGCATTTCTCTTTCTTGTCTTTTACATCCAGTCCATCCTAAAGTTCTGTCAATTCTATTTACTAAATGGATTTTGGATTCCTTCACTTTGTGCCTTTTCTCAGCTGCCATCCCAAGCCATCATGGTCTCTAGCCTGAACCACTGTAAATATTGCAAAACAATTTGTCCAGTGTCCATTCCAACTTTGCTTCTCATCCACCCATTTTCTTCACAAGTAGAGAGAGCCACATTTGAACCACATGTGAAGATGTTATCCCACTCCTCTTCACATTCCGGATTAGTAATACCCAATAGAAAAATTGTTAGATGGCTTCTCACTGATGGCCACTATGGCCGGGAAGGTGCTGCTCCGAGACTGTTTGCAAACTCACCCCCGCTTCACCTTGACCTTCTCTCCCTTTCTGTCTCAATACTTGAGTCCCACTCATCATTTAGCTCCTGCTGATCTTTCTCCCGAGGAGCTTTTCCAGTTGCTGGCTTCTATGCATTTTTTAGCTCTCAACTCAATTTTGCAGCACTTAGAAAATTCACAATTAATATTTATTTTGGCAATTAT
Organism: Otolemur garnettii; assembly: GCF_000181295.1. Lineage (NCBI taxonomy): Eukaryota > Metazoa > Chordata > Mammalia > Primates > Galagidae > Otolemur > Otolemur garnettii. The sequence continues at coordinate 137,604 of NW_003852604.1, read as the reverse complement.
TTCATTAATGCCTATATGCTGAGGTTTAGGGCTCTTAGATTTGAAAGCAAGGGAGGCTTTTACGACCCGCACTTTCTGTGCCTTTGCTTCCTCATTTTGTGCGAAGTGTAGGGCTGTTTTTTTTTTTTTTTTTTCCTGAAGACTAGATGAAAGTGAATCATCACAACAGGACAAGTCTAGGTTGTAGCTATGTCCCTCACACAGGAAGTGTGCCATACACACATCACTCACATACTGTTCCCCCTGGGAAGGAAACTGCCAATCCCCTCCCCCCCTTAGATTCTGTTGAGTTTGTCTCTCCTGTCCTTGCTGGAAAATTCTCACATATTCTGTATGTGGTATCTGGTTTCCTCCCGCCCTTTCAGTTTCCCTCTCTCCCTCCCTCTGGCTTTCAGTACATGGTACGTGTTCACTATTGGATGTGCATAGTTTTTCTCTCTCTCTCTTTACAGTTTAATTATGATTTTAAATCCTGATTCTCCACTCCTATTCAGTTTGTTTCTGTAGGTGTTTTTGCAAAATGTAGGTTGTCATTTTGTGTGCAAGTCTTATGTTACAGAAATTGTATAGTGTTATAACTATGGCTCTCTTTTTTTTTTCCATTTGGCGCAATGCTTCCACACCAGCATAAGGTGCAGGTTAAGGTTCCTTCTCTGTGAACTCTTCCCTGGTTCTTCCAATGTTAGGCTCCCTCTTCTGGGCTCCTGCGGCATTTGTTCCTTCTTCTGTTAACTGTGATTACGGTCTCATTTTGCAATAAAAAAATCAATATGCTTGTGCAATTGATTTATATACATTTGTGCAATTCTAGCACTTAATGTAGATCTTGGAATATATATTCTCAACAAATATATGTTGAATGAATGATTAATAATGATAGTAGCACACATCTATTGAGCAAGAACTATGCATCTTCTAAGTATTTCACATCCACTGAACTCATTTAACTTTCACAACAACCTTAGGAAGCAGGGACTATTATCATTGTCATTTTACAGAGCAGGAAATTAAAACATGGAAAGTTCAAGGATCTTAAAGTTAGTGTAACTTGTAAACTTCAAGTCATGCCAAGGCAGGCAGTCGGGTCTCCATCATCCAAGGTCTTTTCTTAACTGCTCTATGCAGCAGCCCTTGACTAATAAATGGACTGTGCCCAGGCCTCTTGACTCTCAGGCCAGGGTGCTTTCCAAGCCACAATGCAGGCTCAATCTCTGTTAATTATTTTCATTACTAGGTGCCTGTCAGGTATTGCCAGCCACCTGTCCTCATGTCTCATTCATCACATGAGGACTTGCAGGTGGGTATCTTTATCCCAGTTTTTTCAGATGAGGAAACTTGGCTTCTGAGAAATATGGTAAATTGCCTGCAATTTCACAATTAGTTAGTGGCAGAGCCAAAATTTGGACCTGGGTTTGGCTGAATTTACTGTCCACTTTCTTTCTACCCTACCACACAACCATGGGAGAGGGCACCTGAGTCTGAGATCCTTGCCACCCTAATTCCTTAAATTTGGGTGGGCATTAAAAGTGATGGGCATTTTGTGGAAAGGCAGGGGTTTATTTGACTTTGATGTGGTTGTGGGACTGTTAACTCACAATCTGTGACTTCTTTCATGATCTTGTCATTAAGGAATTTGGAGTCTCTCTTCCAGAACTTGAATCTCTATCCTCATGCTCCTTTCCAGAAGTCAGTGTGTACCTTAAAACCAAATAAACACAGTGTGTAGAATTATAGCACCAGGAAGGACAGGTGGGTTTTTGGGATGTCAGGTGGAGGGTAGCGAGTGGTTAAGGACATTTGTGGGGAATATTGCTGTCTGCTTTGTAGATTGCAGTATTGCTTGATTTTTAAAAAATACATTGAACATATATTTCATTTAACTTTGCCAATCAATACCATTTAATAAAACTAGAAAAAGAAATATCATCAAATTTTGGAATTTGAAAGGACTTTTGGGACCATCTTGTACCCAGAGACCAAACACATCATGAATTTCCAATCTTCCCTCACTCCTTCACTGTGGTGGGTGTTAATTACTTTTTTGCTCCTCTGGTGGCAGTGCCCTGATTTGCTGCTCAAAAAGCATCTCTCCTAAAGCCCAGGTCAAGTGCATTGGGTGGAGCAGACTTGGGCTCTCCCCTCAGGGCTGGGTGTTGAGGTCACTTCACTGGTGGGTCATCACTCTTTCTAGGACACAGTGGTTGATTCATCACTCTTCCCCACCTCACAGTGATTGGTTTAGGGATGGGTGTGACCTGAGCCTATCTAATCAGGACCAGCAAAGAAGGAGTTTCCTTCAGTGTCTGAGTAGCGACATAAAAAACAATCTTTTTCCCTGTGAAGCAGAGAGGATGCAAGCTTGGTGCCTAAAGGGGCTATAACCTAGAAATAGTATATTGAACTTCTGGATCCAGTTGTTGCCTGAAACCAATTCTGTCCCTGAATGTTTCATTTCCATCAGCCATTGAAATGTGAACTCTGTGAAGGCTAGGACTTCATTTCTGTTGTGACCTCAGTGCTTACAACAGAGTTCAACACACATTTGCTGAATAAATTCCAGATCTGACATTTCTCCTTTGTAGGGTATCCCAGCTTCCCATGGCTTCTTTTCCATGTGTTGACCAGAAATTGCAGAGTACCTTCACTGCTCTGTGACCCAGCCAGCTGCAGGCTTTGCCCAGTAGGCCTGACCAGTTAGTTCTAGGCTCTGATACAGGTATCTAGGCTGTTGCCCAAAACAATGAAAGAAACTTACCCTGAGTCAATTCCTCAAGCCTCCATATAAATGTACCCTGATCTCCTTGTTGCTTACATACAAAGGTGAATACCCCTTTCCTCTTGCTGCAGCATTCTGCAAGTTAATCTCCTCCAATACACATAAATACTATGAAGCAATCACTCTGCTGTTTAGTGCTTCTTTCTTTGGCATCTCAACCAGCTCCGTCTCAGGACAGTTTGGGGTGCTGACTTGTGGGAATTCCTCTGCTACCACAATTGGTGCAATTCCAGACTTGGGTTCTGTGGGATGAAACACCCTTCTCCCCTTAAGCCAAATTGTGTGGTGTTTTCTGTTGGTTGCAACAGAGGAGGAGGAATTCTAACTGATGAATATCCATGGTAGTTATTATTAATCAATCATGACACTTTTTGTAGCAGATTTAGAATCCTTTTCAGTACTATGCTCCAGGCAGACATTATCAATCATTACAGTTAGCAGACAGAATGGAACTCACCTAGAATCCACATCAGTTTTCTGTTCCTATGTAAAAAAAAAACAATTTTATCAGTTTTTAGCAACATAAATTTAAGTATTATCTCACTAATAACCCAGATTAGGGATCTGGGCATGGCTTTAACTGAGTCCTCTGTTCAAAGTGCTACAAGATTTCAGTCCAGGTGTCAGCTGGACCATGTATCTTTCTGGATTGTAGATACTCTTTCAAGCTCATGCAGTTGTTGGCAGAATCCATTTCTTTATAGTTGTAATACTGATGTCCTTTTTTTTTGCTGGCTATCAGCGGGGGTTCATTTGCAGCTCCAGAGGCTGCTCTCAGATCCTTGTCCTGTGGCTATGCCATAGGCCCTCTTTTAATGGTGCAGCTCAGTCCTTCTACCCTGTGAGATGATCACTCTCTTTAGGAAGGATCTGAACTCTTTTTAAGGGCTTTCATTGGATTAAGGCAGGTAACCTCACTTTTAATTCAAAATTAGCTGACTTGGGACTTCAATGACATTTGCAAAAATCTCACTTTTGTAACCTAATAACCTAATAATGGAAGCCAACTCTCATCAGATACTGGGTCCCACCCATACTCATTACACAAGGTGTGTACACCCAAAAGCTGGAGTCATGGGAGGCTATTCTAGGATAACCTGAGTGTAATCCAAATCCTCTGTTGTGCAGATGAGAAAATTGGGACTAAGAGAAGAAAAGTAGCTTGCTCAAGCAGTGTCTAGTGACAGAGCTGGAATCGACACTCTAGGTCCTCAGTCTCCTACTCTAGTTCTATTTGAGATCTTTGAGCAAAGAGCTATTTCTGAACCTTTTTTTTAAGACTGTACAGGCTCATTTGAATTTGTGGGACTCATCGCATGTTCAGTTATCTTTGTGTCTTTCTCTTTTCTACAACTCCGACTGCATCTAGCAGATAGATAACACACACAAAAAATGCTCTTAGTGTTAATTTGATTAAGAACATCCATTGGTTAATTTTCAGAAATTTGAAAGCTGAAATGAATTGACCTAATACCCGACCCAACCAATGAGGAATTCAGAGACAGAAGGAAGCCTTGCAGGACACAGATGAAATATTAATAGAGTCACTGTTGGTGATAATATCATCTCTTCTTCTGGTAGCTGCTGTGACCTTTAAGAGTTAAGCATTACCATAGGGGCCTTCCTAAGGGTTGGGCCCCCTGCTTTTCAGCAACTGAAGCCACTTGCAGGTGATGGTCATGCTGGGGCTTATGGAAGAACATGATGAATAGGTGAAAAGGACATTACAAATGTCAGCAAAGTCACCCAAACGACTTTCTTGAAAGTTTTCTGGATTCATAACAAGCTTCAATTCACAACTGACTTAAGACATTTGGATAGACTTGAACAGACTGTGTTCCTCTTCTCATACTTCAATTTCATTCATATGAAATGTGCATTTATCTGAAAACTAATGGGCCAGTAAATGGAATTGTGAGGGTGCTAAAGATACAAAAATATTAAAATATGTTTTACCACAACTTTCTAGGGATTACATTTTAATGGAAAACACTTTCCTGAAATTTTGACGTCTATCTAATTTCTTGGAAAAGAGTCAAGTTCATTGACATCATCAAATTCTGAGCTTAATTCTGAACTAGCATATTGACTAAAAAATAATAGATTACTTAAGAATAACCAAGGCCAAAAAGTGGTCACTGTGAGGGACAGATATAGGGCAGGAAGGAACAAGGTCCTTCCAAAAAATGTAAGTATCTGAAAGACATTTTTGATTGGTTACTATATAGGTTATCTATTGCTGTATAATAAATTACCCCAAAACTCAATGGTTTAAAAGAAGGAACATTTTTTTATCTTTCTGTGGGTTAAGAGTCCATATGTGTCTTAGCTGAGTGCTTCTGGCTCAGGGTCTGTCACAGGCTACTCTCTGGTGTTAGCCAGAGCTGTGGTCTCATCTGAAGGCTCTGTTGGACGAGTATCCTCTTCTAAGTCCACCCATTTTGTTCTTGGGCTGTTGGTAGGATTTCTTAAGGGATGTTAGTTGTAAACATCAATTATTTACTACATGGGGGTAGGGTAACTCAAATGAGGCAACTGACAACATGGCAGCTGGCTTCCCTCGGAGGTATGGAGAGGTGGGGAGAGAAAGAGAGAGAGAAGAAAGAATTAAGTCTTTTTGTATCTTAATATTTTTAATCTTGACAGTGGCACCTCATTATTTTTTACTCTGTTCACAGTAAGGGAGTCCCCTTTGTTCACAGTAAGGGAGTCCCTAAGTCCTTCCTACACACAGGGGGTTATGGTGAGGGGATTATACAGGGCATGCCCATCAGGAGGCAGGTATCTCAGAAATTGCCTAGTATATGAACAGAAGGAAATAGAAAAGTCCCTGTTGAGATTGGACATTATTATTGTGTTTTATCACTTGGAGAGGTATTAACCAGGCCCGTTTCTCAATAAGGTGCAGATTGAGGCTTGGATTCATGCAGTACCCAAGCCCTTATGTGAATGTGTAGGATTTGAGAGTAGATTTTATTTTTTCAGTGTATTCTCTGGTTGTTGTCTTAATGCAGATAGAGGGAAGGCACTGGAGGAGCTCAGAAGTGGCCTATATCTTGCCCAATAGAGAGATCAGGAAAGACTCCCTTTAGAGGGGATGTTTAAAATGGGGATGGTAGAACAATTAAAGCAAAGTTGGGAAGAAATGACATTTTATGGCAAGAGACAGTGTGAACAGAGGCCCAGAGGTGGGGAAGGCCAGAGCATGTCATGAGGAGGCAATGCTGAAGGCCAACCCTAAAGGTCAAAGAGATATTGTAAAACTGCCATGGGACAAGGGTTCCTACACCATACTCTCTATTATTTCTTCATTTCTCTCCATGTCACACTAGACAATGTGTCATTCTGGAAGCATGACTTGGTAATTCATCAGTGTCTTCATGTTTGCTTCAAGGAAATGACTTTAGAGCCAACTCAGAGCTCCTATGTGAAATGTATAAATAATTTTCAATATATTTGTTGCCCAATGTATGTCTACTGAAGTCTGAAAGGTTGGCTTCATCACATCTGTCTTTTTCCTAATTATTGTATTCCTCACTGTGTGTGAAAGCAACCAAATTCTTGAGATGTCTTTGAAGAGGCTCCATGGCCTACTTGATGAAAAAAAGAAAGTACCTGAATGTCTATCATTCTAACAAATCTGAGGTGTTAAAGTATGAGTTCTAGATATCAAAATGTGAATAACCATCCCATAGCAAAGGTCCCTTTACCACTTGGTTGGGAGGGGCTGGGACAGTGAATGGCTGATTGGTGTTGGGGGCTGGAGGCAGAATTTAGAGAAGGTAGGACTGGCTAAGGCACCACACTGTGAGAAGTGAATGGTCATCAGGGGCCCAAGGAAGAGGGAAGAAGAAGCCAACAGTGGAGACCAAAGCAAGAATCTTACAAGCTCAGAGATGGAAGATCCTAAGAGTTTAAGATCACCAATTTTCTATGGAGAACTGAGGCACAATAGATCAGGGTGGAGTTGGAGCTAAAACCCAGGGCCTTGAAGATAAAACTGAGTGACCAGCTCCATCTTGCTAGCAGAAGAATCGAGAATTGTGCACAGTCTAAATGACATTTCTAGATACTTCCCCTCAGCGTCAGCTGTCTCCTCTACACAAGCCCTTTGTCCCACACCTCTGCTTAGCCAATCTTGATCTACCTTACATTAAAACAGTGGTGAAAGGTGAGGGTCCAATTTCAGTCTTCTACAAGTCGCCAGCCAATTCACCCAGCACCATCTGTTAAACAGGGAATCTTTCCCCCAATTTATGTTTTTGATAGGCTTATCAAAGATCAAATGATGATAAGTAGCTGGCTTCATATCTTGGTTCTCTATTCTGTTCTATACATCTATCTCTCCATTTTTGTGCCACTACTATGCTCTTTTGATCATTATAGATTTATGGGATAGCCTGGAGTCTGGTAGTGTGATTCCTCCTGATTTCTTCTTATTTCTGAGTAATGTCTTGGCTATTTGAGTTTTTTTCTGATTCCATATAAAACAAAGTACTATTTTTTCCTTATCTTTAAAATATGAAAGTGGTGCTTTTTAGAGATTGCATTAAATTTGCATATTGCTTTGAGTAGTATAGACATTTTAACAAAGTTGATTCTTTCCAGCCATGAGCATGGTATTTTTTCCATTTGTTAACATGTTCAGCTATTTCTTTTCTCAGAGTTTTGTAGTTCTCTTTATAGAGATCTTTCACATCCTTTGTTAGGTAAATTCCCAAATATTTCATCTTCTTTGGAACTACTATAAAAGAAGTAGAGTCCTTGACTATTTTTTCAGCTTGACTATTGTTGGCATATGTAAAAGCTACTGATTTGTAAGTATTGATTTTGTATCTTGAGATGCTGCTGTATTCCTTAATCACTTCTAAGTGTTTTGTAGTTGAGTCCCTGGGGTTTTCTAGGTATAAGCTCATATCACCTGGGAAGGGTGAGTTTGATCTCCTCTGACCTCATTTGGATACCCTTGATCGCCTTCTCTTTCCTGATTGCTATGGCTAAGACTTCCATTACTAAGTTGAATAGCAGTGGAGATAATGGGCATCCTTGTCTAGTTCCAGATCTGAGTGGAAATGTTTGCAGTTTTCTTTCATTCAGTATGATATTGGCTGTGGGTTTGCTATAGATGGCCTCTATCAGTTTAAGAAATGACCCATGTAAGCCTATTTTCTTAAGTGTTCTGATTATGAAAGGATTCTGGATATTATCAAGTTTTTCTCCACTAATTGAGAGAATCATATGGTCTTTGTTTTTTATTTTATTTATGTGATGTATTATATTTATAGATTTATGTATGTTGAACCAACCTTGTAACCCTAGGATAAAATCAACTTGGTCATGGTGTATAAATTTTTTGATGTGTTGTTGAATTCTGTTTGCTAGGATCTTACTGAATATTTTTGCATCAATACTCATTAATGATATTGGTCTGTAGTTTTCTTGCTTTGTTGAGTCTTTTCCTGGTTTGGGGATCAGGGTGATATTTGCTTCAAATGTATTGGGAAGTATTTCTTCTTTTTCTATGTTTTGGAAAAGTTTATGTAATATAGGTACTAGTTCCTCTTTAAAGGTTTGGTAGAGCCCTGATGTGAGATACCATCCAACTCCAGTAAGGGTAGCCCACATAACAAAATCCCAAAACTACAGATGTTGGCATGGATATGGAGAGAAGGGACCACCTCTGCACTGCTGGTGGGAATGCAAGCTAATACATTCCTTTTGGAAATAAGTTTGGAGAACACTGAGGGAATTAAAAGTAGACCTGCCATTTGATCCTACAATTCCTCTACTAGGTATATCCAAATGACCAAAAATCATTTTACAACAAAGATATTTGCACCAGAATGTTTATTGCAGCCCAATTCACAATTGCCAAGTCATGGAAGCAGCCCAAGTGCCCATCGACCCATGAATGGATCAACAAATTGTGGTATATGTATACCATGGAATATTATACAGCCTTAAAAAGGTGGAGACTTTACCTCTTTTATGTTTATATGGATGGAGTTGGAACATATTCTTCTTAGCAAAGTATCTCAAGAATGGAAGAAAAAGTATCCAATGTACTCAGTACTATTATGAAAGCAATATATAACCACCCACAGTTTCATATGAATAATAAAATATAACTGTAGCCGTGAATGAAGGAGGGAAGAGGAAAGTGAAGAGAGGGGAAGGCTGGATGGAGTAATTGGTAGGACCTCACCTATTGTGGATATTGTAAGGGTACATGTCAAATCTATTAAGAGTAGAGTATAAATGTTTTAACACAACAATTAAGTAAGTGAGGTGAAGACTGCATTAACCAGTTTCATGTAAGCATTCTAAATTGTATATAAATACCAACAATAGTCAAGCTAAAAAAATAGTCAAGAGCTCTATTCCATTCACAATAGTGCCAAAGAAGATGAAATATTTGGGAGTTTACCTAACGAAGGACATGAAAGATCTCTATAAAGAGAACTACGAAACTCTAAAAAAAGAAATAGCTGAAGGGTAGCAGCTGTGGCTCAAAGAAGTAGGGCGCTGGCTCCATATGCCAGAAGTGGTGGGTTCAAGCCCAGCCCTGGCCAAAGACTGCAAAAAAAAAAAAAAAAAAAAAAGAAAAGAAAAAGAAATAGCAGAAAATGTTAACAAATGGAAAAACATACCATGCTCATGGCTGGGAAAATATTGTTAAAATGTCCATACTACCTAAAGCAATATATAATTTTAATGCAATCCTTATTAAAGTTCCATTGTCATACTTTAAAGATCTCGAAAAAACAATACTTCGTTTTATATGGAATCAGAAAAAACCCTGAATAGCCAAGACATTACTCAGAAATAAAAATGAAGCAGGAAGAATCACGCTACCAGACATCAGACTTATTATAAATCCATAGTGATGAAAACAGCATGGTTATTGGCACAAAAACAGAGAGGTAGATGTATGGAACAGAATAGAGAACCAAGAGATGAACCCAGCTACTTACTGTGATATAATCTTTGACAAGCTAATTAAAAACATTGAGTGGGGAAAAGATTGCCTATTTAACAAATGGTGTTGTATGACTTGCAGAAGCATGAAACTGGATCCACACCTTTCACCACTAACTAAGATAGACTTTCACTGGATTAAAGATTTAAATTTAAGACATGAAACTATAAAAATACTAGAAGAAAGTGTAGGGAAAAATTTTGAAGAAATTGGCCTGGGCGAATATTTTATGAGGAGGACCCCCCGGGCAATTGAAGCAACATCAAAAATACACTACTGGGATCTCCTCAAATTAAAAAGCTTCTGCACAGCCAAAAACACAGTAAGTAAAGCAGGCATATAGCCCTCAGAATAGGAGAAGATATTTGCTGGTTATGTCTCTGACAAAAGTTTAATAACCAGAATCCACAGAGAACTCAAATGTATTAGCAAGAAGAGAGCAAGTGATCCCATTTCAGGGTGGGCAAGGGGCTTGAAGAGAAACTTTTCTGAAGAGGACAGGTGCTTGGCCTACAGATATATGAAAAAATGCTCATCATCCTTAATCATCAGAGAAATGCAAATCAAAACTACCTTGAGATAACATCTAATACCGGTAAGATTAGCCCATACTACAAAATCCTCAAATCACAAATGCTGGTGGGGTTGTGGAGAAAAGGGAACACTTCTACACTGCTGGTGGGAATGCAAACTGATATGCTCCTTTTGGAAAGTCATCTAGAGAATAGAGAACTAAAAATAGACCTGACATTTGATCCTATAATTCCTCTATTAGGTATATATCGAGAAGACCAAAAATCACACTACAATAAAGAATGTTCATTGCAGCCCAATTAATAATTGCTAGGTCATGGAAGAAGCCCAAATGCCCACTGACCCATGAATGGATCAATAAATTATGGTATATGTAAATCATGGAATACTATGCAGCCATAAAGAAAGATGGAGACTTTATTTCCTTCATGTTTACATGGATGGAGCTGGAGAATATTCTTCTTAGCAAAGTATCTGAAGAATGGAAGAAAAAGTATCCAATGTACTCAACCCTATTATGAAACTAATTTATAGCTTTCATAGGAAAGCTATAACCCAATTTTAGCCCAAGAGTATGGGGAAAGGGGAGAGGGAAGGGAGGAGGGGGGAGAATGGGTGGACGGAGGGTGATTGGTGGGATCATGTCTATGGTTTATCCTATGGGGGTACATGTGAGTCTTTCTAAATATAGAATATAAATGTCTTAACACAATAACTAAGAAAACGACATGAAGGCTATGTTAACTAGTTGGATGAAAGTATTTCAAACTGTATATAGAAACAGCACACTGTACCCCTTGATATTATTAATGTACACATCTATGATTTAATAAAAACAACTAAATTGTATATAAAATCAGCACATTGTATTCCATAAATGCATTAATGTACACAGTTATAATTTAATGAAAAAGTTTAAAAAATGGCCATAGGAATCTCTCTTTCCTCAAATAAGTGAGTATCTATCATTTGTACTTCACTATACAAACTCTTTCCTTTAGGTAAAAGTGCCCTGAATTTCCCCTAAGAAAGTCATTCTGTCCACTTAGGGGCATGTGATGATTGTCACTGTTCTCTGCCATTAGTTTCAAAGAGGGGCACAAAGTCCAGGAGAATAAATGAACCCTGAAGAGGTATTTGCTGGTTCTTCTGAAAAGAAAGGCTTTCTCTCTTCTAACTGGATTTGGCCATGCAAAGCTTAGAGCTGCTTCAGGCATTTGCTAGCAGGAGAGGGACCACCCTGAGCCTGAAGAAAACACACAGAGTCTGGGCTGAGACATGTGAGAAACTAAGCCTGGTTGTTATCATTTGAGCATCTAGATCTAAATACAACTGAAGTCAGCTGCAATCCTTGGAGTGCTTGGCTTCTTCAGTCAATAACCTAGGGTGATCTTGTTAAAACATAAGCCAGATCATCTTACTTATCTGCTGAAAACCCTGCAATAAGTTCTCATAGGGTCTGACAGAAACCAGTGCCCTTATAATGACTTGCAAGGTTCTGCATGATCCGGTCTGCCGTTAACTCCCTTCCAACCCACACCCATTCCTTCATTCCACTCTGGCCACACAGTTTATTGGTGTTTTTAAAGCAAGCAAGAAACGCTCCTACCTTGGGTCATTTTTATTATAATTATCTCTTCCTGAAACCCTTTTATTCCTTTAATTCACTCACTTCCTTTAAGTCTTTGCTTAATATAGTAAAGAGAGGCAACTATGAAAACATTAAAGGCAATAAATAAGTAAAATATATAGTATTTTAAAAGTGTGTGTACTATGTTAAAAAAAGACAAGAAAAGGAAATGGAGGGTAAAGGCAAGGAGGAATCAGGAGTTTGGACAAGGAGGGTGGTGTTGGCGGCAAGATTAAACATCACAGCAGAGAAAACCTGTGCTCAGGAGCAGGAGGAGAGAGATGGCCCAGCAAGAGAAGAGAGATGAAATTTGCCCTTCCTCTGTCTTTTTAGTCTATTCATGACCTCAATGAATTGTATGATGCCCACCCTGAATGCTGAAGGCTGTCTTCTTTGCTAGGTCAAATGTTAACTTCTTCTGGAAACAGTCTGACGGGCACACTCCAAAATAATGTTTTATCTGATATCTGAGCATCCCTTAGAGTCAAAGTGACACATAAAATTAACCACTACAGAGACAATGAAGTACAGGTCATCACCGGAGCTGCTCATTGGTCTAAGTTGGACATCACAGGTGCTAAAAGGGCTGCTCCTTACTGAGAGATCTGAGTCTGAGTCTCTTTTTTCTTAATGTTTGATTTACTTCTTTTAATTTTTTTAAATTTTGTAATGTTAGGGGGTACACATGTTTTGTTTACATACTTCGTTTTTGCAAAGTATGTAACCTTAGATTGAGTCTAAGTTACACATGTGCCTTTTACACAGACAGTGTGTACTGTATTTAATGGGTGTGAATTCACCCATCCCAACCTTCCTCCCCCTGCTTGATTTTCCTTGAGTTTCCTTCCACATGTGAACTTAAGTATTGATTGATTAGCTCCAATTTGGTATTGAGTACAAGTGTTTTTTTATACATTCTTGTGATGTTTCGCTTAGAAAAATGGTCTCTAGTTCCATCCAGATTGTCATAAAAACACTAGATTGCCTTTTTTTTTTTTTTTTTTGGCTGAGTAGTATTAATTTTATTAATCTATTCAAGTACTGGTGGGCACTTGGATTGTTTCCATGTCTTTGTGATTGTGAATTGTGCCACTATAAACATTTGAATGTAGATATCTTTTTAGTAAAATGACTTTTTTTTCTTTGCATATATACCTAGTAGTGGAATTACTGGATCAAATGGTAGGTCTACTTTAAGTTATTTGAGGTATCTTCATACAATTTTCCATAGAAGTTGTACTACTTTGCTGTCCTACCAACAGTGTATAAGCATTCCTTTCTTCCTGCATCTATACCAATATCTGTGGTTTGGGAACTTTTTAATATGAATCATTTCCATTGGAGTTAGGTGATATCTCAATGTGGTTTCGATTTGCATTTTTCTAATGATTAGAGATGTTGAGCATTTTTTCATGACTTTGTTGTTGGCCATTAGTATATCTTCATTTGAAAAGTTTCTGTTCATGTTTTTTGCCCATTTTTTAATGGGATTATTTGGTTGTTTCTTGATTTGCTGGAGTTCTTTGCAAATTCTGGTTATCAGTCCTTTTTCAGGTGCATTATCATGTGAATATTTTTTCTCATTCTGTGGGTTTTCTATTTGCTCTTTTGATTGTGTCCTTGGCTGTGCAGAAGCCTTTTAAATTAATCAGGTCCCATTTATTTATTTTTGTTCTTGCTGTGATTGCTCTTGGGGTCTTATTCATGAATTCTTTGGCTAGGCTGATATCTATGAATTTTTCCAACATTCCTGCTTTAGATTTAAGTCTTTTCTGCATTGTGAGTTAATTTTTGTGAATGGTGAGAGGTGCAGACCGGTTTCAGTCTTTTACATGTGGCTATTCAATTGTCCTGGCAATATTTATGAGCAAGGATTCCTTTCCCAATGCATGTTTTTCTCTGTTTTGTCAAAAATCAGATGAGATTATAAGGATGATTTCATCTCTGGGTTCTTTGTTGTGATCTGTAAGTCCATGTCTGTTTTTGTGCCAGTACTATGCTGTTTTGGTTACTATAACCTATAATATAGATTGAAGTCTGGTATTGTGATGCCTCCCTTTTGTTACATAAGGTTGTATTGACCATTTCTTCTGGTTCCATATGAGACATAAAACTATTCTTTATAGATCTGCAAAAAAGTGGCATTGGTATTTTAATGAGAATTGCATTGAATCTATGGAGCCAAAGAACTCCCCATCTCTGGGAATATTCCACGTATTGCTAGCCTCAAATGACTGAGAAACCCAGAAAGGGGGAAGATTGTTCTTTTCCTATACCACCTACGAGAAAATTTATTTCCTCTTTTGTTAGGTGTTTGACAGCAGGGTTTTCCATTCTCCCCAGGAGAAACCCTACCGAATACTCTAGGGTGCTTCTGACTTTTGAAGCTCCAAGAAAATAATTGCAGTGGTCCAAGTCACATATTTATCATATTTCAGATTATTACTTTTAAAGACGACCACAGGTGGGAGGTGAAAATTGAGAGCAGATTGTGTTGTGTGAAATCTAGTTTCCTAACTAAATCTGCCTCCTTCACAAGAGGGTAAAGGAAAACAAAAACCCTCAGGCTGCCAATTCCTCTTGAGAAAATTCCTGGAAAAAATATACATCTTTCAGTAGCAAAATAATTTATAGTTACACAGTTGGAAGGAAAGAAAAAACTTCCTCTAAGGAAACATATTTGTGAACACAGTTCTGCTAAAGATACAGCTGATTTACTTCATTAAACAGCTTAGTTAACATCTCTATGGATTAAGATGTAGATTCAATGACTACAACAAAGCCACACATGAACAGTAGCTCAAAGAATATAGAAGGTTCCTCCTGTCTCTGATTACAGGCAGATCAAGGATCAAGGGTCATGGGTCTACTGGGTTGGGAAAGGATCCTTCTACCTTGTTTTTCCATCCTCTATGCATGACTTTTGTCTTGCCATCTAAGATGGCTCTCCATGCTATCCTAGTTTCACAACACATTTGACAATATCTTATCAAAGAATCCTCCTAACGATCATTGTTGATAGTTATGACAGTCCCTGTGTTACAGATGAGGACATGAAAGACCTGTGAGATTTAGAGTTGGGACTGGTTGAAAAGAGATTTGGGCTGGAGTTTCTTCAGTTTAGACAGTGGTTTGGCTGCATTAGTCAGACTGGCCATGGATCTGAGTCTATGACTAAGTTGTTACAAAAATATAGACCCCAGAAGTTACTGTGGTTGGGTCAGTCTGAGAACTCCACGAGTTAAAAGGGGAGATAGAAATGTCCTAGCAAGCCAATCATTACACACTTATTCAGCTGCTGCAGACAGAGGGCTTGGGGGTCCTTGTTATAAATGGTTCACTTTTGACTTTTGAATCCCTTCTCCAGGCATCCAAGAGTTCTCCTAATGGATATTCTCAGGAATTAAACTTTGATGTCCTTTTAACTTCCTTATGAAACAGCTTTTATGCCATATTTTTGAGTATCTCTTTTGTTACACTGCTTTTGGCATCTTCTGCTAAGTTCTGGACTGGTTGAGCAAATAATGCTGGATTGTAAACTCCACAGAGGAAGAAGTCATGTCTGTCTTGCTCAAGTTTGTGCCCCTACTTAGCCCAGGGTCTGGTACAGAACACTCTGTCCCAGAAACATTTGTTGAAGAAATTAATCTTTGAAAATTGAGTAGGGAATACCAAATACAATTTCTGTAACATAATTATAAACACTAGACTTGAAAGAGAATATTGAGAATCAGAGATGCAATTAGGTATGGGGAAAGAACTCAGAATAAAACAACCACAACAACAACTAAAAATAGACATGAATATTCATTTTGGCTTGTGAGTCCCGGCTGAGGTATCTTGAGAAGGTCATTTGACCACATCAAGTATCATTTTCTTTATCTATAAAAGGAGTCAATAACATGGAGTGAATTCATAGAGCTGCAGTAAGGGTCAGACAAGATAATGTATGTAAAAGCACTTTGCATATTTAGCCATTCTACATAACTCTGATGCAGAAATTGAGGAAAGAAAATTGTTCTTGTAATGTGAGTTGAAGGATAGTCATTTGACTTGGAAACTAGCCAAGTAGAATAGAGCATCCTCCATCAATCACTTGATTCTAATTTATTGGGAGATCTTGAGGTTTCACCATGTGCATTCATTAGTTGATGTTAAGGTAAAGAGCATGCATCTCTGAAAACTTTCCCATGTTTTGTTGGGATGGCCACAGTGCCTCTTCTGTTGATGGCTGGAATTGTAGGGGGCCATCAATAGTGATGGCAGAGAGGTAAGGCCACAGTGTACTCTCCGCAGGAGCCCCGTGTAAATGGACATGAAGAGCAAGTGCAAGTGGGGGTCTGTAGACCCCAAGGCTGCCAGCTGCTGGAAAATGCAAAATATATATGGTTAAAGTAGCTCTGTGGATTTCTCTAAGCCAGGGCATGATTTTCATGAGCCCTTTAACTCTTGGGAAACAGGTGTCTGTTGGACACCTGAATTTATGACTGACCATTCCTTGTGGCTTATAAAAAATTTCTGGGGGAGATCCCTTGCAGTGGGATTGCAGGGTGATTGCAGCTGCTCCATCCCAAATGGACAGAGGAGGAGCTGGAGGCACTGAGGAAGCAGAGGCTGGCTAAGCTGCAGGGGAAGCATGGGGATCCTGGTGACGCTGCACAGCAGGGAAGCAGAAATGAGAAACAGTATCTTAGCCCAAGTTCTGGATCAGTCAGCCTGGGCCAGGTTAAATAACTTAGCACTTGTAAAGCCTAAAAAAATGAAAACAGTAGAGAATTACATTATACAGATGGAAAGATATGAACAACTAAGTGGGGAGGTATCAGAACAAGGTTTAATAGAAGTTCTTGAAAAAGTAAGCCAACAGACAGAAAAATAAATGACAGTTGAATTTCACAGAAAAAAAGTAATGGACTCTGAATTCCTAGTTTAATTCTGAGAACGTAATTCTCAAGGTCTTGAGGCTAAAATGGGAGATCCATGCAAGGTTTCAGAAAGGACAGAGGAAATGATGGATTATTCTGGGGATTTCTATAATCTTAGGATTCTGTGACACAGGGATAGGAATGGGGTATGATATAGTTTGTAGATAAGATCATGAGCTTTGCAGTCCAACATGCCTAGATTCAAATATGAGCTTTACTTCTCCATCCCAGTGCAATCCTAGGTGTCTCTGATGCTCTGTTTCCTCATCTGTAAAATGGGGATAAATATTATCTTTTGGTTATTGAGTACCTATTGTATATGTCAGTGTTTGTACTAAGCTGTTTACTTATCTATCAGATTTAATTGAAAGTGTCAGCCTTATATAGTGGTTATGAGGATTAACTAATATCATGCTTACAAAGTAGCTGTTCCAGGCACATAGTTAATGCTTGATATAATAAGTCTTTGCTGTAATTATCACCATTATTGGCTGTTATGAAATTTTGGATTTCAGGTTTGGTGCCATTGGAGGCTGTTTGAGTCATACCACTGAAAATTTATTGGAGTTCATTTCTATCTGGTCATTCAGTCTTGACTCATTAACCAGAGCGTACTACTCTCTGAAGGGTGTGAGAGTTATCCTGGTTGGGAGAAAATGCAATCCAATAACTCTGAGATGTCACAACAGGTCCAAATCACCACCCAGAGACTTATCCACCAAGAGAGGAAGAGGGAGTAAAGGATTGATCTGTGTTTGCCTTATGTTTAGATGTTTGCAAGATTCTTAAGAGTTCTGAACAGTTGAACAGCCTTTACCATGGACAGTATTATTGTTGAATTATACTCCTGACAATTTTTTTTTTTGAGACAGAGTCTCTGCCACCTTGGGTAGAGTGCTATGGCATCATAGCTCACAGCAATCTCAAACTCTTGGGGTCAAGTGATCCTCTTGCCCCCGCCTCCCTGAGTAGCTGGAACTACAGGTACCTGCCACAGCACCCAGCTAATTTTTCTATTTTAGTAAAGACAGGGTCTCGCTCCTCTTCAGCTGGTCCCAAACTCCTAAGCTCAAGCAACCCACCTGCCTAAGCCTCCCAGAGTGCTAGGATTATAGACATGAACTACAGAGCCTGACCTCCAGACAAAAATTCTTATGTGAAAGTCCTAATTCCTAGTACTTCAGAGTATGACCTTATTTGGAGGTAAGGTCTTTACAGAGGCAATCAAGTTAAGAAAGATAATTAAAGCTAATCTTAATTCTATATGACTGATGTCACTATAAAAAGGCTGTGGGGATCTTCCCATTGCTGAGTTTTATTATGACAATTTTGATACTAAGGTTCAAAGCAAAGTCTTATGCTTACTTCTCTCTCCTCTAAAAGAATGAAATCTTTCTCTAAGTTGCTCTGCCTGGGGTTAGGGGAAGGCCATGTGGTGAATAAAACTGCCCTTCCTACCCTCTTTGATGCATCTTTTCCTATTACTGCGCAACAGCCAGGTACCATAATCTCTCACCTGGTTTCCTTAATTCTTGTGAGGGTATTTTATGTAGATGTTTGTTCAAACTGAAATTTCTGCTTGGAGACAATTACTGGAGAGCCCTGTTCTCCCATCTTCCTCTTTGCTCTCTGATTCTTTTTATAGAAATAAAAATGTTTTAGTCAACAATAACTAGAACAGGGTAAATGACATGTATCTTAGCATAAGTCTTTAAAGCACTTATGTTGGTGACTGAAAACTGCTGTTCATATATGAAAGTGATATTCTATTTGGTTCTGAAGTTATGCTTCAAATGGTATTTTATAATAAGAAGTGTATTAACTACAGTAGAGCCTATATTAATTAACCACCCAAAGTACTGTAACAAACTGGTCTACATAGGAAGGTGGTCAAAATAAGGAGCTAGGCCTGTTATATTGATATATAACATGTGTTGCATGTCTGATCTATGAAAATTAGGTCAGCTTAAGGAAATGGTCAATGTGAGGAGATGGTCAACTGCACTGGTTCTACTGTGTTCTATTAATTCTAGTGACTTTTGTAAGAGTATTTAGTTAGGTTTTGGCTTGGCACCTGTGGTTATGGTGCCAGCCACATGCCCCAAGGCTGGCAGGTTCAAACCTAGCCCGGCTAAACAACAATGACAACTGCAACAAAAAAATAAATAGCTAGGTTTGTGGCGGGCGCCTGTAATCCCAGCTACTTGGGAGACTGAGGCAAGAGAATCAATTGCTTAAGCCCAAGTATTTGAGGTTGCTGTGAGCTGTGACTCCATAGCACTCTATCAAGGGTGACATAGTAAGATTCTGGTTCAAAAAAAGAAAAAAAAATGCTAGGTTAAAAAAACCAGATTTTTTTCTAATGGTATTATAGGGAATACTGGTTTCAAACTGTTCATGATGTTTATCTTTATTATATTATTGTTTTGAGAGCCCACAACTAAAGTGGGGTTCCAATAAAAGAGCAACTAGCAACCTAGCCCTAATGAGAAACAAAGGGGAGCTGGATATAAACTCTCAAAGTGTGCCTTTTGTGGGGTACTCCTTATGCCCTGCAGATGGCCAGATGTCTGGTTGTCCAGCCCCTGGCTCGATTTCCCAACTTTGGGAGCTCGTTTATAGTGGCAGATGCCCTTGTGGATCTCAACATGTCTGGTGCATGTCCAGTTTATGCCTGGTTGACTGTTGTTCTGGCACTGGGAGCTCAACCTTAGGTATTTTGTCTCTCTAGGAAGATCTAGCCTGGAGAAGACTTCAGTTCTTTAAATGGAAGGTGCAAATTCATGACATCATCAGAGTAAGAAACAAGTTTAAGACTTTTTTTAAACATACAGATCCTGTGCAGGGAGGATACAATGAGCTGGGGTGGCAACTCTTTGTCCATGGGTCACACAAGACGGGAATGGAGACAGAGAGAAAGAGAGAGAGAGGGGGAGAGAAACAGAGAGGGAGAGAGAGGAGACACAGAAAACATGGGTAACTAACAGTACATGCAAAGAAAGAGAATGTTGATCACTTTAAGTTTGTGGGCAAATGCTTGTTCAAAGGAAGCACCAGGGAAGTGGAGAGCCCAGTCTGCTAGGTAGGAGAGAGGACTCTAAGTTCTTATCTTTGATCAATTGCTTGAGCCATTGGGTATGGAAACCATGTCAAGAGTGACCTAGACATGCTTCTAGAATGAGAAAGTTAACCTTGTATGTACATATTCAAATGAATGCCAAGGCAACATACAACTATAAGAATTCTTTACTATATTAGCTAGAGATAGGTAGATTAAAAGATTGAAAGATTCGCCATCTATTTAATAACCATTTTCATTGCCCTTTTAAATGTATATGTGGATTTTAAAATGATCCCAACCTCAGAAATATTAGAACATGAGATAAATGTGCCTCTTAGAATTGAGACAAGGGAATAAATGGTTCACAGATTAAAAAGGTTCTTGTGATCCCGTTAAGTTCGGGAAATGATCTACACTCTTTCTCTCAGCAGCGTGCAATTTACATTAGTATGTAATATCTGGGAAGCTTGGCAGTAAAGAAATCTGATATTGGTTAACTCAAAAACTTCATTACTACGTGGCTTTGGAATTCTTTTCAATGTTGGGCATCTTGTGAAAACAAGTTCTCTGGGCTGCATTTGGAAAATGCTGGGCTAAGGCAAATTTTGCTGAGACTTCTCTGTGTTGACACAGTTGTTGGATTTTGTGATTTTGGAGGAAGAGAAATTGTCGTTTGTTTTGTCAGCACATGGCACTGACTGGGCAGGATGTCCCTCAACCTGCTATTAGAGGGGAGAACCACCCAGGTAAAAGTCTTCTGTATAACAGCTCTCCACTGCCCAAGGGTGTCAGCACGTTGACCAGCCTCCATTCTCTTCTGTGTCCAGGGTTCCCAGTTGGCTTCAGATCATGGCTGAGGGATCTGGCCACTGCTGGGTGATTTGATAATGTAATTGCTTTTTATTTACAGGATCTGGGGATGGTTTCCTATTGCTAACTTTCATAATCTGAAATGGAGATTATTTTGTCAAAGTCCCATGAGATAGTGCATTTTCTATATGCTGGCACTTCCTATGTTAATGTTAGCTAATAGTAACTCTGATTCTCTTGGGGCGGAACTAAACTTTCTTACATGAAATAAGAACATCCCTGAAGTGTAGAGCATAGATGTTTTGGCACAATAATCAAGTAACTGAGGTGAAGGCTATGATGATGTGTTTGATGTAACCATGTCAGATTGTATAAAAAACAAAATCAGCACATTGTACCCCACATATGCATGAATGTGTTCATGAGCTATGTGTGTTTGACTTAATAAAAATTAAAAATAAAAGAAATAAAAACATGCCTGGGATGATGCTGCTACGATGCAAGGATTTGTCTATTAAGTCTTCAGGAGATTTACCCCCAATGTTTGATCATCTCCAGCATCTCCTTTGCAATTCTAAGGGCAAATACTTTATTTTTTTCCTACCTATTTCTCTGCTTCCTTCTATGTTTATTATGCACCAGAAAATGTGAAAACTCACTAAGATGAGGGTGGCACATTCCTTACCTTTTGTTCTCTGATACATCACTAGATTGTGGGGCTGGTTTAGATTGAAGCTACCTAGCTTCTGATCACCTCTGGTGAAATTTTGCAGAGTCATTTCCCTCAAATAGAAAGCTTATATTCATGGTAAATGAGTCTCTCTACTTTAAAATCACTTTTGCAAATTGGAATCTGCAAAACTGCTTTGTATTACAGTGGGTTGAAATTTCTCAAAATTAAAAAAAAAAATTGTGTTTAGAGAGCCTACAATCTGCTTTTTCCTTTTGGGGAGAACAGGGCAGGAAATCAATGAGTGAAGAGATGCATTTCACAATATGATTGTTCAAAAAGGTTTTATTTTATTTCTAACTGACAAATAAGAATTGCATATATTTAAGGGGTACAGTGAGATGTTTTGCTACCTATGTACACTGTGGAATGATCAAATCAGGATAATTAGCATATTCATTTCCTCAAATATTCATCATTTCTTTGTGGTAAGAACATTTAAAATCTTGTCAAAATAGCTAAAAGACAGAATTATAGATGTTCTCCTAATATGCTTTTAAAGTTATTTTGATTCTTGTGTCATCAATTGGAAAAGAGAAAAATTGGATAGGAAAAAAAAGCCTGCCTCTGTAGATTTCTGCAGTTGCAGGTACAGATATTACTTATTTTTACTGAAGAGAAAACGATCTACACAAATAAACTTAGATCTGTGACATATGAAAAATAAAAAGAAATACTGGGAAAGTGATTGAGATCACCTAAGCAAAGTTTTTTTTTCTATGAAAACCAGAATTCATTATGTAAACACTAGGAATATTTCTTATATTCAGATATAATTTTTATCAGACAGACTTGAGAATTTACATTTTAAGGGTCATGACTATGGTTAGCATACACTGAAGCACGAACACAGCTATTTTTTTTCCCCAAGGGGAAAATCACATACGGATTATTATGAGTCTTCCCCTTGTATGATTTCCATATACCCTTTTAAATGAATTGTTTTTTATTTTATTTTTCTAATTTATTAAATCATAACTGTGTGCAATTCTGAGGTACAATGTGCTGATCTGATATACAATGTGTAGCGTTGAGATCGAACTGATCAACATAGCCGACTGTGAAGTCTAAAGCCGGGGCTGTTAAGAAATCTTTATTATTTTCTTGATGTTTTGAATCCTCACATGCTAGAGTAGAAACTGCTAAGCATCTGAAAGTGAGCACACTGAGAGCCTCTTATCTGTTTGGCTCTAACCAATAATTTTAGGGTGTCCACAGGAGGTTTAAGAAGTCACCTGCAGATAAGAAAACTATAGGTTCGTTGGATGAATCACTATTGTCTTCTCCTTGTTAACATCCTTAAGCTCAGATAGAACTGATTCTCCATAGATAAGCCAAAGTCAGGATGTGACTTTGGTATGTGGGGCATAATGCAAACCAAGCTTTCCATTATTATTGTGTCTTTGGTTCTTTTGGTGATATACTTGGGTCATTATGAAAGTTTTGAGATCCACAAAAATCAAAAAAGGTAAAATCTGGCTGGGAGCTGTGGCTCACATTTGTAATCCTAGCACTCTGGGAAGCCAAGGCAGGTGGATCCCTTGAGTTTAGAAGCTTGAGACCTGGCCAGGCATGGTGGCTCATGCCTGTAATCCTAGCACTTGGGAAGCCGAGGCAGGTGGATTGCTGAGCTCACAGGTTTGAGAGCAGCCTGAGCCGGAGTGAGACCTCATCTCGAAAAATAGCCGGGTGTTGTGGTGGGCACCTGTGGTCCCAGCTACTTGGGAGGCTGAGGCAAGAGAATTGCTTAAGCCCAGGAATTTGAGGGTGCTGTGAGCTATGACGCCACAGCACTCTACCAAGGACAATGAAGTGAGACTCTGTCTCAAAAAAAAGAAAAAAAGAAAAAAAGGAAAAAAGTTTGAGACCAGACTGAGCAAAAGTGAGACCTTGTTTCTAATAAAATAGCCAGGTGTTAAGGAAGGTGCCTGTAGCCCAGCTACTTGGGAGGCTGAGGCAAAAGGATTGAGGTTGCTGTGAACTATGACACCATGGCACTCTACCAAGGAACACAGAGTGAGCCTCTGTCTCAAAAAAAAAAAAAAAAAAAAAAGAAACAGGTAAAACTCATGGACAGAAACAAATGAAGCCCTCCTCGCAACACCGACAAGCTGAACAAGCTGAAACCTGCATGAATGAGTGAATCAGAAACACTGTTGACTGTGTTTCTTGGGAGTGAAATAATGGACCACAGCACAGTCTGTCTCAAAACTTTCATAGTGGCCTAGGTATAGGTACCCACAGCCAAATAACCCTGTGCAACATAATAAGTGAAAATTTCACTTTAAGTGGAACTTTATGCAGGACACTTCCTTGAGGAAAGTTTGTACAATAAATGAATAAGATTTAGGCTCTTTAAACAATTTAAAATCTAGTGGAGAGCAGAGCAAGATTGTATATAAGGATGGAGAGACTGGCTTGAATCGTGATGGAATAATGAAATAAACATCAAAAACCATCTTAATTTGTCTTTAACCATTCTGAAATTAAATAACTTGGACAACCACTTATATGAAAGGTGAAAAGTGATTTAACATTATATAAGTACTTTTCAAGTGCATTGCAAGGCCAGAAGTATGTGTGTGTGTGTGTGTGTGTGTGTTGAGAAAAGGATGGATATATAAGATTATTTGGTCTAGGATTAAAGGATTTTTTTCTTTTAGTACTTAAAAATATAGCTCCATTGTCTTTCACTTGCATTGTTTCAACAAAAAATACATTTTCATCCTTATTTTTGTTCTGCTCTTCATAACAAGTCTTTTATTTTTTTAGATTTTTTTTTGGGGGGGCAGAGTCTTACTTTGTCACCCTCAGTAGAGTGCCATGATGACATTATAGCTCACAGCAACCTCAAACTCGTGGGCTTAAGCAATTCACTTGCCTCAGCCTCCTGAGTACCTGGAGTACGGGCATAATACCCTGCTAGTTTTCCTATTTTTAGTAGAGATGGGGTCTCTTTCTTGCTCAGGCTGGTCTCGAACTCCTGAGCTCAAGTGATTCTCCTTCTCGCCCTCCCAGAGTGCTAGGATTACAAATGTGAGCCACCATACCTGGTCTTCTTTGGATATCTATAAAATTTTTCCTTTATTCCCGGTTTTGAGCAATTTTATTATTATGTTTCTAGGTGTATTTTTGTATGTTTTGTGCAATTCTTCCTTGAATTTGTGGGTTTATAGTTTTATAAAATTAGCACTATTTTAATCATTATTGAAAAAAATTTTAAATGTCAACCCTGGTTCTCTTCTTGCTCAGCAACTACAATTACACATATTTAAGGCTGTGTGAAGGTGTTCACAGCATACTGATGTCCTGCTCGTTTATCTTTTTGATTCATTTTCCCTTCATTTTTGGTAGTTTTCATTGCTATGCCTTTAAGTTCTCTAATTCTTTATTTTGCATCATGTCTGATCTGTAGTTAATCTGATCCATTTTTTTAACCATCGCACTGCAGTCTTCATTTTGTCACATCTCTGCGTGTCTTCTTTGAACATAAAGAGTTCAGTTGTAATAATTGTTTTTTTGCTTTTCTTCCTTTGTCAATTCTGACACCTCTGGCAGTTCATGGTCAGTTTTGAACACTGATTTTTCTTCTTATCAAGGTCATATGTTCCTGCTTTTGTCATGCCTGGTGATTTTCGATTAGGTGACAAACATCCTGACCGTGCTATGGATGGAGCACAGTTAAGTTATTTGGAAGCTTTGTGATCCTTCCAGTGCTTACTTTGTGGATTTGTTACTTGGAACTGAAGCAGCTCAAGGCTAATTATTACCCATTACCGGGGCAAGTTCTTTCTTCAGCTCCACCCAGTGCATCAGGAATCTGGGGGATTTTAAGTCTGGCTGGAGAGAACAGGCACCATTCCCAGCCTTCTGTGAGCACTGAGCAGTGCTACCTTTAATCTCTCTGTGTTTCCTTCCCAGGCTTCTAGTGGTTTCTTTTTTTTTTTTTTTTGCAGTTTTTGGCCGGGCCTGGGTTTGAACCTGCCACCTCCAGCATATGGGGCCAGTGCCGTACTCCTTTGAGCCACAGGTGCCGCCGCTCTAGTGGTTTCTTTATGCATGAGTGCTGGCTAGCATTTGGCTAAATAAGGGATACTATCTGCAGTTCTAGGGGCTCTCTTTCTGTACAGTCATTTTGATCTAGGATTCTGTGCTGTAAATTCTAGCTGCCTTGATCCCTCAGACTTTCAGTTCCATGTCCTTTAGTCCACAGGACTCTCCCTTCCTCTTCTTTCTCTGCACTGTGGCCTGAACCTTTCCTAAGGAAGTGTGCTGGGGCAAAGTGAGGGCTTACTTGTATCTTGGCTCTCAGGGATCCCTGTCCTTTATTGCTTGACATCCAGTGTCTTAAAAACTGTTATTTCATATGTTTTTGTCCATTTTTTTCTTGTTTTAGGCAGGAGGGTACATCTAGTCCCTGTTACCCCATCCTGGCCAGAAGTAGAAGCTCTTTTAAGCATTTTGAAGTTGTTTAAATTGTTTTGTATCCAAGCCCCTGTGAAGCTTTATTTTATGTTCCCTACAACAGAAAGTACATAGGTTGTGCAGTCAGGAAGTTAGAAAGACCTAGGTTTAAATCTTGGAACTAGCATTTAACTGATGTGCAATCTTAGGCAAAAAGCATCCCTTGCCTCAACCTTAGTGTAATCTTTAATAAAATGATATTGATTATGCAGTAATGTGATATACAGCAAAACATCAGAAATAGATCAGGTGATGCGCCAAAGAATCAGAATTAATCTATATTTTTCACTTCCATTAAACATCTAAAAATAATGAAATAGTTTTTTTTTTTTTTGAGACAGAGCCTCAAGCTGTCCCCCTGGGTAGAGTGCCGTGGCATTACAGCTCACAGCAACCTCCAACTCCTGGGCTCAAGCGAGGCTCCTGCCTCCGCCTCCCAAGTAGCTGGGACCACAGGCGCCCGCCACAACACCGGGCTATTTTTTGGTTGCAGCCGTCATTGTTGTTTGGTGGGTCCAGGCTGGGGATTCGAACCCGCCACCTTAGGTGTACGTGGCTGGAGCCTTAGCCGGTTGAGCTATAGGCGCCGAGCCATGAAATAGATTTATAAGCATTGTTATGGAAAAAGTTAATAACGTGCTGTTAAGTGAGTAAAAATACTTTCTTTCTTTCTTTTTTTTTCTTTTTTGTTACAGCCATCATTGTTGTTTGGTGGGCCTGGGCTGGATTCGAACCCACCACCTTAGGTATATGTGGCCGGTGCCTTAGCCACTTGAGCCACAGGTGCCGAGCCAGTAAAAATACTTTCAAGAAAAATTTGTGGAGTTTAACTCTATTTTAATTAACAGAAACAACTATGTGTATGTGTGTGTTTTTATGGCAGGAAAATATCATGTGGAAAGTTACATTCTTTATTAAGGAATAAGTCTGATGGTCCCTTTTTAACTTTTAAAGCAGCTACATTTAAGTAGTAAGGGACTCACGGGAATTAATTTTGCAATAAAAATGAATAACACAGAAAGAGATAATAGATATGCCTGGCACAGTTCACTTGGTCGATGCCCAACAGCCAACCTGCACCAGGAACACACATGCAGTCAAAGTGAGGTTTACGTGGTGGGTTGCAGCAAGATAGAGCGTGCACCAAAGAGACCAGGATGTTGGCTAAGGGGAAATTGGGAAGACCTGTTACAGGGTGTAGGTTTGTGCTGGGTGATTCTAAGAAGGATTCAGGAAGGGGAGGTGAGTTCTGAATTGAGCATCATAAAAAAATTTGGTGGTTGATTATCTTGGTAGTTTATGTTTAAGAGGCAGGAAAATTAATGTCAGTTAAGAAAGAGTATTTATTGATGTTAGTTGCAAGACGGGAATGGTTAGCTATTTTTGTGGATTCCAAAAGTTCTTGTCTCTGTTTTATTTCACAAATAATCTCAGAGTGGTCTTTTTTCTGTGTCATTCCTTTTCAGTCAAGGAGTGGCCTTCTCTAATTATCACTTATATTCTATAATGGTTATTTTTGTCCAGTTGGTAGCATTAGAGGTAATATACCAGCTGCGTCTCCAGAGTCATTTTCCAATTGCTCAATGCCATCAAGAGGCTCCCCTCTCCATTTATATTTTTGCTTTCTCAGACATAAGATGACTCTACTCAACCTGGCAGTTAATCATGCTGACACACTGGCTCTAATTTTATAGATTTTACTATGGCTCTCATATGTCCAAAAAGTGCACAGTTGAGTGTAAAAATGTTCATATATTTATAGGGGAATTGCCTCTGGGTTTTTCCTTCCAGATGAGTGCAGGCTGGTTGCTCACCAAATGATTTCTCTACAAATCCTCACAGAGTATTTATAGCTGATGTCTATTGGATCAATATCTGTTCCCTGGAGCATCTATGGCTCTAGGTGCTAAGATAGGATCGAAGGAAACAACCTTCATTAGCTAATTTTCTGTTGAAGGAGAGAGGGACTTCCCAGAGGGGAGAATTTTCATGTTAACAAAACTTAGGTGATTCTTACTGACTCTCCTGTGCTCGTGTGTGGGTTTGTGTGTGCATGTGATAAGGGTGCCCTCATAAAGTCTGCTACCCCCATGTTAAATCATCTTTGCTAATACTCATTGCTATTGGAATTTATTGAGGGTTTATGATTTCTATACATCATCTTACCTATTCCTAACAAACAAAAAATAAACAAATTAAAACACCTTATGAGATATAATGAGAAACAAGGTCCTAAAAGCTCAATTACCTTGCAAAGGGACAACTCCTAGGGAGTAGCAGGGCTGAGACATAAGCCATATTCTAAGAGGTTCCAAATCCTGTGCATTATACCACCATCCAGTGGAATGTGGTTAGAGCAACGTGCTGCACATAGAGATAGGAGAGATACGGGCTCCATCTAGTATAACCAAATCAACACCTACAGGGATGGGCTGCAGTTAACATGTACTTTACAAAACTTTGCTTGGTCATTTCAATGCTGCTGTCCACAGATTGGTGTTTAGTAACCACTAAAGGCATAGGCTATACCACCTAACTTCCTATTAGGAAGTTGTTCTTATTTTTTTTCTCTCTCTCATGTTTTTTTCTTTTTTGTTTGGGATTCATTGAGGGTACAAAGAATTAGGTTACACTGATTGCATTTGTTGGAAGAAGTCCCTCTTATACTTGTGTCCCACCCCCAAGAGGTGTGTCCTACACTGTGACCCCCATGCCCTTCTTTCCTCCCCTCTCCCCACTACCTCATTCCCCTACCCCACCCCTTGTATTAGCTCATCTACTGCCTTCATATTAGAATTGAGTACATTGGATTCTTGCTTCCCCATTCTTGTGATGCTTTACTAAGAAGAATGTGTTCCACCTCCATCCAGGTTTGTTTTCATTTTTTTAAATCATCATTCATTCATTTAATATTTATAGAATATCTACTCTCTGAGACTCTATGTTAAGAGGTCATGGAAAGAAACTGTCTCTCTACTGCCTTATAGATGCCTTATATGTAAATAAATAATTGAGATAGAAAGTGACAAATAATACGTAATGATGCATCTGAAGTGCTGTGGGTATTCAGTTGAAGGAGAAATTACTTTGAAGGGTAGAGAGTTGGCAAGAAACAAACATTGATCTGTACAAATTTCAGAGAGAGATTGACTCTGGACATAATAAGTAGTAAGTTATGCTTTTCACGTGGTGTATTTACTGATTGACTGTGGCTTCTTGGCCATGCAGAACAAGCCACCATGTTGGGAGCAGGACAGGGAGGGGGCATGTGGGAGAAACTGAGGATAACTTCTAGGATCCGAATGTGCCTAGCTGACAGCCAGGAAAAAGGCAGGGATCTCAGTTCTGCAACCTTGAGGGAATGAATTGTACCAACATGAGGGAGGGAGCTTGGAAACAGATCCATCCCTGGTGAGCCTCCAGCAGTGCACAGTCTTGGTTGATGCCCTGTTATAGCATTTCAGAGGATGCGATTATACAACAATGTGTAACTATATAGGAATTAGAACAACACAGATTTATTTCCCTGTTGAGAGATACTCATTTTCTAGGTCTTGACTTCCTAAACAATGCCACTGTTGGGGGTCAGGGGTTCTGGTTCCCCAAATCCAGTTGACCTGATTTGTTTACTCAGCTGAGGTAGAAAGTTCTACCGAGGTAAAGCCATAATCGAAAGCAAAAATGAGTAAGAACTGAAAATAAAACTGGAGCAGCATAGGCAAAGCGAATAGAAAGTAAAAGTAACCCACACAAGTTTCTGTGTAACAAAGAGAAATTTTATTTAAGAGCAAAGGGGAAGTTTAGAGCCCTTACAAAGATAGTTGGAAGTGGGTCCCTGTCATGAATGAGAAAAGGAGAAAGAGATAGAGAGAGAGAGAGAGAGAGAGAGAGAGAGATAGATAGATGGATGGGAGACCCAAGGGCACTGTAGAGGTATAAACATCCTCTTTCTCTTCATTTGAAATTGGTTGCAACTCTTTCATTGACTTCTCTGCATCTCCAGGCATCGTTGCCCTTCTCTACTAGTCATGGATCATTGTTTCTTCCTGCTGGTCCTTGGTTATCTAGGTTACCTCACACCCACATTCTTTTTCCTTTTTGGGGAGAGAGTTGCTGAGTTGTCAGTGTTCCTGTGGGCCCTCCACACTTCCTTGTTCAGCAGGCCAGGCTTTCCTCACACCCCTCTTGAAGTCCCTTTCTTCGTGTCCCTTCTCAGCCACCATAAAATCACTGAACAGATGACCTTATAAACTGTAACTTCTATTTCCATCAGTTTTCAGAGCTGAAATTCAGAATTGAAGGCCTTTATTTTCTTTGAAAAGGATTTTGCCAGATTCCTTTTAAAGTAAAGTAACACTTGAAGTAATTTTAACTTTGTTCAAAATCTCCATACCGTTTTCCATAAGGGCTGTACCAATTACATTCCCACCAACAGTCTACAAGGATTCCCTTTTGGTCACATCTTCACCATCACTTAACTCTATGTCTTCTTGATAACAGCCATTTTGACAGGTGTGAGATAGTTCTCACTGTGGTTCTGATTTGCATTTCTCTGATAATTAGTGATGCTGGGCATCTTTTCACAAGACTGCTGGAGCATTTTTATGGTTTCTTTTGACAAATCTCTTATTCAGGATCTCCTGACTATTCGACTATTTTTAAATAAAATTTTTTTGTTTTTGTTTTTTGCTGTTGAGTTGTATGAGTTCCTTACATTTTTTGGGTATAAACTCCTTTCCAGGTATATATTTTCATCCATTCTGTATGTTTCCTTTCACTTTGCTGATTTTTTTTTCTTTGCTGTACAGAAGATTTTTAGTTTGATGTAGTCCCCCTGTTTCTTTTTGTTTTTGTTGCCTGTGTTTTTGATGCCATATTGGAAAAAATATTTCTAACAACAGTGTCAAAGAGCTTTTTCCTATTTTTTTCTAGGAGTTTTATGGTTTCAGATCTTTAAGCCTTTAATACATTTAGAGTTAATTTTTGTATATGCCATAAGACAAGGGTCTAATTTCATTCTTTTGCATGAAGGTATCTAGTTTTCCCATTGCTTTTTATTGAAGAGACTGTCCTTTTTCTATTTTGTATTGGCACTTTGGTCAAAGATTAGACAATCACAGTTTGGTTTCATTGATCTGTCTGTTTGTATGTTTATACCATACTATTGTGATTAAAGATTTTATGAAAGTGGCTTGTACTGTAGTTTGAAATCAGGGAATGTGATGACTTCGATCTCCTTCCTTTTGCTCAAGATTGCTTTGTCTATTAGAGGTCTTTTGTGGTTCCATACGAATTCAAAGATTTTTTTTTGTTTGTTTTTGATTTTATAAAAAATGCCATTGGAATTTTGACAGGAGTTGCATTGAATGTGTAGATTACTTTGGGTAGTATAAACATTTTAAGGACATTAATTCTTCCAATCCTTGAATACAGGATATCTTTCCACTTATTTGTGACTTCCCAATTTTTTCATCAGTATCTTATAGCTTTCAGTATATAGATTTTTCACCTCCATGATTAAATTTATTGTTAAGTATTTTATTCTTTTGATGTTGTAGTAAATGGAATAATTTTTTAGAATTTTCTTTATGAATCATTTGTTGTTAGTGCATAGAAATACTACTGATTTTTATATATTCATTTTGTACCCTTCACTGAATTTGTTTGTTAGTTTTAATAGTTTTTTTTTATTTTGGTAGAATCTTTAGGGTTTTCTAAATATAAGATGTATCTTCTGCAAACAGAGACACTTTTACTTCTTTATTTCTAATTTGGATAATTTTATTTCTTTTTCTTGTCTAATTGCCCTGGCTGGAACTGCCAGTACTATGGTTAATGTAAATGGCAAGAGTGGGCAATATACATATCTTTAAATTTCAGATTATTACAGGGTTATACACATTTTGGTTACATCATTTGTTTTTGTACATTTTAAGTCAAAGCTATGAATGTAACCTTCGCCCAGAATGTGTACATTGTACCAATTATATATGAATTTACCCAACTCCTCCTCCCTGCTCCCACCCACTTGATTTCCACAGAATTTTCCTTCCATGTATACACATAAGTGTTGATTGCTACTTCCAGTTTAGTATTGAGTACATGTGGTGCTTGTTTGTCCAAAGAATGGACATTCTTGCCTTGTTCTTTTTCTTTTGTTGTTGCAATTTTTTTGGCTGGGGCCGGGTTTGAACCTGCCACCTCTGGTATATAGGGCCAGCGCCCTACTCTTTGAGCCACAGGTGCTGCCCTCGTTTCTTGTTTTTGATCTTACAGGAAAATCTTCTGGCTTTCCACCATTAATTGACTATGATGCTGGCTATGGGTTTGTTCTCTATGACTTTTATTATTCTCAAGTACATTGCTTTTGCACCTAATTTGTTGGAGTTTTTTTATCATAAAACATTGAATTTTGTTGAATGATTTTTTTCTGCATCTATTGAGATGATCATATGATTTTTATGCTTCCTTCTGTTATGTGGTATATCTCATTTATTGATTCATATATGTTGAAAAATTCCTGCATCCTAAGGATAACTTCTACTTGATTATGGTGTAAAGATCTTTTTAACATGCTGTTGAATTCAGTATGCTAATTATTTTGTTGGGGAGTTTTGCGTGTATATTCATCAGGGATGTGGTCTACACTTTTCTTTGTTTCTAGTGTTCTTGCCTGGCTTTGTGTCAGGGTATACTGGCTTCATGAAATGAGTTTAAAAATATTCCCTACTCCTTGATTTTTTGAACGAGTTTGAAAAAATATTGACATTTTTACACCAATTCCTCTTTAAATTCTTTTAGGCATATGGTCCTTAGCTTTTCTTTGTTGGAAGGTATTTGATTCCTAATTCAATACCCCCCCTCATTGGTCTTTTCAGACTTTCTATTTCTTCATGATTTATTCTTGGTTGGTTTTATGCATATAGGAATTTATCCATTTCTTCTAAGTTATTGAAATTCTTGGCCTATATTTTCACATACTCATAGTCCCTTATAATTCTTTGTATTTTTGTGGTATTAGTCATAATCTCTCTTCTTTCACTTATAATTTTATTTATTCGAGTCTTCTCTCTCTCTCTCTTTTTTTGGTTTCTCTAATTAAAAGTTTGTTTATTTTGTTTATGTTTTCAAAAAAAAAAAACCCCTCTGTTTTATGGATCTTTTCCTTGTCTTCTTAGTCTCTATTTCATTTATTTCTGCTCTGATCTCTTTCCTTGTAATGACTTTGGGTTTAGTTCTTATTTTTCTAGTTCCTTGAGGTGTATAGTTAGTTTCTTTGAGATATTTCTTTTTTCCTTAATGTAGATATTTTTTGTTTTATATTTCTCCTTAGCACTGATTTTGTTGTGTCCCATAACTTTTGGTATGCTTTGTTTGTTTTAAAATTTTAAAGCATTTTCCTTCTGATTTCTGCTTTGACCTATTGGTTGGCAGGAATGCATTTTAAAATTTCCATGTATTTGTGAATTTTCCCTCCTGCTGTTTATTAATTTTTACTTTTGTGTCATCATGGCAAGAAAAGATAATGAGATGATGTCAATTGTCTTAAATTGGTTAAGACTTGTTTTGTTGGTCAACTTATGATCGATCCCAGAGAATGCTATATATGTGCTTGAGAAAAATGTATATTTCAGTTCTGTTGAATTGCATGTTCTATATGTGTCTGTTAGGTCCATCTGGTCCACAGAATTATTTAAGCCCATAAATCTACTGTTCCTTTTTTATTTTCTGCCAGGATGATCTAACCATAAATGACAGTGGGGCATTGAAGTTCCCTACTATTATTGTATTATAATTTCTTCCATCAAGTCTGTTAAGGTTTTCTTTATATATTAGATGCTTCAATGTTGGGTGCATATATAATTAGAATTTTTATATCTTCTTGGTAAATTAACCCCACTATCATCAAATTTTGAACTTCTTTGCTTCTTAAGACAGTTTTTGATTGAACATCTTTTTATCTGAGATAAGTATGGCCACCTCTTCTCTCTTTTATTACCATTTACATGGAGTAACTTTTTCTATACCTTCACTTCCAGTCTATGTGTGTCCTTTAGTATAAAGTGAGTCTCTTGTAGGCAGCATGTTGTTGGATCTCACATTTTTATCCATTCAGCCACTCTGTCTTTTGATGAGAGCAGCTTATCCGTTTATGATTAAAATAATTATTGTTAGGTAAGGACTTACTATTGCCATTTTGTTAATTATGCTGAGTATTTTGTAATTCATTCCTTTGTTCCTTTTTAAAAATGTTATTGTATTTATTTGTGATTTTCTGAATTTTTGTACTGTATGCTTTGATTCTCTTTAAAAAAACAATTTATGTATTTACTCAAGAGTTTTTTGTGGTTATGAAAGGGCTTATATAAAACATTATATAGTTATAATGTTATAATTTGAACTGGTAATAATATAAGCCCAACTGCATGCTAAAATTCTACACCTCTTCCCCATGCCCACATTTTTTTGCCAGTGATATCACACTTCTGAATTACTGTTACTTTCTTAGCAAGGACATAATCATTTTTACTTCTCTTGTCCACCTCTTGAGCAATGTCTATTGGAATATGTAATTGCTGATCTGTCCCTGCTCTATGATAGTATCCAAATCTGGAGAGTGCCCTGCTTTCTTAATTCATGCCTTCATTCAGCAAACCCATAAACTATAAACACCTTACTCATGCATCTTAGTAAGATGTCCACAGCTTCTGAAGAATGTGTGCTACAGAAGCAAAATAAATCCAAACTTTTTATTCCAGCCATGTTTGGTTAGTGGGTTTTAACAAAATAGAGTTCCTATGTATGAATTTGATTCATCTTATTATACAAAATAACTTTTCTATAACTTTATTTTTAATTTTTCCCTCTATTTTATCTATCATGGACTGAAAGAGATAAATTAACATT
Source organism: Otolemur garnettii (assembly GCF_000181295.1). NCBI lineage: Eukaryota > Metazoa > Chordata > Mammalia > Primates > Galagidae > Otolemur > Otolemur garnettii. Next base: position 102,788 of record NW_003852604.1, on the reverse strand, counting down.
TACTATTGCTACTGTGGTTTTTTTGACCACTTATTTTCTGTTTATTTTTATAATATTTTGATTTTATAGTATTCCTCTGTGAATATTAAAGCTATGTTACTGGTACACAGATTTCAATGACTATTTCACATTTCTCCACAGTCTAATTTTTCCGAGCAAAGATATTTGCAATGATTATATTTAAGAGTGTTCATATGAGACATATCAGGATAGTAAAACTTAGGGATATCTTTTCTTCCCAGAGATGGTCCTGGATATAAACAAGAACTTGTCTTCCCCATCTGCAGAGAATTTGCTTACATTTTAGAGTAGAGTGGGGAGGATGGGCAGGTCACAAGTAATGCTATATAAAATCAGAGTTTCCTAAATTTTGGTATTTCTCACCATTGATGCACCTCGCTACAAGGACTGGTACCATGTTGTTTCTCTTGGTATTTTTTGGGTTACAATTAGTTCCCTATCCCAATATTTCTGCCTCAGCCCATGGCTTTGAAACTTTTGGGAATACTGAGAAAAGTAGTGAACTCCATCCTGTTAATCCTCCTACTCACTCCTCCCTGTGTTTTAACTTATTAATGAGATAGGAAGAATTAGAACATTTGTTCTCAGCTTTTTTGTTCATATTGCTGGATGAGCATGTGCTTGATATACATACTTATTTTATATATATTACATATAAAACATATTTCTTTTACATGCAAATGGTGAGTAAAGTAGGGTCTACACCAATATTTGAGTTCTACATTTAAGAATGCAGTTCTGCATCACACCTGACTTTTGAAAATTGAGGTATATATTGCATCAATTCTGGGTAAATGAATCTGCTCTGTAGCATGAGACTCTACACTGGATTTTTTTTCTCCTTGAGACATCTACTTGTAAGTGGGTATAGCTGAATATTCAAGTTATATTTACCAATGATAAAACTGACATACTTCATATTTCCTGATTGCTGTGCCAGTTTTTTAATTTGTGAGGGAAACTAAGGAAAGGATGGAATTGGTCCCTAATGCCCCAATTTATATGAGAATTACTCAGTTGTCTCTTATTTCTTTCTCTTCTTTTTTGCATATATTGATAATATCCAAAGAAATAACCTTTCAAATTTTACTTTATAGCAGCAAGTAGAATAGTTATAGAAAAATAGAAAGAGTAGCAGTTCCTCTTAAATCAAGATCAAAAATATTTTCCCCCCACCATCAGGCTTTATACTATATTTAAGGGAAGTTTTTATGTACATTAATTATGCAATTATGTTTGATTTATTTTACTTTATTTGATAGCAGTTATTCAAAAAACAACTCATCTAATGTAGGAAATCATTTTTGAAGACAACTTTTCAGATGAATTTTCCTTAAGAAATATGTGAATTAGAAGTTAAGTTATTCAATTAATCATTTGAGATTATTTTCTGTATCTTTCAAATGCTATTGGTATAGTTAGGTACTGCATTTGTGTTTCATAAATATTTATTACATTTTATGAGTTTGAGAAATAAGAGAGCATTGTTGGTTTGGTTATTGATGCATATGAAGATAGAAATTGAAGTTTCAATTAGAAACACTTTTTTCCTATCCTTTTTAAGGCTTCAATCACATCTTGGTTTCTCAGGCTATAGATTAAGGGGTTCAACATGGGGATAATAATTCCATAAAACACAGAAGCCACTTTTTCTTGCTCTTGAGACTCAGTAGTATGAGGGTGTAGATACATGTAGGAGAGAGTCCCATAGAAAATGGTGACAGCTGTCAGGTGGGAGGCACACGTGGAGAAGGCTTTCTTCTTCCCAGCAGCAGAGGATATCCTCAGGATGGCAGCCATGATATACATGTAGGAGAAGATGACCACCATAACAGTGCATATCAGGTTCAATCCTACAAATACTGTTAGTAGCATAACGTTGAAGTCAATATTGGAGCATGATAGAGCAAGAATTGGAGGTTCATCACAGAAAAAGTGATTGATTGTGTTGGATTTGCAAAAGCTCAAAGAGAAAGTAAAACTCGTATTTATAGAGGCATTCAGGAAACCTATGACATACGAACCAACTAACAGCTGAATACAGAGTCTCCGGGACATGACAACTGCATAGCGGAGTGGGTTGCAGATGGCCACATAACGGTCTATCGCCATAGCAGCCAGGATGTAGGAGTCAATTGTTGCAAAAGTACCATAGACTAATAATTGCACCATACAGCCGATAAATGAGATAGATTGTTCTGTCCCTACAAAGTTTTTCAGCATCTTGGGAGTGATTGCAGAGGTGTAACAGAGATCAACAAATGCCAAGTGTTGAAGGAAAAAGTACATGGGGGTGTGAAGGGAGGAATCAATCCTGATGAGTAGCATCATTCCAATGTTACCCACTAGGGTAGTCACATAGATCACTAGAAATAATATAAAGAGGATATGCCAAGATTTGTGTTGACCAGCAAATCCCAGGAGGATGAAGTCAGTCACTTCAGTGCCATTGTTTTGTTCCATAGTTAGCATGTGTTAAATGTCTGCTAAAAACATGCAAAGAAAGAAGGGAGGAGAAAGAGAAAAACGAGATCATTGTGATCCCTTAACTTACTCCAGAATTGAAAACAGTATAATAATTGGTTTCATGGGGGAGGGGTCAAAATATACTTCTGTGACATAATTAACTTTGATTTTAAAGGCTGAAATTGATACCTAAATCAGACGTAGAATTTCATCTAAAGTTTCGAAAAATATCCATTGAATAGTCAATGGCATTTTATAAATATGAAAACTTTATTCAGTCAAGACATTTATGAAACATTATTTTATTTAATTATACATTTTTTATGTACTAAAATTAAAGTACCCTAATTTACCTAAATAGTAATTTTATATTTGAAAACATTGACTTCTACTTACGGTTCCATCTGATCTTATTCCAACTTATCTCCATATCCTCATTTTTCCCTTTTCCCTTCTTGCGAATGGCCAGGGTCATCATGGCTCATGTCTGTGTAGTGTTCTCTATGGAAATATTTATCCACTTATCTATGGCAATGATCCTCTTCCTTTAGTAACTGATTTGTTGCCTCTTAGTGATGGATAGCAGATTGCTCATAACTTGTTTACAAGTATCTCCTTTTATGGAGTATATTCATAGGGATAAAATTATTAAATCTGAAGATATGCACACATTTAACTTGACCAAGATTTGCCCTATCACTTTCTATAATAGATGCATCAGTGTAGAGTCCTACTAATTGTATTTCCATATCTTCACTTTCTTGTGAACTTCAATATTTTGCTAATTGTTTTTTGACAAGGAAAACATATGTGATGTGATATCTCATTTTTATTTTCAACTACAAATGAATTTGATTATTGTCTGACATTGTTAGAATTTTAGGATTCTACTTTTCCTTTTTTTATTAAATCATAGCTGTGTACATTAATACAATCATGGGATACAATGTATTGGTTTTATATACAATTTGAAATGTTTTCATCAAACTGGTTAACATAGCCTTCATGGAATTTTCTTAGATATTGTGTTTAGACATTTATATTCTACATCTAGTAAATTTCACACGTACCCTTGTAAAATGTACCGTAGGTGTACCAATTATCCTTCCTCCATCCATCCTCCTCCCTCCTTTCCCCTCCCTCTTCTCTTTCCCTTCTTCTTGGGCTATAGTTAGGTTGTAGCTTTCATATGACAGCTATAAATTAGTTTCATAGTAGGGCTGAGTACATTGGATACTTTTTCTTCCATTCTTGAGATACTTCGCTAAGAAGAATATGTTCCAGGTCCATCCATGTAAACATGAAAGAAGTAAATTCTCCATCTTTTTTTAAGGCTGCATAATATCACATTGTGTACATATACCACAATTTATTGATCCATTCATGGGTCAATGGGCACTTGGACTTCTTCCATGACTTGGCAATTATGAATTGGGCTGCAATAAACATTCTGGTGCAAATATCTTTTTTATAATGTGATTTTTGGTCTTCTGGGTATATACCAAGTAGAAAAATTGAAGGATCAAATGGCAGGTCTATTTTTAGATCTCTAAGTGTTCTCCAAACATCTTTCCAAAAGGAGCGTATTAGTTTGCATTCCCACCAGCAATGTAGAAGTGTTCCCTTTTCTCCACATCCACACCAACATCTCTGATTTTGGGATTTTGTGATGTGGGCTAATCTTACTGGGGTTAGATGACATCTCAAAGTAGTTTTGATTTGGATTTCTCTGATGATTAAGAATGATGAGCATTTATTCATGTGTCTATATGCCGTGCGCCTGCCTTCTTCAGAGAAGTTTCTCTTCAAGTCCCTTGTCTACCCTGAGATGGGATCACATGTTCTTTTCTTGCTAATATGTTTGAGTTCTCCATGAATTCTGGTTATTAAACCTCTATAGGAGGTTTAATGTGATAGATTGTTCTGTCCCTGCAAAGTTCAGCTGCAAATCATTTTTTAGTTTGATCAAATCCCAGTAATGTATTTTTGGTGTTGCTTCAATTGCCCGGGGGGTCTTCCTCGTAAAATATTCACCCAGGCTGATTTCTTCAAGTGTTTTCCCTGCACTTTCTTCTA